>NW_009953489.1:782042-788370 GCF_000747805.2 Chaetura pelagica | reverse complement strand
CAGGGACCCCCCACCCCCCCCGGCCTCAAGTGCCACAAACCCAGCACGTTTGGCCCACGGGTGGGGTGTGGGGGAGATGGGAGCTTCTGCTTCTCATTCGGTCCTTGCAGTTCTTCCACTTGAGGCCGGACGGATTCTTGCTTTACTTTTGAACGACGCTTATTTACAAAGTCTGGCTGCCTTGTTTCACTGCGGTTCTGGAAAGCTCTGATCAAAACAAGAAGGGCTGATCCTGCACCAGGATCACAGGCAGGAGTGCTGGAAACCTGCAGCTGGGAGAGGTGGTTTTGTGGCCTGTTCCAAAGCTTGGGGCAGATCATCATCTGGTGCAAATTGCTAATGACTTGGGTGGAGCAGCAATCACTTACACCAGCTGAGGACCCATCTCATTAGTTTTTCAGGTGTTTTGTTGTTAAATCACACAGTTTCTTTCTTGGCCTCACCTCATTCGTTGCTCACGTGGCAACGAGAACTGGTGAGAAAACAAACTCATAAATGTGGCTGGGCTCAGGTGAGCTAAACCTGGAAAGGCTGTGTGTACAGGGTTCCTAGTGGAGCAGGGGCAGCATATGCCAGAATCTGTTGGGTGAGTTGGAAGGAAGATTTGGTCTTGGGCACCCCAGGAGCTGAGGAACCACAGCCCGGCACTGGACCGAGGTGAGGCCTTGAGACCATGTGTGCTGAGCAGCCCTGGGGAGAGAGGGGGGCTTGGGGGGGCTGGGTAGATGCTGCCATGCCCTTCTGTCCCCACCCTGTGACCCCTTCTGAGCCAGGGGGAGTCAAGGGTTGCTTTCCCCTCCATAAACAGAGTCTCTGGTGCTGATGTCCCTCGTGGTGTGCTGGAAAGGTTCATGGACTTTCCATCTTTCATTGAATGGATGGTCCAAGGAGGCTTTGTTCAGGGGGGGCTGCCTTGGGGGTGACATTCACAGGAGCCTCCATGCTCTCTTCCCACTGGGTCCTTGCTTCAGCTGCAGGAGAGAGATGTTGGGGTGTCTTGGAGCAGTAGCTGCTCTGAGGGTCCTATAGCCACTGTGCTCCAGCTCCCTGTACTGGGCACCACAAATAGGAGTCCACCTGTCTGTCTCATCCTGGAGGTTTAGTAGAGGCATAGTCCTCATTTGAAGGACATCAGACTGGAAAACCATCCTGGAAGCTTTATTTTAACCTTGGCTGTAGGTGTTCTGTGGTGTTCCTGGGGAAGAGAGGAGGGTCTGGTGTGTGTGTGGTCTTGGAAACAGCAGTATCAGGAACCCAGCAAAATAGGTTGCCAGCATGGAGAGTATTTTAAACACACTGTGTCCTTCTTCCCCAGAGGCAAGGCTGAAAGACTTAAAAACTGTTTTTTACAATTGGTTTTTCAAATTCATTTCTGATCAGGCCTTTTCTCATAGTATGGGTGGGTGTGATGCTGGCAGTGCCACAGCCCCTGCCCTGGGGGGTTTCTACAACTGGAGGGATTTGGGGGGGCCCTGCAGGAGCCATCCTCATCTGTGTAGATGGGGGGGGTCACCAGCAAACTGCTGGGCTGGAGGGGCATGTCCTCTTGCCCTGCATGGGCCAGGCTTAGGGGTGCATGTGGCAGTGTCTTGGGGCTGGGCAGGATGAGAGCACCCCTAGCTTCCCCCCCAGCCACCTCAGGGGGACGGGGGGCTCCCCTCCTGCTCACATCTCTCATGTAATGAAGTGTCAACTGCTACTGTCACTGTCCTCCATGTCCTTGAAACCCACTCATTTAACCAGGAGTCTCTCCAATTTATCAGCAGTTTAAAAATAGAGGGGAAGGATGCGAAGGACAGTCCCTGCTCCCCAGGAGCCAGGGCTGTGCACGGGAAGGTAACCTCTGTGGCAGGGTAGGACATCAGGCACGTCCCTCATCCTACACGGCAAAAGCATTTTTGTCCTGCCTTTGGACGTGCCTCCCGAGGGTAGGAGATTAAACCAGAAGTGTGAGGGCATGTGTAGACAAACACAAAAGATCAGACAAGATCATTACAGGCAGTAACTGCTTCCATAACAATATTTACCAAACCTTCCGTGTCTCTAGGCCCTGTAATAAACAGTGTAAATCCAGGTGTGCAGGGAGACATGGGTATGATCCACTGCGGCTTTAACACGCAGCCTAGAAATGCCCTAAATACATATTTACACCACAGTGCCTACTGACTCCAGATAAGCTGCTCAAGCTGCCAGGCTGTTAATCCACATTTTAATGCTGCTGGTCTATCATGAATACGTTGTGCAAAAGTGATTCCCACTGCAGTATCTGCTGCTTGGAGGCTGTGCATGCTGGGGGGACAATGCTGAGCTCGGCTGCGGCGATACCCGCACCCCAGTCCCTTGGCAAATCTCTGTCCCAGCACAGTGTGGGAAGCCCAGGTTGGCCATGAGTATCTTCAGCCCCAAAATGCATCCCTGAGTGCAGGTCAGAGTGATGGTGTGTGGGCTTGGTGGGGAGGTGCAGGGCTGGGGCTGGACCTGCCAGTCCATCTGAGGCACCAAGCTGACTGCTTCCCAAGCCTGTGGGGTGACAGACACGTTGCAGCAACACTGTTTGTCTTGAGTTGGGTTGGAGCTGCTGTTGTGTGTTGCCAGCCCCTGGGTTTGGCTTGGAGCATGGTGGGATGCTCAGGGCTTGCTGCGGGCCAGGCTCCTAGCTTGTTTTCCTGCAGTGACTGGTCCCTGTTCTCACCAGCAGCTCATGACAGTGGGGCTGCCGTGGTGATGGGAAAACAGCTTCCCAGAAATCCTGCAATAACTGGTACAGTTGTTGTGTGAGGGTCTTGGCTGGGGACTGAGTCTGTGCAGGGCCACCTGGGGCTCCCTCATCCCTCCATCCTCCATGATCCCTCTCTAATCTCTCCCATGCCCTCCTGCCCAGGGCATGGGTTGCTCCCCAGCTCCACAAGCGCTATTTTCTGATGTCCATTGCTTGCAAGCACAGTTCATTCTCTTTTGGGCCCCAACATTGCTACCTCTTGTCATGCAGAGGAGCAGGGCTGGGGGAGCCCTGGGAGGTGCTGAGTCTTGGCACAGCAGGCAGAGGTTGAGCCCGGACCTGCCAGATTTGTGTTTTGGTTTTGGAGGAACCAGGATTCTGCACCTTTATTTTTACTGACATTGACATAATAATTTAGTTTCCTTCATGAATTATATTTGAGGAATTTGAAACTTAACTCTGGTAATGTCTCTCTCCCAATTTATTACACATGCTTAAATAAACACATTGAATTAACTTTATAAGGCTTGTAAAAACTACAGATAAAACTGCTCTAGAAAATCAACATTCTAAATCATGCTAAGTCTCTTCCCATTTTGCTCATCCTCTAGCAGGGCATTGACAAAAATATGAAATTGATTTGGTTGAAGGGTGTTAAAGAGCCGACAGCCAAATGTCACAAACAATGAATGGCTGCAGTGTTGAGAAAATCAATAGGGAGGTTAAAGCTGGTCTTGTGAAAGACTTGGCAGACTGCTCTGTTCCAGGAAGATATCTGTCTTCTGGCCTTGGTTGCATGATCAAAAGGAAAACTTGATAGGTTTAATGAAGGGAGATACTGTAAAACTGACAACAGAAATATAGACACTGTGGTAAACTGCAGTGCACATCAGTGAGGGGAGCTATTAGATACATTTTTCAGTCTGAAAAAATATTTATAGGTAAAGATGTCAAAAAAATATTAGTGCATTCCTCCACTTTTCAATATTTGTTCCCCAATCAGCACAGGCATTTGCATGGCACAAACAAAGGTTTGGGCTCTGTGTTTAATTGTTCAACATGAAGGCAAATGTATAGGGCAAAATAATTAGCATGATAATTAGTGAACTGTAATGTTTTCAAATAATTGCGTGATGAGATTGCAGAGCCAAAGTGAGATTGGAATATCTTCTTTACTTGGAGATGGTATTTCAGCAAATCATACAAGATCAGGAAAAAGGGAACTGCTGTTTCATCCATTAAAGCAAGGCAGTGTGACAGGAAACTATCCCCACGTCCACCCCAGTGCGTCGCACACGGGCGTTGCGCCTCATGCTGGTTTTGATAAATACACAGTTGGGCTTAAAATCAGTTTTGTGAATATTAGATCCACAAATATAAATGAGGATGCCAGCCATTAAAAAAGGTTAATAATGTTAGATTAATTTTGTTTTTGAAATCAGCTTGTAAACAAAATTTGCACTGATTTACACCTGACCTATTAGCAGTGCTCCTATATAACACATTGCATCATTAGAGAAAAATATTGTTTGAGCTCTGAATTATTACTTCCCACATATTTGTTTTCCAAACACAGCATTGCACCTAAGACTAAACTGTATAATAATATTTGAAATAATGTGGCACCTTTGCAGCATTTATTTTTCCCCAGCACTGTCTTAAGCATATATGTTCATTTCACAAGTCTGTTTGTGTTGGTTGTCATCTGTCAGTTCTGGGTATCCTATCTTCTTTTTTTTTTTTTTTTCTAGAATAATGTGGCACCTTTGCAGCATTTATTTTTCCCCAGCACTGTCTTAAGCATATATGTTCATTTCACAAGTCTGTTTGTGTTGGTTGTCATCTGTCAGTTCTGGGTATCCTATCTTCTTTTTTTTTTTTTTTTTTCCTAGAAAAATGAACTCATTAGTTTAAAACTCCCAAATGCCACATTCAGCTCAAACAGCGAAGATGATAACCTGTAAAAAAAGAGAGGAGAAAAGAGAGAAGTAGTCTGGCAGGTTTTCTGCAAGTGGACGCTGTAATAAAAATGCCCCCTACTTTGTTGGGATGGTGTTTGTAGGGCTGCTGCCATATGTTACTTTCCTTTTTAGCTGGGATTATGCCATCATTATTGCTGATAAAAGCTGTTTACTGCCTTGGCAAAGGAGTGATGCTTGGCGCAGTTTGGAAGCCGCCATTCAGTTTACAGAAAAGTGCATTTAGTGCCAGATGCTGGGATCCAGGGGCTTTGTTATCTTTTCCCATTACTGGGATCATCTGTTGTCTGTTGTGGCTTTTTTTTTTTTTTTCCCCCCTACTTTTAACATAGCCCTGGCTTTGTTGTTTGTATTTTAAATTCACTCTAGTTCAGGCAGGTACCACTGCAGGTTTTACCTCACCGTTCAGCGGCACCTTCTGAGGCTGGTGTCTCCTCCAGTGCAGCTGAGGGGGTCTCGGGGGTGCTGGGTGCCAGCTGGGGCCCTGCCCGGGGAGGGGTGCTCAGCTGCACGGTCTGTGGCTGCTGGGGGGACCCCGGTGCAGAGCTTTGCTGCACAGGAGCCAGGATGGATCTTCCTAGAAACCTCAGCACCTAGAGCCTGGCACAGGCATTGGGCTGCAAGGAAGGAAGAACTGCAGAAAATGTGTTAATGAGAGAGAACATCATATTTGAGTATGAAGGTGGCCATAATTCATATGTAAATGCTTTTAGCATAGACTAACAGAGCTGTTGGATGGGCGGCAGCTCCGTGTGTGCCAGGCTTTCCATTAAAAATTGTTATCTTCTCCGTAGAGCACATCTGGTCTGGACCTTACTAAAAGCTGAGGGAAAAGAGCAGAATCCGGCAGTGCCGGGGTGGCCGTGGGGCTGGGCAGTGCTCACGGGGTATCTGGGGTAAAGGGGTGCCCGGGCTCCCGCCGTGCAGGGCTTTTGCCCAGCCAGGAAATTTTGCTCTGCCCACCCCGTGCTCCTCCCCAAGGCCCAGGGCCTCTTCCCGGCCGCCTTTCCTGCCTTCCCCCTTTTCGTGTTTAATGGTCCAACTTGTAAGTCGGGTCAGCGAGGCTGGATGCGTCTGTCAGTTCTTACCCTTGCAAGAGATGTGGACTCGCTGTCCCTGCGGAGATTTCCTGGGGCCCACAGCCCTTCTCTCGTGTTCAGGGGTCCCTCACAGCCCTGGGGCTCCAGCAACCCCCGCAGCCAGGGAGGCTGAGCTCCCTGCTCCCCTCCTCTGCTCCCCTGTTCTTTGGGGAAGAGGCTCTGACCTTGTTTCTTCTGCTCAGAGAGATGCATCTGGAACCAAATGAGGGCAGTAAAGTCTAATAGAAGGCTTTACAAATGAAAGTTTTGTTTCTGCTTGTGCAATGCCTTGTTTCCCCCTCGTGTATCCAGGGAAATCAGGCTGATCAATAGTTCCCATTTCAACACAACTGCAGCACGCATTACAACTGTATAAAATTTACAACTTTGTCTGCTGTAAATGTTAATTGGAAAAGCATCACAGCTTTACCCTCTATCATTGCACCTTGAAATGTATTTGATTTTTTTAAAAATCAGACTAACAATGTATAATACTGTGTCATACACTTTTTATTGACAGCGTAACATAAACAGTACAAACCCACATTCCT
>NW_009953489.1:755784-780784 GCF_000747805.2 Chaetura pelagica | reverse complement strand
AGGGAGGACGGTCCCTGTGCTCTGCCACAACCACAGGCTGTGACCACCATGCACCGTGACCGCGTGCTGTGCGTGGCAGCTGCACATTGTGCTGGCAGTGACTCTGTGCCACCTTTTCCCTGCTCTCATGGCACCATTTCACCCCAAACACTGGGGTTTGACCCATTGTACCTCTGTACTCATCTCACGTCCCCTGGGATCTGCCCTCCATGCACCCAACAGGAGGAGCTGGTGGGATGGGACAGTCCCTGGGCTAGTCTAAAACTGTCCCCTCACCAAGGCAGCATGTATAAATTACGACAATAAATTACTGCAGCCCCAGGGTAAAAGAAGCATCAAGTTATGACTTTTACATGAGTATTTAGTCAGCCATTCAATAAAAAATAGGTCTTCCAGTTGCACAGTACCATTTATCAGCTACATATTTATTATTTATCATAGCTACACATGATGCAAATGTGAATTACCTAAGCTGCTTCTCCAAGGAGCACTTGCTTTTATAGAAAAGTAAACATATATAATGCAGTTTGCAAAATCAGATACCAAGCTTTGAAAGGAGAAAGAAATTAAGGATGCAGATTTTATTTTTGCTTTCATTTCTGTGTGATAAATTATCTCTGCTACCGTTTCCTTCTAAAGGTCATTTCCAGGATTAACTTCCCTAACTCCCCGCTGCTCTCTGGACAGCTCTGAAGTGAGGGATTTGCGGGAACGCCCAGTGCCCGTCATTCCTGGACAGAGGATGGTGCAGGGTCACAGCTCTCACATCTGTGGCCAAGATGCTCGTGCAGGTGTTTGCATGTGCTCATGGTGAGGGCTGGTCCTGGCGGCTGCCGCGGGGTCACAGTGTCTGTGCCCAGGGCTTGCCAGGGCTGGGGGTCTGGCGGCTGGAGGAAGGGCAAGGGGCTTTGCTGAGCCAGCCCTGTTCCCACCCCTAAGATCAATCCTTTCACCAGGTGACAATCATTTATAGGCAGGAAATACCTGCAGTCTTTAAAATTCCTCCCACATTTATTCAAGCTCTGGTAGTCTATAAAGTGATTTCAATTCTTGAAGAGGGATTTGAAGATTTCTTCCCTCCTCCATGTTTCTAGGGTTTCTGGGGTCCTACTGGGAATTTTGGGCCTTGAAGTATTTAATTTACATGAATTGCCTTTCCGTTTGCAAAGTCTATTTACACCTGAGAGTCCCTTCCTGGCACAGGGGTAGAGGGGCATGGGCAGGCCAGCAGCCATGCTGGGTGAGAGGAGCTGGCATGAACCCCCCTTTGCTGGGAGATAGGAGTAGCAGCAGGGCTAGGGCCATGTGTGATTACCAGCTGTAGTGTTTGAAGTCCAAGCCTTGGCTGTGGGGCATGGTGGGGTCTGTGCCTCAGCCTGGGGTCTATTTCCTGGAGCTCAGGGGTGAGAAGGAGAGCTGCCACACAAGCTGGGCAGCGTCCCCTTGGCCACCGTGGGGCCTTGGCACCTCCTGCAGCACCCTGGGTCTGGGGCACCATCTGCTCTGGCTTGCAGCACCCCTCCATGTTGCAGCCAGGGTTGTATGCAAAGGTGTGGCTGGCACTGGAGCACCCAGGCTGCTCTTGGGATCTCCTCGTCCCATGAGCATCGTCCCCTGGCCTGACAGCAGTGCCAGTGCTGTGGGGAGCTGTGCTTTCGTTCCCTCCCAGAACACACCCAGCTCTGCCACAAGCAGGTCCTCAGCATAGAAGGAAGGGCCCAGGTGCTGGCATGGGTGCTGCAGTGACATGGATCGGGAGTTTGGTGGCTTGGGAGCACTTGGGCTCCTGTCGCTGCTGGCGGCCCATGACAGCAGCACGTTAGCACCGATTTGCTCTGGATGAGGCTCCAGGAGCTGCTCTCCTTGGGAAGAGGCCTTCTCCTGCAGGCGGCCTCTGGCCTGGTGGCTCCCCGGCAAGGGGGCCCTGAAGGCAGCGGGATTTTCTGGGGGGAGGTCATTAGTTAACGCATCCGAGGGATGCACGGGAGAATAACAGCACATCAGTTAGGATGCTAATTCACTCAACTGGCAGCGAGCGCTGCGAAATGACAGCTTGGAGGGGTGCGGGGGAGGGTCTGAAAATGGCAGCAGATTGGTATTTTGAAAGGGGAGGGAAGTTTTATAATGATGAATAAGAAAGATGACATTTGGTGCTCACATTTAACTTGCATTGGCTGTCCGCAGGAGGGTCAGTGTGTGTAACCTCCCGTGATGAGGCCTGGGGCTGCCCAGCAGCTGACTGGGTGTATACCCTTCAGAGGGGAACAAAAAGAAAGGCCCAGATAATTAGGCCAAGTTGAACTGCAGGAGGTAGCCAGCTTCTCTGCTGCCTTTTGTATATTCATGACCCAGCTTGATTGATGGAAGGACAGTGTTTGGTGACACTGTCATTTGCAAGTTGAAAGGTAGACTACAGGCTGGAGCTATGCTCAGATGTGCCTTAAAGGGTCCTACAATAAGCTCATTTGGATGCTGATGATGTTCGCATCTGCATTTCTTTGTTTCTAACTGTTTCAGGAGGACATCTGTTAATTTGTATAGATTAGCTTGGATGCTTTCATTTAAAAACATCAAATTATGTAGCCGGACTGTTTATTATAAAAGTTTCCAGGAAAGTTTGAACTGATTCTGACACCATGCAGAACATAATATTTAAAAGCAGGATTAAAAAAATAATGCTAATGCTTATTCACATTCAGCCTCCTAGGCCCAGGAATTAAGACTTGTATTTCTGCTGCAACATTATCAAGAGGTGTTAGCAAAAGCATCTGTTGAATTATAAATTTCAGGATAAATGAGGCTTGCCAAATTTCATATCTGCTCGGAAAAGGAGGGCCTCCTTCACTGGACAGTGAAAGCCTGTATGGATTAAGAGGGGGGGTGGAAAGTGAAATGTAATTAATTCAAGAGGGAAAATGCTTTTACTGTGTAATATTTAGTCACATATTTCAAAAATAATAGTGCTTCTGTCAGAGAAGTTATATTTTTTACAGGTATTGCTTTCAGAGAGTTAGTGGGATGTGAGCTGGGAGGAGGTTTCACATCTTGGGTCGTGCTGGCCTGGCTGTAGCAGCTGTTGGTTGGCACACCAGACACCTCATCCTCTGGCTCTGCACATGCCGGGACGGGAACCCCACGCAGGTCCCTTCCCGCTGGGGCGCAGCCAGGCCCAGAGCCAGTGGAACTGGGAGGGCAGCAGGGATGGCTCTGGCTCACCCCAGCTTCCATCCAGTGCTCGGTCCTTTGCAGTGACTCTTCCGGGTAGACCCCTTCCCTGGGACCTGCCTGTGGCTGCTGGGGCTGTAAACCCTGGTCTCATCCCAGGTGCCTTCAGCATTAATTCATGACCCAGCAGGCTCTGCCCTTGCACTTCGCTTGGTGCCCTGCATCTACCTCCCAAGGTAGATGCCATCCCAGCCCACAAGGCCCAGGAACTTGGGAACTGGGATCAGGAGATGGCCCTGGGCTGGGGCAGACCTGCTGCAGGGGAACCACCTGCCTGCTCCTCCTCAAGTGCCTGAGCTGACGTGTGCCGTGGTGCACAGCTGGGCCAGCAACAGCTCTGGCCCAGCACTGGTCTGCTAAGGCATCTTCCTCAACTGTGCTTGGAAATTTATACTTGTGACTCCCATCTTTGTGTTTACTCCAATTAACACATAAACCCTAATTACCCAAATCAAGGGAGCTGGGAGTTCATAAATGGAGAGTGACTTGGCAGCTGCCTGAGCACCAAGGTGGAGAAAATACCAGCACAGGGGACACCAGCAGAGAGCTGATGTGGTACCAGGGCTGCAGGCAGCCCCAGCCCTCGGGGACAGCCAGAGAGAGACCTTCTCGTGCTTTTGGGAGGTCTGGCCATGGGCTGGAGGAGAGCTTGGGACCAGCCCTCACCCCTCCCCAGCACTGCAGGTGCTCATGTGCCATGTGCTCACACGTGCCCCCACCAGAAATGCCCATCACCCCAGCCTGATGGGGCAGAGGGCACCTTCCCTGCTCCATGCCCCATGGTGAGGTGTCCTGGCACGCTCTGGGATTCTGGCAGCCATCCCAGCACAGTGTGCACATCTTGCTGTCAGAATTACAGGATGGAGATCAGTGGAGGGTTTCTAGGGCAGTCAGTGTGGTGACAGCATCCAGGAGCCATGCTACAGGAGAGGGCAGCCCCAGGTTGAGGTCTGCCATGCGTGTGGGTGGGCACCCGGGCAGAGCACCCCCGGAGCAGCAGCCCAGCAGGGCGCTGGGGCTGGCGCGGTCCCTGGGGAGCAGCGCGCCCGCGGTGGCTGGGGAGTGCGGCGTGCTGATGCAGGGTGTTATGATGGCAGCATATGCTGGCTATTAGTGTGCCTTTTACTTAATTTTTTTTTTTTTTAATACAGTTTACATTGCTAGTGGCAGTGCAGGCTTAATTGCTACCTTGCCTGAACGCAGCTGAGTTTTGTAGTTACTCAAGCAGGAGGTTTTTAAAACTGTGAAATAGTTTCCCTTCCTGCATGCCCCCAGATCAGGTAGAAAATGGGGAAAGAACTGCTAAATGATGTATTTAGAAAAAGCTGTTGTACAAGAGTGTTTGAAACATTACAGATCTGCCAGAAGGTCCATTAACATAAATGTTTAACTTAGACACACACAAACTTATGTACCGAAATGAAAATGTTTCATGCATTAATTTGCTGCAGAAGGTACTAACATAACAATTAGAACAACATTCTGCCTGCTTATACTTAAATTTCCTGGGGCAGTGTTTCGGTGGTAATGCTTAGCGTCGATACAGGCTCTCCTTGACTCTTTGTGCAGCACAGCACTGCACCTCATTCTGGTAAATCACGTTTAAAACTGTAAGAATTTGGTGTCAAAGGAACTGGGAGAGATTGACAGTAATGCTGAGTTTTGGGAAGGCATGTGCTGGCTTTGAAGCCCTCTCTGGTAGCTCTGCACCCATCGGCCGACAGTGCCCACGCTGCCCACGTCCCACACTGTGCTGGTACACTAACAAAGGAACCTGCCTCTGCCTTCCCCTTGCTTTGAAAGTGGATGGTAAACGCAGCTGAAATAAAGCTGAGGAGCCATCAAGCCAAGCTAGCATAGTGCTGGGCTCATTTCATTAGTGCTCCCCATTTGGTTTTGTCACATCCGTTGTTTTTGCTGGGTTTGGTGTTTTTTCCTGGCCTGGCTTGCAGGATGGTCTACCCTCTCAGCAGATATTTGAGTGCTGAGTACTCCCAGCATGCAAACGCTGGCTTTGCTGGCTGGGATCGTGGCAGCAGCAGGGGTTTCCAGCGCGGTCCCGCAGCCGCTGCTGGCGCGTGGGTCCCGTCACACGGTGCCAACCTCCAGCAGCCCCTGGGGTGGGGGAGCAGTAACCGCAAACCTTCCTCCTCCCAGCAAATGCTTGTCCTAAACTGAGCACCATAGAATAAAAATGGAAACATAAAAATAGCAGTTGGAAAGATAAAACAGCATTTATAGTACTAATAAAACCGTTGTGGCTTCCACAGGAAAACATGCTTTGTAACCTAATGCTTACCTGGAAAGACTGTCGAGTTTCTGAGAGTTATAGCTGTTTTTGTAAGAGAAGCACAGAGATTTGCTTCAGGGCTGAGTGATAGATTCTCCTGCCTGGAGCATCCCAGTGTGTTTATACATGGCTTGTATGGCAGCTTTCATAAGACATTTACCCCATGATTTGCGATGAGCTTATGTGTGAATAATTAATGGCAATTAATCCTTAATTACAGTAATTAGGCAAGTCACAGGAAATTAAGCTGCAGCTGGAGAAGACCATGCCTGGGAAGAGAGGATTGGGGGCTGTGTGAATGTGCCATTCACTGACAACATTACGAGGATGAGCAGTATTCAGCAGCTTTGGCATTTCTATTGGCAGCCTTGGGTAGGACAAGAGTGCTCAACATTAGCAGCAATCTATAGTTGTCTACAAGAGTTTTTAGTTCAAGTGCCAAAATGTTATGTTGCATATGGTGATTATCTAAGTTTATTGGTTGCCATAATTCAAATGGTTGTAATTGTTTTTGGCTTGATAGTGACGTAGGAAACTGAAGCTTTTATGTGTTTGTAGGTTCTGCTGGCATCAGCCATGGTTCAACTTCTAGAAACAATTCATCCAGGTTTGCAGTTATGAAAACACATACTACAAATGGCTTGAAATTAATGGGGAAATTTAAAATTATTTTAAAAAAGACAACAGCAAAAAATGGCAGTTTCATAGTTGAACAGCTAATTGCTTTATTATTAGCTGCCTTTCCCATTAAAAGGAGGTTCAACCAAGGTACAGTGTGTGCAGAGTCTGATCTCTGGTTTGGGGAGTGAGACCAAGTGTGAGGAAAAAGGAAGTGCTGGCAGGCAAGAGTTCACAGGCAGAAAAGCCCTATCTGAGATCTGGTGCTAGTGCCCAGCTCTGCTATTGTGCTTGAAAGCAGCTCGGTGCTAGAAGCCTTTTGCCCTGGGCAACCCACTGCGAGGCTGTTTTGTAGCTCAGGAGCAGCAGCCTTCCCCATCATTAATGTGCAAAGTTTTTAAACCTCATGATTAAACATGTTTCAGTAATTTACTCAGTTTCCAAGTGGCAATGTTTGTGCCAACAACAATCTGGGGCAGAGACATGGAGGGAAGCACACATTAGTATCAATGAAACCTACAAAAAGCAATCAGTAATTTATGAGCTTATGGAAAAATGCCCACATGTTCTCATCAAATTATAGGGTTCCTATAATTTACTCAGTGACTACAAGGTGCACGCTCCCAAACCTGCTGTGGTGTGTTAACTGAACCTCTGATTAGATTTAATCCAAACAACTAATCTGTTAAGGGGTCCTGAATAAACAGGCGATATAGCCAGGCTGGGATATTATTTCAGGCTAAGATGAGGAGGTCAGCCAGGTACACACTCAGGCCTAGAGTGACCTGCTGCAGCAGGGGTGCGGTGCAGCCACCCGGCCCAAGCACAGCCTGTGCCTTTGGCTGCCGCGCAGCGCAGGCAGGGCAGGCAGGACAGTGATCTCTTACCTTGTAGAAATAAAAGCCTGTAGCCAGATGTTTGTGAGATCTGTACTTGTTTGTAATACAGAAACGTGTAAAAACTTCAGTTCCTTCCATGTGGAATCTAGATCAATTTTTAATTTACTTGTACGCATGGATGACTCATTTGAGAAAGAAAATTGTGGCATCAAAAAAAGACATTTCAGTGTGCATAGGGTGCTGCATTTATCTGTTTCTCATGCACTCCAGAATGGAAATAAGTCACAGTATCTTAATAATGGTCTTGATTTTATAAATGATTTTTCCCCTTGAAATAAGCAATCCATTCATTTTAATATGTAGAATTGGTTTGCTAGCAGGGCGACAGTTTAAAAAGACTTCCAACTGTGACACAAGTGCAACCATATTGCTTCCTATTACTCGCTAAGGTAGTTGTTTAGAAGAGAGAATGTTCTCCCTGGAAATGTTTAAAGTGCTGTAATTTTATTTAGGATAATGAGGATTTATAACAGTTTTACCATATGAAAACCTGCCTTTAGACAGAGCGAAATAGGCGGTGTGGTTATTGAGTGTGCTATCGGGGGGTGTCGTGCGTGGCAGGGCGAGGGGAGGTGTTTGTGCCCGGCCGTGCAGCGGATCCGTCACCGGCCCGGAACGTTCCCCACCGCCGTGTGGGATGATTCATCATCAACGTGTATGGATTTCTCTGCTTTCATCGCTCTAGATGTTAATTAAAATCCTGTTTTATAGAATATTTTAATTTTGAGATTTGCCCAGCTGTACAGCCTTAGTGATGTTGTCAGGATGGAGTCTAATAACAAATAGCTGAATTTAAGCCTAGATGGAAATTTGGGGGGAAATTCCAGCCTGGTGGAGGCTGTAGGGAGTTTGGCTGCTGGTTTAAGTGGGATCAGGACTCAGTGCTTTGTGCTGCCTCTCTCCTTTGCTGCAAGGTTGACTACATTTATGTTTGTTTTTCGGCCTTTAAACATTTGTACCTCATTAAAAATGCTTTCCTTTTATTACCGATATTGCTTCCTGCGCAGTATCGGCAGAGCTGAGCTGGTGTCAGGGTACTGGTTTAACAGTACATTTAATGCTCTGTTTATAAATATAAAGGAGAAGGAATTGAACTGTTACAGATTTTATCAGGTTTTATCTCCTCACTGAAAATCTTAGCTCTCAAAACATTTCTAATTTCCCTTATTTGAAGGCTCAAACAGTTTCAAATTACTGCCCGCGGATTGTTCTTGACATCGAGAATGGTAAATTTGAGCTGTGGAAATGCTGGAATGTGTGGTGTGTGCTTTTCCTGAACAAGGGAATTCAACGGGTAAATTACAGTCATTTACTTGGAGTGTAATTTACTGAGAGCCTTTAGGCAAATGCAGGAGAAAGGACAGCAGAACAGAAAAAAATAGCTAAAACATGGGCTCCCCCTCCTTATTCACATGAAATACAATCTGTATTCACGTGACAAGGATAATAAAAACTTTCTTATTTAAAATACATATAATTCTTATTACTTTTTCAATTCATAAGGCAGGTATTTGTAAGTATGACTGATTTATGAGAAGATAAGATTTTAAATCTTGCTAAATTATCCACATATCTTCTTAGCATTGTATATTTTGCATATATCAGTATCCGCATGAAATCATCCCATATTTGAAATTGATAAAACTGTTAATTTTATGCCTAATAACAGATCAAGTATCTGAAACTGTCATCGGGCTAAATGGAAATGGCTGTTTTCATCCTATGGAAATATTAAATATTTAATCAATTTTTTAAAAAAGAAAAACGTTTATCTAATGGAATCTGCAACGAAGACATGCACTTGAATTTTTCTTTTAAATTAGCACATAAAAATAAATAGTGGCATATTTTTTCTTCATTTAAATGGTAGAAATATGGAAAAGAAGCAGCCAGCGTTTTGTAACCTCTAAGTAGATGCACATGTAGAATAATTCTGGGGCAGTATTCTGACCAAGGCTTTCAGGGGGAAGCAGTGAGCATTGTGGTAATTGCAAAGCAAACAGAAGGCAGAGCTGTAAAGTGGTTTTGTACAACATATTGTAATTTGACACTTAAGTTGTGCCCTGCATTACCCTGTGTCATAATTGATGGCTAAAGAAAAGCACATGCTATGCTAATCCTTTGTTAGAATAGCTTGTTAAATTGTGGTTGCCAATTTAAAATAAACTATGGAATGCTTCTCTATATTTTAAGGTTTGTAGTCTACAGTTTTAAACAGTCATTTTAAAGCTGTTTTTCAGCTTTATGTTGCATGCACACTATTCTGCCTTCGCACACAAGGTCAGCATGTTCGCTAGTTTAATAGCAGACCATCAAGAACAAAATCAATGAGCTGCATGTTTCACACTAGTATCACAAGGGATTTTCCCATTTATAGCACATTTGTGTACTGATCCTGAGTTTAAAATGACAATATTGATGCCCTATTAGAGCTGTGCCAAAATGGACACTGTACGGTTGATGCTGAAAGTTGTCAGAACTCGCTCTTTTCCCAGACTCTGCTCTACTTTTTGTCTTGCTTAACAAATATCAATAAGCCCAGCCTCCCAGCACCACGGCACAGAGAGGGGCTTCACTCACACGCTGCATGTTTGCAATAGGTGGGATGTCTCAACTGCAGATTTCAAATCAAAATCTCTTATAGTTGGTGTGTAGAGGCTGTGTCTAAATAATCATCTGCGTGCTGATTGCTCAAAATAAAGTGGCTTTATTGCTTATGGATGAGAGAAGGCAGCTCTGCCCTGGGAAGGCACAAGTGCGAGTTCTGTGGGAATGTTATGAGTCCTGGTGTGGTGAAATCAGCCAGCACCAGCTCTCATGGAAGGATAGCTCCCCAGTCTGCAGGGGAATATATCCTGTACCACCGAGAGGAAATGTTACTTCTGCAAAGAAAATGATTTAATGTTGGTAGAAGGGTTATTCATTTATAAGGGATTAAATATGACTTCAATATAATATCTTTAATTTGTAATAATGGTCTGTGGGGCTGTTTCCTGTCTAATATAAACCGTTTGACTGGCATGTTCATTTTGATCCTTTCGGGTGTATGGTGTATTAGAGGAGATAAAGATGGTATTTTCAGTTATTATATATTCAGCTAAACTGGTGAGGACCTGGAGCTGGCGTGGCCCTTGGTCACTGGGTAGCAGGGAGTGCAGGGCTGTCCCGTGGCCCATGCCTGCCCCTGGAGGAGCTGGATTCCTGTCCTGCCTGGGAATGTTGGCCCAGCCTGGGCAGGACCACGGCACGCGGGGCACGGCTGCTTTTGTGAGCTGTGTTAGTGGGGGTGAAGCAAGTAGAAGTTGAAGCCTGGGCTGTGCAGAATGCTTTTGGCTTTCAGGGATTACAAAAAAGAAAAAAAAAAGAAAGTAGGAAACCTTTGTGCTTGAGCTCTGTGTGTAATTAGCTGTGTCACTTTCCAAAGAGCAAATGTGGCGTGTCGGGTGGGGGACACGTTGTGCAGCTGGGACCCCAGTGGCTGTGGTCACAGGGCTCATCCTCCTGCCTGACATCTGACCCGCAGCCCAGAGTGTCCTCTCTGGGGTGGCCACGCTCCTTTTGGGAGTGGACAAAGAAGGATGGTGACTGTGCTGCAGTCCAACAGCACACAGGTGACAGAACATCTTCACCCTCGCTGGAGCTACCACACATCAGCCATGTGTCCTCTGGCAGGGCTTGATTTGTGTGTTCACTGGCAAGTAAACAAGTGGAGAAAGAGCTTGCTCTGATGCAGCAGAAGGGGGGTCACCAATTCTTATGATTTAATAACAGGTTTTGCTATGTTGGATGCTGTTTTTGTTAAGGTTTTGGGGTTTGGGATCACCAGAAAGTCTCAGCTTCTTAGTCAAAAAGGCTTGGTCTTCAGTCTTCATAGACATGCTGAAAAGGTGACCCTAGGTCTCCAACACAGGAGGGTGAATAAACAGGGGCCATATTTATTACTGCTGGAATTCTCATGCTTTTAAAATTAGCACTGATGGGGGGAGGAGGAAAGAGGAATCTGAGGCATATTTTTGTGAACCATAATATCAGCAGCTTGTTAAAGGGCAGCATTCTCAGAAGACCTGACCAGTGCTGGTGTGCCTGCAAGCACTAGGCAATAAAGAAAGAGTCTGCAAAAATCCCCAAATTCAGAAAACACATGCAAAGTGGTGTCTTTCAGTATAACTAAAGAATAAACAGCAAAGCAAGATAAACATATAGTGCTTGCAAATTTACTTTGGTTGCAGATGAAAAATACAAGACAGAGCACTCTCTGGTAGTAAAAAACAAGCGGAATTAATCAGAATAAACATTTCCAGCATGGTTGTTCTGGAAAAAAGACTTGCTCTCCTTGCAATGTTTGGTACAAAGTGCTGATAACATGGCTGTATCTTGCTCTCCTGCTTTAATTCTCATGTCTTTAGTGCAGAACTGCTGGCTGATTTACTCGGAAAGAAAAAACCCACAACCAACCGAGCCAATTTTTATTGGAACAGGCAGGATTAAAATGCAGGATTATCCCTGCAAAGGGCTATATCGGGTATGCGGCTCACTGACCTTTCTGGGGAGAGAGCGTGCGTGGAGCTGTGCTAGAATCAATCCCGGTGCCTGTGAACTTGCCGGGAGCTGCCGAGCACACAAAGGGCGCCCGGGGCCGTGCTCAGGGTTACCTGTGATCAGCGCCAGGGGTTCCTCCGGGTGTGTACATTTCATTCCAGTTCGCAGCCCAAACTGTGTGTTTGTATGAATATGCGCTTGGAAATAATGTTCCTATAGGTTCTGGTGATATAAATAATGTATGTGGAGAAGCTCATAAATGTAAGCTCGAATTTTCCTCAGTAGTTTTTGTTCTCAATCACCTTGATGAAACAATCTTGAAGGCGCTCTCCTTTCCGTGGCATTTGGAATGAGTCCCTGACAGGCTGATTTTCCACCCCTGTTGTGATGCTGCTTTCTCTAGTTAATATTCGTCTGTAAGTGTCGTACCAAAGTAAACCAAAGGAGCCCAGCTCATGACACTAAGGCTGCATTTGCATTAATTATGCAGTCAGTGCTGGTGAGAAAATGCTGTCACAGAGAGAGAGGCAGTAAATGAGAACCCTCCGAGTGCGCCTGAATGAAGAGCATTAAGTTCATTTACATGGGAGCAGGACGAGCCGCGCAGGCTGGGGAGCGGGAACAATGGCATTTCTCTTGTCGCCTCGCCCGCTGTTATTGTTCTGCGGCTTAATGACTTAAAGGCAGAGTGGTTGCATTGACAAAAAGACAGCCAAGATCCCTTTGGTATTAATAACGGCAATGATAATTAATAATATCCCAGTGACCGGGAAGCACAGGCCGGCCCAGGTTGGCGAGGCCCGGCCTGGCAGGAGAGTGAGGGCCCCTCCGGCGCCCTGCGGATGGTGGCACCGGGCCCTGCCCGGGGCGGGCCTGCTGTGTGCGGGGCTGGGGAGGGGGCTGCGGGGCTGGGGAAGGGGCTGCGCGCGGGGGCAGCGTGGCAGGGCCTGCAGGGCCCGGCTGGCTTCTGCGTGGGGGGGCCTGCCCGCCAAGTGCGGGGATCTTTTTGTTTATTTTCTGGTGTTTTCTCGCGTGGTTCCAGCATCCAGTGCTTTAGTTCTGTAGCAAAATTGCTCCTCTTGGTGCCAGGACAAATGGTTGAAAAGGGTTCATTTCTCCACAGGAATTTCAGGCTCTCTGCTGCCAGGAATGGGGTCCCTGCTGGTGGGGTGACACAGTCTGTCTCCCCCATCAGCATCCACAGCCCAAACCCATGCTGAAATACCAGAGACTCCTTTGGCTAATACCACAGACAGAGAATGTGAAAATGTTTATGAAAATATTTACTAGGCATTGTGTTGAGTAAATGTCACATGAAAAGATGAGTGTAGAAAGGTAGAGTGCCTGAATGGTTTGGTGCATGTTACAGTTCTTCCTCTAGTCCTGCCATCAGCAGCTGGGAGCTCAAGCACCTGAATGTTTAAATTCTGGCCTCCCTGATCTCCAGTGCCCCTTGCATCTGCTGCTCCCTCATGGGTGTTTCTCTGTACAGAACACATTTGCTGCATGGGAGCTGTGCTGATGATGTCTGCCCTGGACTGATCCAGGTGACACCTGATTTCACCATATTCACTTTACAGCAAAGACTTCTCCAGATTATTCTTCTGCTGTATGTGTGTGTGCATCATGTGCATGATGGAATGAAAGCAACATTTGTGACCCATATGCTTATGGAGATACAGCTATGGAAGGCGTTATGTATGGTCAATAAGGAGAAATATTAATATGTAAAAAATCAGAGGTGTGCCCTTTGATCCTTTTATAGGCAAAGAGTAATCTAAGATAATATTACAATACAGTAGTTTGTTACTTTTTTCATAAAAATGTGGAGATTTCTTTCAAAGCTCAAAACTTGTAATCTCTGTCTTCAAGACTTTGAGACACTTTAAACTACAGTTTAAATTTAAAGTGACTTACATTCATATGCTGACATAATTTTCCTTGGCATGACTTATATTTCAATAATAGCTTAAATTGTATTTTGCGTTCTATGCTTTGGTGTCATATGCAGGAGGTGTCATCACAAGATAAACTTTCACATCTGAGAGTCAATAAATTGCACTTAAGTAGTCTAATGAAAGTAGTGTAAATGACTGTACAGTTACGTACAGTGCAGATCTGCAGTACAGATACACATATATACTTAACAAAAGACTGTGTTTGATCATATGGTGTCATTAGCTTTGACACCATTGCATGGTACCAGTTTACAGTGATGTGAATCCTATAATACTATATCATGCTTTTATCCAATAAATAAAAACCTGCCCTATGTTTTATTACAAAGTAGGTGGCCTGGAGGAAAACTATATGTATTCTTTCCTTTTGGAATAAAATATGCATTTGGGCTTCTCATTTCATCTCCAATCTGTGTTATTCCTTAAAAATGCAGAACTGCCTGAAGTCCTCTTTAATATTTAATTCAACAACTTTTTAATCTGTCATTATGCTGTGATGAAGTAAGCATCAAGTGTCGCTGAAAAAGATTAAATTATACTTGGAAATAGGAATTGAAATGATTTAGGGTTGGAGGCTGAATATTTGCTTTGCACAAGTAATAATCGTAGGAGCTTGGGTGAAGCACAGGTTTGGATCTGGCTCTAATGCCTCGGCCAATCCTCTCTCCCTAGTGGCTGCCCCTTGATTTACTCTGGCACTGCCAAGCTTTATTTGATTTAAATGGAGGTAGGAAGTGGAAATTCCACGCTACAATACGTTAATTACTCTCTGCTACTTCTTACACTTATTTTCTTTTTTTCTGTAAACATCATAAACCCTGATGCAGGCAACCCGATGGATAGCCCTCTCAGCCACCCTATAATTTCTTGTTAACAAGCTTATCTTAAAATGGAAAAGCAGGAATAATTAATATCTCCCTCTGGAAGAATGGATGATGTGAAACAGTGGAACACTTGTTCCTGTCCATTCATGAGGGATGCCCCCATGTAACAAGGGGACTGATGCCACCATCATCCAATTGCTTAACTTAGGCTTTCCTTCTCCCTTTCCTTCCTGAAGTCACCTTTGAATTTCTCTGCCAGGATTCTGGGGAGAAAGGAAGGAGCAATATAACATTGTGGTAGTGAGGCCTTGAGGGACCTGGGTTCAGAATCTGCTGTATGTGAAGGCAAAGGGCTCAAGCTTGTGGTCCTGCTTTGGTGTCAATCTGTGCATGTCAGAGCCACCTGCACTTCTGTGCAGAACTGGCTGCTCACCGGGAGTGTGCTGCGCAGCGGGGTGAGGCAGGGAAAGAACAGCCCTGGTGCCCCCAGCATGGGCACCTGGACAGGCTGGACATCCCAGCATCCTCCCATCTGACCACTATTTCAGTTCACATATAAAAAAGAGAATTTTGGAATTGTGGTCAGTTTTCTGGGGAAGAGTATCTTTGCAGCATTAACTGCACCACCACATGACAGAAGAAAAGCTGTCTGAGAGCACAGCTTTCTCTCAGGTGTGACAGAGAGGAGCCACACTGTAGGAATGTTGTGGAAATTCCTCCAGTGGCTACCATCTCACAGGGAAGTTGTGTCTCCACTACTGCAAGATTTAGTCCAGAGTTTAACATACTTTAAGACATGGGACCACATAATTTGTTTATAATTCTGGCAAAACCACTCTTTCTTATATAGCATATTGTAAAAAAGAATCCACTCCCTCATATCCAATGCATTATTTATAGTTATTCTCTCTTTGTAGAAAGGTAAATGTCTATATAAATAATCAATTGCAATTATTAATTGAGGAATGTGCAGTATTTTTATGCAACTTGTGTTACCCTGTGGTAGTTCCAAGAGCACCTGCAGCTGGGATGGTGTTTCTGGTCCCTCTCCCAGCTGTGCCCTGGGAGAGAGTTCCCTGGAGTGCTGGGCCCAGGGGGGTTGGCAGGAGGGACCTGCTTGCTCCCCACTCAGGTCACTGGGAATGTCTGAGTGTGCTGATCTAGTCTTGTGCAAAGGTGAATTTTGTCTGACAGGGACAGAACTTTTTTTTCTAGTTTAGAGAGATGTATAATGCACTGTCAGAGAAGAAGCCTGATCTGTGCTGCTGTAGAACTGAGCACCTTTTAACCTCTTCAGACTGTAAATTCTGAGCAGTTGATATTTGAGTGTAATTCCTCCAAACTGGCATTATTATTTGATTGCAATGAATTACCTTTAAAAAAAAAAATCATAAGTATAAATTCACTTGACTGATCCTGCAAATTATTTATGATGTAGTGTTTTGGTCTAGGATAACCTTTTAAAATAAATCAGTTTTTCAATAATAGTTCAGTGTTTGCCCACCTAATGGTGTTCCCATTAAGATCTGCATTTGTCACCAACCTGCCTTTTCTGCTTGTGCAGGAGACAAGTTACCGCCCCTAAACCCACTATACTTGTAGGGTAAAGTAAATGCATGTCTTTGTAGGAGAATAAATAAAAAGAGCAAGCTGAGTCAATAAGCGGGTTCAATTCATGCCTCTAGCAATGGCGGACAGCTCATTTTGTAGATGTGGGTGTTTTGTTTACATTTATAATGCAGCTTTATTTAATGCTGACAGATATAGCTTGTGGCAAATGATAGTCAGAATGTATGAGCAGTCATAATGCTTCTGTCTTCTTATAGTGTGCTGCTGAAAATAAGCAGTTCACCTCTGTTTTTATTGAGGAAAGGATATGAGACAGCTATAGCTTCGTGAGGCTATTTATTGAGTTGTTTTACTAGCTGTGAACATGCCGCTTTATAGCAGTTGTGAAAATGGACTTTGCTAGTGTGTGGGAAAGGAAATAACATTGCAGTATACAAGGGTAGTAAAAACCCCCTCTATAAATAATTTTTCAGACTGAAGAATATTCTCATTTAAACAACTAGAGAGTCTGGTGATTTTTGCCAGATGCCAGCTTTTCCTGGAATGGTGTTGGGTTTGGGATTGCTCTATCAAGTCCTATTAATATTTTCATGTAAAAAAAAATAAATTCAGATAAGCCCTTTCAAGCCAAGGTGTTCAAAAGCTTTGTGAGGAAAGTTTTGTGTTGTTGCAGAGTTATGTATATTTACAAAATTATCAGTATTTAATAGCGTGGTGTGATCTTTAGATCCTCAGGTCTGGGAAGAGAAGAGCCTGGTTTGGCAAAGCTTGGAAAACATGGGTTTGATTTGTGCTTGTGGTGACTCTCGCTCTCTGTTGGTGCTTGCTCCCGTGGGATGGCTGCTCACCTGGGCTGTGAGTGGGCACTCTGTGTGCTCTGCTTACACCGTGGGGGCTGAGAATGTGGCTCAGGGTTCAGGTGGCTCTTTGCAAACAGGGTTTATCCCCAGGAACCGCAGGCTTGGGAGGCCAAGCTGCAGTTCTGCTGCCAGGGCTCTTGCTGTGGCCAGGTGCTGCCCGGGGAGCTGGGGGGGCTGCCAGGGAGTGTGCCTCTTTGCACCCCAGCCTTCTCTGGCACTGCTCACCAATCCACTGGGCACACCCAAACACCAGCAGCTCGTGTGCCAGCCGGGGCCTCTGGAGGCACTGACACCGTGTGTGTCTGCTGGGTCCCCCTGCATCACCTGGTGCTGGTGGCACCTGGCTGCTTACTGCTGCTAATGTCACTTAGCCTTTGGAGTTGTGAATCTTAAAATGCAGTATTAAGGATTAGCAGGATTAGAGGAGTTCACTGCCTTTTGCCTTTTCTGTTTTTATTCACGTGTTCGGCAGCAGCACTGAGGGGCACAAATCATTTTCATGTATGCAAAAATAATTTTGAAAATGGTGTTGGTCTCAGCAGGTGAGGCCTTTTGTTTCTTCTATGTTTATGTACAAATTCCTAGGGAACACTAAATATTAAATTGAAATAACCCTTCCTTATTATTACACAGCTATGGATTCAATTTAATTCTCTTCAGATAAGGTTTTTCTGGACACATATTTGCAATTGCCTGTCCTGTAAATACAGCTCAGACTACAGCCACTGGTTCGTTCCTACCTGCCTTTTCTGCAGGAATGACCCTGTATTTATGTGCTTTTGGATTTTTTCAATGTAGACACTTTCCTTCTCATTCTCATTATGTTTATGGATTACAGTAGTGCTGTAAGATGTCCCCCTTCCCCCCTTAACTGGACAGAGAAATGGGTTAATCTCTCCACAGAGCTATTCCTCTACTTCACCACCTGTTTCCAAATCCCAGTTGCCAAAGGAAGAAAAATACCAAGCACTGAGCCCTGCCTGAGCCCCTGCCTGTGGCGATGGCCAAGCCCGGCACCTATTTTGTGCAGGGACTGAGGCTAAAAATGCAGGGTGAAAATGTGAAAGAATTAGCTAGGTGTGTTTTGTTCTGCCTGGCAAACAAGGTCGCTCTTTAAATTGCATCATTGCTGTTCATGTTTTATAGCCACCCAGGCTTCAGACATTTGGTGCTTTCTCATGGAGAACACAAGGGCTCTGAAAACCTTTGCTCTCCTCCTCTGGAGGTTCACAGGTGAGACTATAATCAGACAAAATTTTACATGTTATTCTTTACACTAGGGAATTGGTCTCATTTTTATGAAAATAAATATATGGTCTACCTCTCCTAATAAGACTGTCTCCACTGTGTTTAAGTAATAATCATTTATTGTTTAAATACAGTAGAGGCTGTAACAAAGTGCTGTCAAGAGCCATCACACTCATTAACCTGCCAGCTAATTAGCCTCCTCCTGCCTGATTGCTGACAAGTTCTTCAATCTGAACCTATCGCTGTTGTGTCAGCGCTGAAGCACCAGGCAAAGTGGAGGAGGGCTCCATTAGATGTTTGCGAACAAAGTCTGTGCATTAAAGGTTTGTTTTCTGCACTCCAACAAATGTTACAGCATTAATATTCTCAGCTATAATTAAATTGGCAACTCTTAATTATGGTAATTAGTGCATTAACCATTTATTTCCTGGCTCATTCCCAGGTGAGGCTCAGGAACTCAAGCTGAAAGCCAAGGGATGCCCGTTGCCTGTGGGGTTTGGAGCCTCCCCTTCCTGAGGCTGAGCAGAGCGTGGGGGAGAGGAGGAAGGAAAGCTGGGGTCCTTGGCACCAAAGACCTTATCCTAGTGTTACAGAAACACCCATGGAAAAGTAATGAATGCAAATGTTCCCACCTAAGTAACCAGGATGTAAGACAGTGCTTTGTCTCACTGCCGTAGGAGCAGAGCAGAGGACGTTGACCTTTCTGCAGTCTCCCAGACTCTGAAATTTGTTGCCCAAATTTTCTCACTCAGAGAATTTATGGAATGAATTCTTCCAGTCTCAGGGGGCTGCCTTTGAGCTACTCCTCACATGGCAAAGCCAACCTGTGGATTGCCATCATTTGCATTAGTCTCCAGTGTTGGGTGGACCTTAAGGATGGAGGCAGTAGTTCAGAAGATCTCCAGTCTGTCTCCGTTGCCTTGTGGCACTGTGTTCAGAAGGGAAGCAGCTTGCTTTTCGTACAGGGGCTGAGAACTGATGGTGCTGGTGCCTTGAGATTGGTTGGAAATAGGTGCCAATATATTTTTGAGGCCTTAGTTCCTAGCACTTTTTAGCCGAGTCTATAGACTGACTTCAGTACCCACAGTCTCACTCTTCTTCTGAAGAAACTGAGGCATGGGGTGAAGAAGTGGTTTATCTAAAATCACACTGCAATTTTGGCTTAGGGTTGGGGCAGACCTGGTCTCAGTGCATAGCCCAGTTCACTGCCCCAGCTCATTCCTTTGTTAGGTATCCTGAGACACTTGGGATTTCACCCGATGTGAGCCTGGTTAGTCCCACTGGACATGGTGGGAATCTTCGGAAATCAAAGTAAGGTCAGTGTTAAATGCTAAACAACTAGTGAGTAAAGGGCTGGTACTCATCTGAACTAAATTGGAAACATAAAGATCAAATAAATGTAAGACCAGCTTCCAGCACTGAAGGTGAATTATCCCAGTGAGGCAAGGCAGGAGGGTATGAGAATCTCAGTGCACCTGCAAATGATGCTGCATGTTTCTTTTGCACAGACGTGCCAGGCCAAGCAAACATCTCTGCTTGAGTCATGCAGAAGAGAATCTTTGCAGTCAGCTCTGAAACCCACCTTTAAGTTTATCCCCTTATCTCAAGGAGAAGGCAAGTTCTGCCCTGATGTCTCTGGTGGAAGACAGCAGCTTTCAGGGGTAGCAATTCTTGCTACTTTCAAAGGGGGAAAAAGCATGACCTTGATATTAGCTGTTGTTTTTTTTTCCCCTAGCGCGTAATAATTCTGTATGTATACAACAAAAAGGGAGATAACCCAAGGCAAATTTAATTTCAGATTGGGTTTTTGCTTAATGTATTATTCATAGTATTATTTATATAATGACTTAGACACATCCTTTGCAATAAACTGAAAACTTTAACAATAATGGTCACCTCTATTTTTGGGGCGATGGTGGGCTGGAAGCCTTTGGCTCTACTTCATCACCCTGCAAGGGTTTTAATAAGGGCTGCAGTGGGGGAAGGGTATTTAATGAGGGGCTTGGAGGCAGGTTGTTTGGCAGCTTTTTTTTTTCCCCCAACATTTTTGCTGCATGACCTGGTTTTGCATTTTTCTGCATCTCTGTTCATCTAATTAGGATGTTCTAAAAAGACCTGGACCACTTATTGTACAGAACTGTAGCCTGTGGGTATTTAATAAGGAGCTTTCAGTGGTACATTTGCATCTTTTGCTCGGGGTCTGAATAGCGAATTACCTTAAAGATCATTAGGAGCGTTGCTGTATTGTTAAAATCAGGACACGATATTCTAATGACAGTTTAAAACTTGAGGCATTCCCTATAACACAGTTCACTCCACCATAATTGTGCATTGCACGAGTGACCCTGGTATAAACTGCTGATATTCCCAGCTTCTTCCACTGCATGTTGCTGCAGGCAGGTAGGTTTCCACCCAAACACCCAGCCAAGGAGCGCGGCAGCGACAGCAATAACAATGAGCCTTTTGCTTGTTGTGTGCGCTCAAGTGTGTGGCTGTTCCACAGCTCCAAAGCTGTGCAAGGGAGAGAAATGTGACTTGGAGCCAGAAAGCAGAAGGCAGTTGATGTGTCCCTCGCCACCCAGCGCCGCTCCCAGGCCTGTCCAGGCTCACTCCCATGGCCGAGAGGACTCTGTAGCCCAGCACAGCAATGGGCACCTTTGGCCTTAGAATAACAGAATCATTTTGGTTGGAAAAGACCTTTAAGATTATCAAGTCCAACAGTTAGCCCAGCACTGCTAAGCCCAGCACTAAGGTCTTGCTACATAACATGGTGAAGTTTCCTGTGGAGGCTTTCACATCACGCTCTAGTGAAAATGCCAACCGACCGCTTCTTGCACTCTTCATCACAACCTGGGTAACTGTTGGTCCTGGTGTCCATTGGCAGGGAAGCATGTGACCTGCTCAGCATTTCCCAACTTTCTGGTCATTGCTTTGTTGCCACAAAAGTGATTCCAAGCCCCAAATCCAGGCTGGCTGTTCTGGGGCCTGTGTCTGGGATCTGCCAGGGCCTGTGCAAACCATAAAGGCCAGCTCGTCTTTCCTTCTATATTCCTTGAGTGCTGCCAGGTTGGACATTAGAGGAACCACAAACCCCTTTGTCCCGAGAGCGCAGCTGTAGCTGAGGCTGAGGGAGCAGCTGAGCCAGCCCTGAGCACTTCTTGAACACATCAATGGGGGGAAGCCGGGCTTTGGTGAAGTCCCGTGCTGAGGAATTGTGCAGAGAACTGAGGTACTTTCAGGTGAATCGGGTGCTTGGGCAGGGGAATATTTTTGGATGCTTTTTAAGCTTAAAACTGCCAGGAATAATCTGGTGATTTGGCAGAGGAGCTGTTTGTGCAGAGAAGAATTTATCTTTAAAAAATTCAGTGTAAGCAGCATTATTTTTTTCCTCTGGGATCCCAGACAATGAATGCACAGGCCTGTTCATTAATATCAGTTGTCTTCTGCAGGGAGTATCCAGATTTGTCGTGCCAGGTTTTAAATTTTTAATGTATTACCAGTTCTTACGCAGAGCAGGCCTTTTCTTTTGTTCTTTTTTATACTAATACTGTTTTGTATTCAGCCTTGCTCTTGTCTGATACGTCTCTTAGTATCCCTTATAAAAGCTTTTCCCTTATCAGGGCCTGTTAGGTTTGACAAAGTCTGTCTTTGTGAGTTTCTGCAAATGTATGCTTCCCGTTTTCTTTTCAGAAGTGCTGGTGGTGTTTGATGCGGTAATTGCTACGTGCAAACCTGTGGCTGGTGTGGCAGTGCTGGTGTCGAGGTGTCAGTTGTGTTGCAGGGACCAGCAGTGGCTCCAGGCAGGAGGGACCAGGGGCCGGGCAGGACCGGGGCTCTGGCCTCCTCTGCTCGGCCTTTGCTGTGCCTGGTGGGAGCTGTGCCAGGCACAGGACGGCTCTCAGGCTTTTCCTAGCTTTATGCTTGTGAGAAACTTCTGTGTCAGTCTCTTCACCCCCTGAAAATCCTGCTGTTGTGTTTGTGATGGCAGCGGGGGGATCGTGGCGTGGCGGTCGCTGCTGGTGCTGCCAGGAGCCCCGGGCACGGCCTGGGGTGCGACGAGTTGAACCAGACCAAGTGATTTGCGTGATAAACTGTGACTCTTAAAAATCATGCTCATAAACATAAATAATTAATCACATTATAGTTTTTATAATCCTTTTCGTTCCTAGCAGTATTAATAAGTAGCTCATCTTCTAGCAGCACCTGTTAAACCCAAAGCTGTCAGTCTTTATTTTCCCCAGAGAGCTGGAGAGAAATCTGTTATGCAATAATTTCTCCTTTACTTTGTGATGTGACTTCAGTGTGTTTTCCGTTGATCTGTGTGTATACAATGTGTGGTATTTGTCTGCTTTATTTGCTTGCACTCCACCAGCTTGTGACCCAGTCAGGTGTGCTGGTCACACTCTTCTCGGTGCTGGCCAGGGGACAGTCACACAGAGGCACTAATGGGGCAGCCACAGTGTTGGACCATGCTCTTGCACCCCACAAAGTGGAAAATTTAGCTCACATTGCAACTTGTGGTTTTCTGCAGTTTATGGAATAGGTGAATATGTTGTGTGGCACACGTAGGGACAGGCTGCTCTCCACCTCTTTATGGACCATTGTGTCTGTTTGTGACACTGTGGGATGGTGACAAGCACAGCCAGGCAAGGACACCCTGGCTGAGCTGAGGGCTGGAGCTGCCCCATGCTCGAGAGGTGGGGAGAAACCATGAGACAGCCCCCAGTGGCTTCTTCAGGGAAGAGCACCAGCATTTTGAGAATAACCTTTATTTCCACTTGATTTCCCTCTTACAATGGTCATGTGTTAAGCAGTGCCTGTGCCCAGTGAGACCCGTTCTGGGGGCCACCCAGCTGGTGGGGCTCAATCTGGATGAAGCACTCCCCATCCCTCCTCGGTGCTGGCAGCAGACCTCTGCGGCCTGTGCCTGGGGACCCATCCTGATGGGCAGCTTCCCCCTGTACCCTCAAGTGGCACAAGGTCTCTTGTTTCCTGGTGCATAAGGGCCATGATGACTCTGCGGGTGCGTGGCACATCCTGCAGTGTCCGAGTGGTGCAAGGGGCTGGGCAGGGCTGTGCTGCCAGTGCCCTGCTTGGGCAGTGCCTGTGGCGAGGGGAAGGAGCTGCCTGGGGCCACAGCCCTGCCTGCGTTCTCTGTCCCTCTCCTCTTCCTCAGTTTACAGCCCTGAAATTCCAATTTAATACTCATGCAAAGAGGGCTGCAATAAATCTTGTAGTCAGCATTAAATATTGTTTGTTTTAGCTGCCTTGCACTTCATGTTTCCCCTTTTAAGGGGAGAGCCATTACGAAAGGTTAGATTCACAGTTAGTGGCGCTTTAGCTCTCCCTTTTGAATCAGTGAGGTTGCCGTTTTATTGCTCTCTGACTTGCACTTCAGTGATGAGAGTAAACTAGCATCAGATTAAAGGTCAGCAAATCCCATCAAAGAGAGGAATATTAGGGGCACAGATAGTTGGAGAGGCAGCACACCACTGGGTATTGACAGGGTGATTCCAGGGTATCACTCAGCAGAATTATAGCTGCCCAGAGAGTCAGTACTGCTTTAATGAGCCTGTGTGAAGAGGAAGAGGGTGGATTTATGTAGTTCCTCATAATTTTCTGTAGAGACTGTTATTGCAGACATTCTGTAGAGTGTTCTGGTCTTTCATTTAATTCAAAGGTCCTGCAGCTTTTCCATCCAAAGATTCCTTTCTGTTAGTTCAAATCAAAACTGACATCTCTGCCTTGACCACCTGAAGCACCCACTCTGGGAAGGGCTTTTCCCTGGCAGGTTTGAAGTCCTCTGTGCTGGTAACCTAATCTGCAGCCCTGTGCTGGGGCTCGCTGGCCGTGCGTTTCACCTTCGGACAGGCAGCTAAAACCATCATTTCTGTTTCATTCTGAAAGGGGTGTTGGAAAAAGATGAAAATGTGCAGTGTATTCTTCTGTGATTTCTGGGCTGGGAACCCCACATAGTTTCATTCCCTATCAGGTAAGTATTACCTTTAGTGCATGGTTTGCATGAATATATATGTGCTTTCTTTGTTTTGTTGAAATGCAATTAAATAAAATACAGACAGCACAGAGGAGAAATGTGCCTCGCACAGCCCCATCAAACCACAGCAAGGTACATAATGGTGTGTAAACCTCTGTAGAAGGAGAACACTGTGAGAGACAACAAAGTCAGCAGCATTTATTTCTACTGCTTCCTCTCCCTTTGTTGCCAGTATATCAAGCAGGAGATCTAATGTTTATGCTGGGCAATAACAAAAGAGCTCCAAACATTGTCCAAAACCAGTGTATTTTCTCTGAAAACAGAGCAGCTGGAGCACTTCCCTGTGTACGTAGTTACATTATAAGGCTCACTTGGTATTTATACAGCTTTTGTTTACAGCTTGCTAAAACCAACAATTTATGAGCAACTTTACTGATCAGTTTAGAATCTGTTCAGTTTTATTACCCAGTGTAGATGTCCATTTATGTGATTTATTGTTAGGAAATTCTACATGTGTAAAACTTTGATCGTATTTTTACATAAGTGTGCAATTTTGCAATGATAAAGTGGGGACCTTGTTTGCCTGATTTACCACCGGGGAGCAGGCCATGCAACCCCCAGCTTTCTGGGGACACTGGGCACATGGCACAGACACGTCACCTGGAGCCCCCTCATAGCAGCACCGCTCTGCAACGTCTCGGGGCTTTTCTCATGACTGGGAGCAACTTGATCTAGGGGAAGATTTCCCTGCTTGTGGCAGGGGCCTTGGTACTGGATGATCTGCAGAAGGTCCCTCCCAACCCCAAACCATTTGATGATTCCACATGGGTGCTGGGCTGCACCCAGTGTCCCCCAAAGCAGCATCGCAAGGAGTGACTGGTGGTTTTCCCGCTTCCCTAATCCACCGTGCACCACACAGCCCACCCCATAAGGCTATGTCTCTTATCATAACACAAACAAAACTTGATGTCATGC
>NW_009953489.1:748284-750784 GCF_000747805.2 Chaetura pelagica | reverse complement strand
TACTTGTTAAGATGAACACAATGTGCCAGCCCCTCTGTCACCGGCTGCATGCATCTGTGTTAGGGTTGTGTGTGAGACACCTTAGTGCCTTCATCATTGTCCTTATCTGCTGAATTTCTTCCTCTTGTGCTTCAGGGCCTCTCACTGGCTCCTTCTGTCTCCACTGCAGACACCAGCTTTTGCATTTAAACCTTGAAGAATGCTTTCTGTCCTTTGTCAGATTTGTACAAGGAGGGTTGAGGATTTTGAATCTTAATTTAAGTCTGGATGGATACTGTCATTTTGGACAAAGCCCCTTAGTCTCTGGCCTGTTTGTGGAAGTAAATGATGAAGAAATCACAGCAATTGTACCAAATTATTCCACTGCAGATTTTAGCCTGGCATCTTGCAGCATCAGGGGAGCGGAGTAGGGCTGCTTCTGTGATAGTGGGAGGGGGAATGAGTTTCAGAGCAGAAATGCAGCTGGGGAAAACTAGCTGGAACTGAGCACAGGAAACACGGGCTGAGAAACGGTCAAGGTGCAAAAAGGAAAAACTACAGTAGAAATAATTCATGAGAAGGGAACAGGAGCTGGAGTGGATTAAAATCAGAACGTTAAAACCAGAGCAGAGGAGAAGTAAGATGAACAGGAGGAACAGCTCACTAAAACAGTACAGGAAAACTGTTCCTGTTAGCAACACTGCATGGGCCAGGAGTTGTACAAGAGCCAGGGCGGGGAGTCCAAGGAGAAGGAGGGGTGAGGAACAGAGCGGTCCCATCACAGCTGGGGGGACACAGGTCTCCTCGGCCAGGGACCAGCACCCATCATGCCACAGGGACCCCTGAGCATGGCATTGCCCTCCCTGGCCACGTGTGCCCAGGTGGCAGCCCGGGTGGCCACAGCCCTGGTGGGGCTGTCCCCAGCATGTGTGCCAGCCCTGGGGCATGCTAGGACAAGGAGTCATATCATCAAACTGTGCTCATCTGTGGACCTCTGAACAGGCAGCAGAAATAATGTAAAGAGATGATGAGACATTTTTATTATTCCCATGAAATTATATGGAATTATAGTTTTAAATGAAGGTGACAGGTTTAAAATGTGTATTTTAGAGCAAAATTAATGCTGTGCTTTCTTGACTGGTTGGCCAGTCAGGGGGTCAGACCCATGAGACCCAGTCTATCCAGAGCACAAATACCTGCTCCTAAACAGATTTAAAGAGGTTAATTGAGCTGGGATGTACCTGCTTGTGTTACATCTCTAATGGAAATGTTGATTCAAGAAGCCATGGCTCTAGTGATTTTTGTACTGCTGTAATTATTTTTAAACTTTCTTCTCGGCACTGTTGATAACAGCTTGGCACCATGCCTGCATGACCTGATTAAACTTACAAATTGTCAGCCTTGATCTATAGGACGTGGAAGAGATTGCTGACTGAGCATCACTTTGGAAATTCTCAATTCAAACAAAAATTAGATTTAAAATGTTGTTCAGAACAGTACAGTGCAAGAGCAATGGTGATTTTAAACACATACTCAGTGTCCTGGTGTCACAATAGCAACCAAATCCCCCTGCATGGCAAGGGGAGGTTCAGTTCCTTCATGCCTGCCCTCTGTGTGGGATGGGGCTCCCAGTTCCCCATCATTTCCCACTTCCCATGCGATAGTCCAGCTCCATCTGTGTGCAGCCAGAGGCTGCAGGCATGCATGGAAATGGCTGCATACATGGGATTTGTGCCAGTGGGAGCTGCAGCCCCTTCCTGCATTTTGCCTGAAGTCTTCTGTACCTGAGGAGTGAGCAGCAGCTTTTTCCCAAGCATTTTAAACCAACACTTGGACCTCATGCCAGCAGTGGCATCCAGTGGTGCAAGGCTCTCTAAGAGGAACGTAGTTCTTAGATCCATTTGGAAGGAACTGAGAAACAAATCAATTATTTCCAACTAAATAATGCACTTAGTTTTACCACATGGTCTTGCATCAAAGTGATATAATGTATAGGACAATGCCAGCCTTGCATAGATTTAGTTCTGTCTTAGAAAACAATTGGAAGGCATGTGTCTCTATACTCATGGGAATGCTCCTTTAATACTTACACTGAAGTGTTTAGAAATTCTGCAGAGTCCCTTAAAAGTCCCCTGAAGGTGTTCCTGCTCTGTATGGGAATGGAGAGGGTCCTGCAGCACTGCTTGGTCTGCAGCTTGTGGGGCTGCTCTGAGGAGGGTCCTGTTTGGAACCACTGCAGGGACTGCAGAAGGGCCATGGGCAGGTTGGGTCCCTGTGGCCCCGTGGGGCAGGAGGGCTAACTGCAGGCGGGCACTGAGTGGGCAGCGGCTGGGCAGATGCAAGAAATACTGACTGTATTTTCTCTTGTTCTCTCTTTTCTGCCCAAGGTTTGAGCATCCGAGGAGCCCAGGAGGAAGACCCTCCCGATCCCCAGCTAATGAGACTAGACAATATGCTTCTGGCAGAAGGAGTCTCAGGTCCGGAGAAAGGTGGGGGATCGGCGGGAGGAGCCCCAGGCGCC
>NW_009953489.1:744156-747810 GCF_000747805.2 Chaetura pelagica | reverse complement strand
CAGCTCTGCCCCACGTCCCCTCCTCCCCTTCCCCACCCCACTCTCCCCATAAAGAGCCGGGATGCTATGGGAGTCTGTCGGGCTTCAAGAGCCGCTCACCGGACCCAGGACGCATGTCTTGCATGCCTGAGTGTTTTCTGTTGTCTGTAACTGCACCAGAGCAGCACCCAGGCCCGTGTTCCTCTCCTTGGAGCCAGCCCAGAGGGGGAGAGAGGAGCAGAGCTGTCTGTCTCTTGTCCAGTTTGTGAACCCCTCCATGGTGAGGTGTTGCAGGGCTGGGTCTGGCACCGTCAGAAGCTCAGGCGGGCGAGGGCAGAGCTGGCCGTGGGTTGCATGGGAGCGGGCAGGGCAGGGATTTTTGTACTGGCAGCATCTGGACCAGGCTTCTGGAGCTGCTGTGGACAGGAAGTACAGAAATTCCAGTGAAACCTTTTCAGGTGGACACTAGCACTTGCTGTCTTTGTCTGGAGTAAAGATGGCACTGCAGACACCTCTAAGTCCATGTTCACTGCTGGGGCTTGGTGACCTGCCACATTTGCCACTCTGGTGGCGGGGGCTGTGCTGTCCCAGTGTCCCTTGTAAGCCATGGGAGCAGCCACTCTGCCTCCTCTCTCTTCTGGTTTGCAGTGAACGATGATGTAAAGGGAGTCAGGGAAGGGAAGAATGGCACGAGACCCCTGGCCCTTGCAAGCTTTTTCATTTTCTTCTCCCAGAGGTGTCCTAATAACACTTGCAAACCTCAAGACTCATCAGCTCAGCGAACCTCATCATACGGTGGTTTCCAGAGCAGAGCAGGGAGGTCCTGTGCTTGCCCCCAGCCCATCATGGCACAGTGTCGGGCTGTACAGACCAAAACCACAAAAGAGGTTTTGAGGTAGTGATAAAACCATTTGAAGACACGTGGGTGAGGAGTGGAGCACACTGTGCTGCCAGCCCCTTCCCCAGCCCCACTGCTCTGCCTCAGCATCTGTCTCCTCCCTGCCTTACCAGCAGAAAGCAGGGCCTGGGTGCCTTGATGGCTGTTTATTTTAGAGTTTCTCTTTTTTAAGTGTGAGGGTGTGGTGGCACAGTGTGGCTCAGGTGCTGGTGACATGGTGTGGTTCAGGATGTGGTGGCACGGTGTGGCTCAGGATGTGGTGGCACAGTGTGGCTCAGTTACCAGTGACACTGCCTTGTCTTTGCCACCACTTTCACTGTGTTGTTCAAACAGTGAGCAAAGAACTGAGTAAATAACCGACTGGGGCTTTGTGCACATCTCCTTTTCTTCCTCCAACGAAACCCCCCATGCCCCCCAGGGACCCCCCATCCCGCGTGGACCCGTGGGCATTCCCGGCGCAGCGCGGCCCCGCGCGCAGCCCCGGTGCTGAGGTGGGGGTGGCTGTCGGATTAACGAGCACCATCCAGCAGGAGTGTGTCGTATAAAACCACAGGGACGGAGGCTGGAGAGAGATCTGGGGCCAAAGCAACGGCAGGTTGGTGCTTGCAGCTGTTTCCTGGCAAGCGTCCTTTGACTCTAATAAGTTTAATGATGTGGGGGAAGCAGCAGCATTTTTAGCCCTGCAGCTCCATTTACAAAGGTTTCAGCTGAAATGTCACAGCCATCCGTCCACACCATGGGAAACTTTGGAGAATGCTCAAGTGCTGCTAGGAGAAGGAGAGGTGGAGCTCATCTGAAACATGAACGCTTCCCTGTTGATCCTGACACCCAGCAACGTCTGCTCTACAGAAATATGTTAATTTCCCCAGCCTTGCAGCAAACTGTCTCCTGCCGGTTTGTTTCAGTGCAGTGCCCATCTCCGCAGCCGGGGTTGTGCATCTCTGCCTGCAGCGGCGGCGGGTTCCTGGGACGCGGGTGCCCTCCCGCAGCCATGGAGCAGCGCAGCCCCTTGCAGCGGCACCTGCCCGCCCCAGGAGCAGCGTCCTCCCTGCTGGCACAGGCACAGGCTGCTCCGCCACAGCAGGGACCAGAGAGCCTTCCTGGAGACGTGTTCCAGGCAGAGTTTGATCCTGACATTTGTTGCCAGTTAGGGGAACGCACTTGCAAGAAAAGAAAGAACTGGGAAGTGTGCGGCGCCATCACAGCTCTGCTCGCGCCGCGCCAGGAGCCACGGTCGTACACAGGCAGCGCCTTCCATAATTTACAGCTGCTATAATAGAGATGACATATTGAAAGCTATCTTCTATAATTACACTGAAATACATTTTTTGCTGTAGGCAAAAGTACTGTAAGGGTCCCAGACCTCCCAAAGCAGCTGGGAACCTGCTTCCCAAGTTCACAGATGTCTTCTGAATTCACCCCAAATTGGGGTGAAGTGTGGCTGCTCAGAAGACACCACCAGCCCCGCAGAGCTGGCTGACATTGTGCCCCTGAAGACTGTTTTGGGCCATTTCCTTTCCTGTGCTTGTCTGAGGAGTCTCAATGAAGCATTAAGGCTAGCAGGAGCATCCCCACTCCTACAAGGTTTCTGAGCAGGTTAACAAGGCCATCACTTATAATCTGACATTATTAATAATTTCTTGGGCACCAAGCAGAGGCCTGAAAAATAGTACTGAAAAAGGGATCAAATAGCTTGGATGCTATAAATAAACAAGAGAAAACAAGACAAAGCATCAGAGTCTTCTGAGCTCGCTTTCTTTCCGCTGCACTGAAGCAGCTCTGCAGATGGGAGGTGCTGGTGAAGATAGATTCAAACCCAGCTCTCTTAAGTAGCTGTAACCAAATGAAAGCTCATCAAGCAATTCAAGTAAATTCAGGGAAAGATTTTTGCTTCTTGAAAGCATGAAACACACTCTAGCTTTGAAACATCCACTTTTTGATACTATGTTTGTGGAGAAATATTTCTCATAGAAAAGACATATCTGAAAATATTTTTAATGCAGCAGTTACCCTTTTAATTGTACTTTAAAATTGAATTTCCCAGATCTGCAAACAAGGGAGCACATGGCAGGCTGTGTGCCTAAAATGTTCTTTCAGTGACAAACACTTGGATCCAGCCTTACCTTTGAGTCAGTCAGAGCTGCTCTCTTGTCTCAGGGAGGGAGCTACTACATTTCAGTGCCTACATTACCTTCCCTCTGTGCATCATTTACCAGATGAGCCAAATCTGGTGCTGTTTCTGTCGATCGGATGCTGGACCCGAGCTTTTGCACCCGTCATGTCTGCCCTGCTGAGGAGCTGGTGCTGCCCCCACTGCACTGGGACCACAGTGCCTGGCGGTGACAGGCAAAGGGCACCTGCACCCAGGCTCCCTGAGCCTCACGCTGCCTCCAGACCAGTGCTGCAAGGGTGTAAATTAGCCTGTAATTTACTTTCAGTGGTGTAAAGAAAAAAAATCACTTTGCCTGAAGTGTATGCATCTTTCTTAAGGGTGTACCCAGATTTTAATTATCTAAATGTAAATACTTAACGAATTTTACTTAGAGTAATGAGCTAAAGTGCACACTACATAAATGAGATGTTCTAATTAATCATGTATGAACTACTGGTTTAAAGAAAAGCTATGTGAATTCTGTGAATGTTGGGCTATTGCCAAATTGCTAATCAGCATTTGCATTCATAGATGGCTTCACTTAATAAGTTGTGAGACGTTCGGCAAATGTTAGAGGAAATTATGAGTTTTTAGATACATAAACTTTTCACTTTTAACTCTTTCC
>NW_009953489.1:739627-743912 GCF_000747805.2 Chaetura pelagica | reverse complement strand
TCTTTCCCTTGCACAATCTATTGAAATGCATAAGGATCTCTGAAAATGTAGTTGTCAGACAAATTATGTAGATATTCTTCACTTTGGCTTTAGAGTAAAAAGGGGAGTTAGAGTCAAACTGATACATAACAGGTGTGGTTTGGACCAGAGAGGTGCAGTGTTTCCTCTGAGTGTTTTGCTGGGTGCGGTGATGGTCGCACATTATGTTTGGTGCAATAGAACGAAACTGGCTGTGACCACAGCCTGGCTGCATGTTGTGGTGTTGGGGCTCTGTGCAGCCAGTGTGCAGATCTCCTGCAGATGTGTCTGCCTTGCGTCCTTCACCTCCCTCTGGTGAGGGTCCAGGAGTGGGGAGCAATTTGCACCCAGCCTCTCTCCCCTCCCCGGGCTCTGTCGGGACAGGGGGAGGTCAGTGCTTGAAACGTGCTCAAATACCAGGCTGGCCCCAGGAAGGGATTACCCACAGCTGTCACACAGTGCTGCCTGGCAGACAGCAGTCCTGGACTTTGTTTTTGAAAGACATAAGGGAGACATAAATCAGGAGAGTTGGTGGCAGCTTCCAGCCTGTGTGGGGTTAGGCAGGATGCGGCGTGACAGCCGCCTGGTCACGCGGAGACTCAGATCAGGCAGTGTCTGTTGATGATGCAGCCTGGAGTTCATATCGTTGTGTCCATCCACCTGCGTAGTCTGGGACTGGTAATTGATGGCTCCTCGTGCCTTCCCTCCTCCAGCACCTCGGCAGCATGGTGTAGGCCAGGCTTGGGCATGGCTTTGCTGAAACCCACCCTATAAGGGGAGGCACAGAAGGGTCTGGAAACCCTCAGCTGCTCCAGAGTGTTAAACCTGCCTGCTGCCTGCCCGCAGCTCAGCCCTTGCAGGACAGGCAACCCTTGCCAGGTTTTGCTCACTTGGCTGCTGAGTACCTGCCCATCCCCGCTCACATCCCCCTTCTGCCCCAGCCATCACTCGTGCTGATCCCAGCCTCTCCTCTCCACCACGGTCTGACCGGGGCTGCAGCCTGTTCTGAGAGGGATGAAGGCAGCAGGAGCTGTGCTGCGGTCGCTCAGCTCCCCTGGCTGCCGTGGGATGGTCCTGGGTCTCGAAAACAGGGCATGTGCGCACGCACGTGGAGGGAATGGGATGGCTTCAGGGGCCTCCAATGCCCCACCCAGCAGCCAGGCCCAAGCTTATGTTCTTGTGGGATGGCACCAAACAGCTTCAAAGCCTCTCCTTCCTTTGCAGGCATGTAATGAGTTTACCACACATGTGATGAACCTCCTCAGAGAACAGAGCCGGACACGTCCCATTTCTCCCAAGGAGATCGAAAGAATGGTGGGCATCATTCATCGAAAATTCAGCTCCATCCAGATGCAACTCAAGCAAAGTACTTGTGAAGCAGTAATGATTTTAAGATCAAGGTTCCTCGATGCTAGGTAAGGCAAGGCAAGTGCCTTGGCTCTTTTTTGGGGGGAAGTGGCAATTGCTGGGCAGCCCAAGGCAGCCTGGCCCTGTGTCCCTGCATGGGCAGGGACACACTGGAAGAGGCTGCTCTGCCAGGCCAGGACCCTTGTCCCTCACCCAGCAGGTGCTGTGGAAGGGGTTTTCCTGCACAGAGCTTTCATAAACACCACTGTCTTTTCTACATATTTTAGTGCAAAGTTGAGGTTTGTTTACCCTGCCTTGTGTGGAAGTCACATGGGGTTTGTGCAAAGGGCTGTTTTGTCACCACGGCAGTTAAATTGCTGCTGGTGCTGATGTCTTATGCTGACGCGTAAAGCCAGTCTGTAGTGGCAGAGCCAAGTTCTCTGGAAGGGAGGTGCCCAAAGGCTGCAGCTGACACTGGGTGAGCAGCTGCATGTGCCTGAGGTGAGAAGGGCCATGATGCTCCTGAAAGGCAGACGTCGTGCACCGTCTCCCAGCCAACTGTTGCCTGACTGGGGCACGAGAGAGGCAGCACCCCCAAACCAGTCCCAGCCAGCATATGGGCCCTTCAGTTCCAGAAGGACAGGGAAATGCTAGAAGAAGTCCAGCACAGAGCCAAAAAATGATGGAGTGGAACATCTCCCTGATGAGGAAAGGCTGAGGGAGCTGGGTCCCTTTAGCTTGGAGTAGACTGAGGGGCAACCTCATCAATGTTTACAAATATGTTAAGAGCAAGTGTCAGGAGGACAGAGCCAGGCTTTGTTCAGTGATATCCAGTAATAGGACAAGGGACAATGGGTGCAAACTGGAGCATAGGAGGTTCCATGTAAACATCAGAAAAAACTTCTTTACTGTGAGAGTGACAGAGCCCTGGGACAGGCTGCCCAGAGAGGTTGTGGAATCTCCTTCACTGGAGACATTCCAAACCTGCCTGGACACGTTCCTGTGTGATGTGCTTTGGGTGACCCTGCTCTGGCAGGGGGGTTGGACTAGATGATCTTTCGAGGTCCCTTCCAACCCCTAAGATTCTGTGATTCTGTGATCTGTGTTCCCTGGACACCCACATCTCTGCTGGAGCTCAGCACTGTCTCCACAGCGTGCCAGCCTGCAAAGCAGGAGGTGCCTTCTGCAGACTGTAAGAAAGCAGGCAGACGGGGATTAAGAGGGGGTTTAGAGCCACAGCCAGATCTGTTTGGAAACCCTGATGAGGTGGGATATCAGTCCCTAGCTCCATCCCTTTCACAGGCTCCCCTCTGCAGAGCAGCTGGCAGAGCCCAGCCGAGCAGGAGCTGAGCCGGCAGAGCAGGGCACCACGCCGAGCCTGCCTGCAGCAGCAAGCTCATGCTTCACACCTGAAAGCTGTGAGGAGCTAAACAAGAGCAAAATAATTTTATTAACAAGGAGGTCACTGGCAGGTGTGGCAAATTAGGGTAATTACAAACAGTTGGAGGAAACGTCTATGGAGAGCTTCAGTAACTGCGAAAGGTAAAGCTTGCAGATGCACAGTTTAAAGTGATTTCTTTAAAAAGGAGGAAGGTAAATAAGGCAAAATGAGCAGAAGCACAGTAATGAGATAAACATAGCTCTAGGGAGAGAGTCTGCCTGCTCCAGGATACAGTGCAGTTAGCAGCATCGTGATACTGCTGGAAGAGAGCACTGGGGATTGCGCTTGGCTGCCTGCTGGCCTGGGGCACAAGCAGTTTGATTGCAACCAGCCCTGAGGGAAAGGGAGTTCCGAAGGCAATGTTTAACTGCTGCTTTCCAGAGGCTGTCCTGGGGAGAAGGGAGAGGGCGGCTTGGAGGGAAGGCAGGCACGGCAACCGTGCGGATGCTGCCGCCATAACCCGTGCAGCGATGGTGCGGCAGCCGCTGTGCCGGAGGGGCCGTGTCCACCCCAGTTGCTGCTGCCTCTGCCAGGCAGTGCTCCAGAGGGGCTTCACTTCCCAGTGGGGCTGCACACCTTGGTACCTGTTCCACATGGTGTGGGAGCCCAGGCCCTGCTTGGCCCTCGGCAGGAGGGTGTACAGATGGGTCTCCCCTGCAAAGCCCTAAGATCCACTTGCTGACAGAAGCCAGTGAGCTCAGTGGGTGCCGGGTGAGGACATGGCACTGAGCTGCTGTGCTTTTCTGCTGCACTCATGTGCCGAAGCCCCGGCTGACCCGTGCTAAGGGGAAGAGGCTGGCTGGGCTGCCAGCACTGAGCCCTGCAGCAGGTTGGGGCTGGTTGGTGTTGGGTGTGAGGTGCTGCAGGTGTGCTCCCAGCTCACCTCCTGTTTGCTGCTGCAGCAACGGCCTGAGCACCCGCGGGGTGAGTCCCTGCGTGGGGGAGATGATGCCAAGCTAGAGGCAGAGTTCAGATCCCTGCAGGGCCAGACGTGGGCATTGCAGCCTGCCACCCCCTCTGCATAGTGCCCTGAGCCCCATGGAGGGCTGCCCCAGGGTGGGGGCATGAGGGGTTATGAGATGGTGCTGTTTGGCTGCTGCATGCGCAACAAGGGTTGCTTCCACCCCACTGACCCTGCTGGACTCCTGTTTGCATCTGGAAATAGAGCTGTGTTTTTCTTGTCTCATTTCAGACGGAAAAGACGTAACTTCAGTAAACAGGCCACAGAAATCTTGAATGAGTATTTTTACTCCCACCTCAGTAACCCCTACCCCAGTGAAGAAGCCAAAGAAGAGCTGGCAAAGAAATGCAGCATCACAGTATCACAGGTAAGCAGCAGGTGGGAGGGGGTCCCAGCCCCTGTCCCTCCCACCCCAGGCAGTGCATCGACCTCCCTGCTCCCCTGCAAAACTGCCATCTCCCTCTGGACTCTGGGATGTGCTTCCAGCAGAGGTGTGTGATACAAACGTTGCTCAATGC
>NW_009953489.1:729193-739578 GCF_000747805.2 Chaetura pelagica | reverse complement strand
TGGAACATGACTAAGCTCCACAGGAAAGGCATGATGCCTGCGGGTGACCAGTGGTGTGCTGGGGTAAACAGAGTGTGTGTACAAAGATAAAGATAGAAACAGAAATCAGTGAGGTTAGCACCCTGCCTTATGCCAGCTTTCTCTTGAGCAATCAGTAAGGTTCGTTGCTGAGCCCTACTGTCTGTTAGGAATTTGTTACAGCTTACCATTATTTTGAGGGAAGACCAGTTTATTGGCTAACAATCTATAGATCAGAGTTTATTTGATTGCCTGATGTTTTTTTTCTAAGCCAGCCAGAAATTCAGCCACTCTATCTGAAGTGGCACGAGTGGTTTCTCTGTAGCGAAAGTGTGTTACGTAGATTTGCTCCTTTATCACGTATAACAGATGTTACTGTGGAGTTAATTCCAGAAAACCAGCATCTCCCTAATCAGAAATGTGCACTCTTGTTGGCTATGGCTGCTTTCTGTATAGACCAAAGTGCAGCTACAGCCCTGGGCTGGTATCTCGCAGAGATGTTCAGGCTGATGACACTGCTCCGTGGAACTTTTCCTCCCCTTCCCTTCACCAGATTGCTTGAAAAGTAAACTGACACTTTGTGTTTCTTTTGGTCTGTGTGTTTGATAAAAAAACCAATTATTCCTACAGCAAATCTGGGGAAGGGTTGCACTTTGGTAGTAGGGAATGCTCACCAGCAGTTTCCAAGTTCTCTGGCCACCCCATTGCCCATGGCAAGGACTGGTGTGCTATCCCCTCCTAGCTCCATCAGCTCCACTTATCAATATTTCAGGTCCTTTAGAGGAACAAGCCTGCAGCCAGTGCATTAACTATTCATGACTGCAAGCTGCACTATTGGCATTATTAGCAATGCAACCCTTAGCTTTATAATTAAGACCTGAGTTGAGATTTACTTTATAGGTCTCCATTGAATATATGAAAAATTCAGGCACTTTGTTGAAAACTTTGAAATAAAAAGGCATCCAGCTTCCCCAGATTTGATATTATTTAATTGACTTTGGGTGCACCCTCAGAACAAACTGTGCTGTGTGCCGAGGAATGAGCAAGGAGGGAGCAAGGCACACACAAGTTGGTTTATAGCAATTTCTCCAGAAACTTGTGTCCAAAAATCTTCCCACATGAGCTGAGGCAGCCTGCTATGTAGTTAGGAGAGGCAGCACCATCAACTCCAACTTGGAGAAACCAGAAGTTCTCTAGCTCTGCTGGCAAAATGTGATTGTGAGAGATGACCTGGTGGAGAGCACAGCAGACCTGCTAGAGAGCTGTTTTCTATCCACCCAGTAGACAGAGAGTTGTGTCTAGCATAGAAGGAGTTAGTGATCCCACAGAGTGGACAGATAAAAAACTAGATCTAGATAAGACTGAAGTGTCTGAAGGAAATGAGATGAAACATGTGAGAAGCCATAACTGATTGCTTCTAGTACTAATAGATCTGATTTCTTTCTTAATTGGTTGTTTGATAAGATTTAATGTATATGTTATAGAGTGAAATAAAAGGCAGGCAGATGGTCCAAAAATGTAGCAGCAGCAGTGAGCCTGTGACATGAATATAGGTTTGTCTCTTTAATATTTGATACAAGCATGAATTAGTTGTTTCTTGAATCCATTAGGAAGTCTGGGTGAGCAGGGGGAGTAGCTGCTTTGCATCCGCTGCAGCTCCCATGCAGCAGCTTCAGCTCTGCAGGGGGACATTTGCCAGCCCAGGGTGAGGGCAGCACTGGCCACACATCCAGGGCACAAGCTGCCCAAGGTGGGGTTTGAGGCCGTGGCTGGAGCTTCACCCTGGCAGGGTGTTATAAATGGCTAGGAAAATCTCCAACTCAAAACAGGGTGATGGATCATCTAATGGGAGAGGAGCATGTATGGGAGAGAGGGAGTGCCTGTGATCCCCTGGTTGCTTAAGTCCCAGGTAGGTCTGCTGTCACAGCTGGAAAATGTGAATACTGTGGATATCCTGATCTTTGATTTTCAAAGACGCTTCCAAAGGCTGCAAGGCAGGACTGTGGGGTCAGCTGGTATTTACTTGGTCAAACTGGCTGGAGTTGTCTTTCTTTGTACTGAAAAATGTATATATATTTTGAGGCCATCTAGCAGAAAAGCTCTGAGCAAGCACTGTAAAATAGCCTGGTGCACACAGCTCTGGTGGTTGGCAGCAGAAGTCAGAGGATGCAATCCAGAAATCAGGAGTGAATTGAGCAGTCATTTAAAATACTGGCAGGAGTATCATTGGATGGGATAAGCAATGGCATCCAAGCAAGTGACTGAGCTACACCTTGCACTGGGCTTTTATGGAAAATCTCTGAGCAGATGTATTTCCAGCCTCTACCGAGAGTCCCTCGGACATCTCCATGCCTATTCCCCTCCTATGCTGCAGATGCCCTGGAGGTGCAAAGACCTGGAAAACAAAACAAAACAAAACAAAACAAAGTTAACGATTGGCTTTCCAGACCCCTGGAGGTCGTGGTTCATATTTGATGAAGAGGCTTTGTCCTTTCTCTGGCTGAGCCAGGCTTCCCTTGTAGCCTCTCCTAACGATGATCCAAAGTGTTCCTTTCTTGTACTGTCAGTGCCTTGTAAATGGTGGGGGCAGATTCACGGCAGAACATTTTCTCCCTCAAACACCTAATTAGTGAGTGTTTTGGGTCGTCCTCCCCCCACATTAAGCAGCTCACTGGAAATCTTGCTGCCATAGCACTTCACTGAGCTGCAGAGAAAATTGTCTCCCAGAATCATTAGTTGCAGACGAGAGATAGATAGTTTCAGTTTTGATATCAGTGTTTAAAATAATATGTAGAGAAGGTTTTTCAAGAAAAGCATAAAGACAAACTATTTATTAAGATGAACACCGTGCACAATTTCATTTTTAAGAGTATGGAAAAGGTAATTCTAGGGGAAAAAAATGTCCTTAACAGAGAACACAGTTGGCTGTAATTTAGAGCTACACGATCAGCACGTGTTCGAGGGAGATAAACTGTATCATCTGTTCTCCCCTTACCATGGCTGCGAGGCTGATGTTTTATACTTTTGCAGATGAGCCTCTTCCAGGGTGACATGAACAACTATCAGTCTATCATGTGGGCTGTAGAAAGGGCATAGTCATTGCTGAAAGCATGTCAGTGGATTACAGCAATAAAATTTTTCACTGCTTCAAACAAAAGAAGGATGTGCTTGACAAGAGAATATATTTAAAATTCTTTTAAAGAAAGAATGCAGAAGCTGCTTTTCAACATCCCTCCTGCACATGTTTCTTCTGAATCTCTTTCTGTAAGCAAACAGACAGGGAGAACTGTGGATGTACAGGCTTTTGCCCCTTGACTTCATCTGGGAAGCAAGGACAAAAAAGATGCAAGCTTAATTAAATAGTTTCTAGACATAAAATTCTTAGCTTAAGATCATGTACCATAATTCTTCCACACGGATTTTTAAAATTTTCTGGTTTGTGCCATTTGATTAGGCATGGAACATAAACTGTGTGTTGCAAACACTTGGAAACACAATGGAAACATTTCCATGATCCATAAATATGTAGTTCACTGATTTCAGCAGTGATGCTCTCGTGTCAGCTGCGTCTTTTGCAGAATGATGCTGATTTATCCTGTGAAATCAGCCAGTGCAGGCAGGCCTTTCTGCCCCATCCCAAATCCCACATTAGGCATCTTGATTTAAGTAATAATTTATTGTCTTTTTATTTAACATTGCAATTAACATGATAAATAAGTGCAACAGTATTGTTTGAAATGTAATATACAATTAAGCCCAATTAATTAATTGGCCTTCAACGATCAGGAGGAGAAAGATGTTCATTGTTTTTTTATGTGAAGAGATAGTTTATTTAAATGAAAAATGTGTTGTGAAGCAGCTCGCTTTGGAGATGACTTTCATTTTTAGGTTGAGCCAGGGCTGGGGGAGGAAGAGTCCCAGTGCTGAGCAGGGTAGCCCAGCACCAGCGTCCTGGGGAGCTCTGGGGGTGCCTGTGGGGAGGGCAGGGCAAGCTGGGCCCCAGGCGGGCAGGAAAGCTGCAAGCAGCCAGCACGGCCCACAGGAAAAATGCCACACTGGTAAATCCAGCCTAAATCCCCCCAGGCACAGCCTCGGCTCCAGCAGTGCCCTATTCCTGTCCCTTCTCCAGCCTCCCATTGTGGCTGTGCCCACCTGGCTGCAGCCTGGGCCCCTGCATGTCCCTGGGCCACCAGACACCGCTGCAGCCCCACTGAGGGGTTCCTGACAGAGAGAAGAGTCCCTGGGCTGGGAGGTGAGGGAGCTGAGGGGACTGTGCTGCCCCAGGGGGTGCTGTGGTTTCTGGGGGCAGCCCTGGCGCCGCGCTCTGCCGCTGCACGGGGCACGCTTTCATCTCAGAAAGAGTTTAACATTTCTGGAGATTCATTTAGATGTGGAATGCGGGTTAAACATAACGTACGATCGCTGCTCCTCTCATTGCTTCCAATTAAACCTTGCTTGTTAGTTTAACCTCTAGGTAATCCCATCAAACAATTGATGTCAAGGAAACACTGCCCACAGTGGCTCTGGATGAGTGGCCATTAATTTTAATTGCCTTGATATTAAAGATTAAGAAGTATTGGGACTAGCAGAATGGAAACGATCTGATGTCAAGCAAATCCACTCGTTGAGGCTTCCCCAGGCTGCTGGTGATATTAAAATTTTTACTGTGAGAATTAAATAAACTTTTATTAGTGATGGCTGTTGTTTGATTGGTCCAGGGGTGTGCATAAACAGAGGGGTCTCACACACACCCGTGGACAATACAGTTGATGTACAGAGATTCCTCAATTATGAAACTGTTAATAAAGCATAATCTAATTGTCCACAATAATTATTTGCTAGGTTTCATTAATGTATTATTGCTTCTCTGACTGACAAGGTAATATTAAGTGCAATATATAGAATATGGAGGAGTATTGTCTAGGGAACAGAACATATAAGGTACCATTAGTATTGCTGTTAAAAGCTGGAGGCTTTTTGTTAATTGTGTTTAAACAAAAGGTATAGCTACATAAGATGCAGCAGGGTGTGCCTCCCTCTGGCAGCAGGGTGCCTCATCAGGGCTGTGGTGTGGGTTCTTACGGGACTGTGGTGGGGCATGGGGGGGGGTGCCAGGGCCAGCCAGGGATTGCAGGACCTCTGTGATGTTGCAGATGCTTTTTTGTCTCAGTAGCTTTGGCCATCATCTGTGTTGCAAAGTGGGTTTGTTATTTAGGAGCTCTGTTACCACAGCTGAAGTTAAAGTCACTAAGAAAGGTCGTATGAGCTTTTCTGAGTGGTCCCAGTCATGACCTCTGTGTGGGTTAAAACTTGGTGCCCTGTGAGCCATCTTGGCTTTAGTACAGTATCTTCAAAAGGAGATGACAAAGTGACTTTTCAGCCATTATTGATTTATGTTATTCCTTTCATTCTCAGCCAACCAAACACGATTCTATGAGTGGGCTGCCAAGGTTGTTCCAGCCCAAAAATAAAGAACAATTGCTTTCACTGCCTGCTCACCCTCACTCAACTGGACCTTGGTCCCCCTTCAGCAGCTTTTGGGGTCTGCACTGATTTCATTGACAAATGGCTCATAGTAGTAGGAGACAATGCTACACTAAATGCTGCAGCCAGCTCCAGGATATGTGTTGTCATCAGAGTCAGCCCTTGTGCATCCATTTGCCAACAGAGAAGCAGAACCAGGTCACATTCATATCCATAGTAATATCTAACTGACCTCAGTTACGCCATAGGCCACTGGAGCACCCAGCAGATATGGGTTGGGTTCTAGGGCACATGTGTTTTCTGGGCCAAACATGACATCCCAAAGTGATGATGCTTTGCCAGGTCAAGCCTTTTGTGTCCTTCAGCCTTCCTACTGCTCCCCCCTGCAGGTGTCCAATTGGTTTGGCAATAAGAGAATCAGGTACAAGAAGAACATTGGGAAGTTCCAGGAAGAAGCCAATCTCTACGCGGCGAAGACGGCAGTGACCGCAGCACATGCCGTGGCTGCCGCCGTCCAGAACAACCAGACAAACTCCCCCACCACACCAAACTCTGGTACGTACCCGGCTCGTGCGTTCAAGCAGCTGAAGGGCAGTCCATAGAGGAAGGCCCTCGATGGCAGCCTAGCAGACCTGGTCGTGGCATGGGGAGTGGTACCAAGCCTATGGACCTCCAGGCTGCACCACCACAAGGGCTGAGCTCTGCCGTAGGTGGTCCCATGGCTTTGGTGGCAAAGCTCCTGCAGCCTTGAGAGCAGAGCAGGGCAGGGCCCATGTAATTCCCACAGCAGTAATGGGTGCCTGGCTCAGGCTGCTGGCAGCTTCTTTGTTCCTGTAGATATTTTAAGCTTTTTCTTGTTCTATGAAAATAACATAAAATGAGGCAGAGCTCCAAGTCTGTTTTTGTAGAACTGTCAAGTTAAGATTATATTATTGCCAAGATAATAACAAAATAGAGGAATATTTTAGCATGCAGTAATTAGAATTTAAACTCTAGGTTGCTTGAAATGGAGTTGATATTATAGAAATCTAAGGATGCAACTTTTATTTTGGAATTGCTCTATCACATGTTCTCCTGCAGTATTAAAAAATTGTCTCACTAGTGTGTTGTTGACATTTTGCAAATCTAAGCATTAAATTAGTAGAGGGGAGTGTTAGTAGAGGAAGTTGCTTTTTTGGGCTCGAGAGGCAAAGTTTTCCATGAAGCACAGATGTGTTTGACACTATTCACGGTGAAGCTTTGCTGCGACTTAGTTGTAAACAATTTTTAAAGGGTATAAAGATCCATGGGAAAAAAAAACAACTTTAATCAAAAGAAAGTAAGAAAAAGGTTCCTCCTCTGATGGTACTAAATCGGCTAATTGGAAATTGCCAGCCATTTCCTTTGGAAGGAGACATTAAGCACAGACTCAAAATGAGTTTTTCTCTGAGTGTTTGGTGAGAGCAGCTCATGATGAAGTGATCCACTGGAGGAAAGCTGTTGACATGAAATCCTGTTGTTGGTCAGGCTCTCTTCTAGAGGAGAATGCTGACCTGGGTCACATGGGGTGTCCCGGCATTCCCAGTGCTCCTGGGCAGCAGCAGGAGCTGGCAGCAGCCCCTGCCAGGCCAGGCTGCTGGGCAGGGGGCTGGTGGCCTGAGCTTGCCCTGTGCCAGGGCCAGCAGCCTCCCCTCTGCTGCACGCTGCCTTTCCTTCTCTCTCCTGTCTTCTTCTCCTTCCCTTGCCCTCAGGTCTCTGGGGTTATGTGTTTGCAGCTCTCTGTTATTCAGCTACCTAACTCTTTCCTTTCCAGGTTCTTCTGGTTCTTTTAACCTCCCAAATTCTGGGGACATGTTCATGAACATGCAGAGTCTGAATGGGGATTCTTACCAGGGGTCCCAAGTCGGAGCCAATGTGCAGTCACAGGTAGGAGAAATGCCCCAAAGTAGGGCCTTTCTAGCAGGGTAGGGTTTGGGCTAAAAATTCCACCTTACTCTGGCTCTATTAAACGGTCTGTGCCTCGCTGCAGAGTGGAGGCTGCATATTTCTGAATGTGACCTATTCTTACCTCAGCATAAAGAGTGATTTTTTTTTGATTGAAATTTTAAGCTTTGTGAATGCATTCGGCTCTGGCTTGAGCTCATGGAATGGGATTGGGTGCATCTGACTTCTATGGACACTGTAAATCCAGTGATTTTTCTTTCTTTTTTTTCTTTTATCTTTTTAACATCTTTCATTTATTGAACAAACTTTTATTTATTTCTTTATCTATTTATTTATTAATTTAACTGTCAGAACACATCTAACTGAGCTATTAACATACAACTCATTCTCAGTCACTTTGCCAGTCCTCTCAGACAGAGCTCTCTCCATGTTTGATATGCAGTGTGTACACCATAATCGCTTCCCATACATGCAAGCACATGCAGATGTATAAACATGCACAGCACTTTGCTGCAGACACTTAAGAAGGACCTCCAGGACGCAGTGCAGTGAGGAAGTTGTTGTTTGGCTGGCGTGAGAAGCAGAGATGTATGGGCTTTACCATGCAAGGATTTGTTGAAATTCTGCCAGTCATTCTTGATTGATAAATTTGCCTTTCATAGAAGATGCTAAACCCTTTTGGCTCACATAATTCAAAATGTTGCCTATTGTAAGTGATGATGTTTTAATAGATTTGGAATGATGAATTTTGTTTCCCCTTACTTTAAGGTGGATACCCTGCGTCATGTTATCAATCAGACGGGAGGATACAATGATGGCTTGGGAGGAAATTCACTGTACAGTCCACATAATTTAAATGTGAGTACCCAGAGGAATAGTAGTTTGGAGAGCCATAAGCATGGTGTCAGATAAATGTGGTCATTAATATATGTATTAATTACTCTTGCAATAGCATTTTTTAATACCACATCTTTGAGAATGAACTGCAGAGTTCACCTTGGTACAGGTATGAGTCTTGTTAACACAAAATGAGAGGAGTTCCTAGGGCTGTGACCACAAGAGATTTGAATTTTTATATTTTTCAGCTATATGAGTTAAAAAGCAATAGCCTTGCAGAGAAGGCTCTTGTTCTTTGCAGAGGTGGTCAGAGAACTGTACAGGTTTGTTACTGCTGGCAGTCAGACCCCAGCACTGTGTGGTTGATGTGCTTTTAGCCATTTCAAGGGTGCACATTTCTTCTGTATTTGAGAAGCACTTTTGGCCTTGTTACTCCAAACAGGAGAGAGTTAGTAAGTCTGGCAAACAGATGCTAGTAAATTGAGGGATTATAGGCTTGATGGTGATAGGTGCTAAATGTCCTACCCCTTGCTGCAAGCAATGGGATCTGACAGTGCCCAGCCCCTCGCAGGCTGGACCCCGCGGCCTGCACGCGAGGTGCCAGGGTAAATAAACAGAGATCTGCTCTTCTGTCGGCATCAGCGCCTGGGATGCAGCACCACCCATAGCAGCAGCCTCTGTGCCCAGGGCTCCACAGCAGATCCCTTTCATTTATCTCATTTACAACTTCAGCAATTAATACTTGATTGTTTGGGGTTTTTTTATGTTTCATAATTTCTTGAGAGGTGGCGTTCATTTGTTTTCTTTCATATTCATGGACTTCAAAATACTGTAGAGAATTCCATGGCTAGCGACCATCTCCCCCAACCCAGGGGACACCCCTGTGTTTCCCAGCCCCCTGTGGATCAGGGTGCAGGTGCTGAGCTGTGTCAGGAACACACAGAGTGAGTGACTGCAGGAAAACAGGGAAACCCAGCATGAGATACTGCAGCCACAGGGAATGGGAGGTTTTTCTCCCTTTTTGGGTTTCCAGTTGCCATGAGAGGAAATATTAATGATTTAAAATGTGATTGAAGATGTTCAATTGTAAAGGGAAAAAAGTACCATTAAATACTCAAATCTTTTACATTTGAAATGTCAAATCTTTTTTGGGGGGTTTATAAATAACTCATAATAACCCACAACAAACCATATAAAAAGCCTTTTAGTTGCATTTCTCCTTTTTCATTTAAGTGTTTTGAAATGCTTCAGAGAATTTGCGATATCCTTATCAACATGATAAAATATGAAACTGTGATTGCCTGCAGCACTTTACAGACATGAATTCCATCTTCACTGATGAGGCCTGATAAGGCGCTGTTGTATAATACAGTGCATAATCTCAACCCACCAGAGTAAGGATTAATTTATTTGAAAAAAAGAATGCTTGCTGACAACCTCTCCTCCAGCTGCCAAGCTGAGTAAAAATATTGTACATTTGTTGTTTATAAATTTGGATAAAAGAGGAATGATGTTTACTTCAGATGGAATATCTTTAGACTCATATCTGCACAAGAGTTTTTCTTTCTCTAAGTAGATTCTCATATCTTTTAAAAATAAAGAAGCAGTGGTGCCTCTGCTTTGGGAGCAGGATTTTGTACATTTTCAGTCTGTGTCTGAGCAGTTAGGTGTTTTAAAGCGCGTGGTGAGGTGCAATTGCAGGCTGGCTTTGCCGTTCATTTCACTTAAGCCAAACCTTTGCATTTGTCAGGCTAACAGCTCCTCTGTTTACTGTTTTTCATCTGCAAAGGAGATAATTACTGAAGCTTCTTTCTCCTCCTGTTGGAGCCATAAAGCATTTTCTTCCGTCATGACAGATGAACAATTTTTTTAATGTAAAATCTAGCCAGGCTGGGTGTGGGGGTTGGCGGGCTGGCTGTGCCGGGGGCCAGGGCGGGCGAGTCGCCATGGCTCCCCCTGCCCCTTCCTCCCCGGAGAGTGCGGTGTTCCCGCAGCCCAGGGTACTGAGCTGGGCCCCTGATGGTTTTGGTGAGGAAGCAGGCCAGAAGTCCATTAGCACAGGCCAACCTTTCCCTGCCGGGAAGCTTCCCCGCCGAGGCCAGGGGCGGCGGGGGCGTGGGGCG
>NW_009953489.1:721616-728598 GCF_000747805.2 Chaetura pelagica | reverse complement strand
AACTTTAATTCCAGCATTGCCCCCCGCCGGCAAAGACATAAGGCCAATTTGTCCCCGCGCGCTGCTCCTGCCGACGCTGGGCCGGGCGGCTGGGCCGGCGGCCCCGGAGACGCGGCCGAAAGCAGCGCCTGCGTTCAGGGGTAATTGGAACGTCCATCTGAGCAGCCCCACCTCCGCGTGCTGGCAGGTGGTGTTTGCAGTGGGGAAGGATGTTTCCCAACTTTGGGAAACCACTGGAGGGGGTTGAACACAATGACCCCAGACTCATCTTCTCAGGAGAAAAAGCTGAAGTGTTGGCTAAAGGGATGTTCTTCATTGAAGCACTGATGGTCTGCAGAAATCCCATAGTCCTAATTTGCAGCTAACATCTGGCTAAAAAGCTTCTGGTTTCCCAGCTTGCTTTCCCAGGGAAGGCTTGGTGTTACCACAGAGGCTGCTTCCAGCATCCCATGCCTAACTGCTGCTTTTTCTGTCAGAAATTCTGCAGCCAGAGGGAGTGCAGGAAAATCTCCTTCCCAGAGAATCTCCTCCCGAACCCCAGGCTTGCCAGTCTGCATACAGTATAATTAATATGCGTAATTGTATAAATTGTATTGTTTTTCCCTTTTCAGGCTAATGGAGGCTGGCAGGACGCAACTACTCCATCTTCTGTGACTTCCCCTACAGAAGGGCCGGGAAGTGTGCACTCTGATACCTCTAACTAATCTCCTAGCAACACTTTTTCCCTGAGCTGAGATGCCTTGATTAGTGCATTCAGAGTCACAGGAGAAAAAGGAAAGATTTTTTTGTAGCCAACCACCTACAGCTTTACTGTAAAACCTTGTCTTACTAGAAAACTTGGTAAATCTGTTTTTTAAAGGTATCATAATCATTTGTATTTATACTTAAAACACAATGTTAAAAGCACTTTATCCAATTAGGCCAAGATTTAGCATTGTTTATAGCCCTGTAACTATTTTATCATAATTTATTATCAGCAGTTTTAACAATGTTGGTCTAACAGTTGCCAATTACTTGGCCTTAAGGGTAAAAGTACAGGACAAGCTTAACCTCAATAGCAAGAGCAGACACAAAGAAACACCTCACCTAAATTTAGCTTTGTGCATATTTCCATGGAAAGTCGAGATGAATTGCAGACTTTGATTGTGTTTAATCATATCTCTCACAGAGTTGGAATAAAAAGAGCTGTTCGGTTATTTCGGTTAACAATGGTTGTGTTTAAGAATCCTTATTTGTCACATTTTTGTTGTGATCTATTGTCTTACAAATTAGATTGGAAACCAGGAGCATCTTTTCTTGCTAAAACTACCCGGACTTCGAGTATTCTCTCTGTGTTTGGACACCGGATGTAGGTTGTTCTTAAGAGATGAAGAGACTTGCTGCTGATCTCGGGGAAAGCCAGGATCTGGGGTTTTACAGTACGAGCTAGGTGCTGCACATGCCTGCCAGGATGTGTTACCTCTTCCTGGCAGAAAACCACCAACAAAGAAAGGAAAAAAGCAAAGGAAAAAAGCACCATCATACGGAGTGTTGTACATAGTGTAGCAAAAGAGTATTTATACATCTCACCAATCAAACACAGCTTTATTACCTCATGCGAACTCATACAAACCAATAGACTTTCAACATGTTCTGTAGCTTAGAGTGCTCACTTACTACCTCTGAACGATACTCACGCTGTAGTTTGTCTCTTTCTTATCTTTTTGCATCTTGTAATTAACTCTTTGTTTCCCCACAAAATGTAATGTACATTGTAATCTTTTAAAAGAATCAGGGTTGCGTTGGCAACTTTTAAAGAAGTGAAAATGGAAACATGGGGACTTAGGTTTAACACAAAACAGTGAAACTGTTGTAAATACTGAGAAACATTTTGAATGTTATTCATCTTGTTACTAATCCACGCAAAAAACAACAACTAATTGTAATGCATACAGGCTCCAGTATTCAGTACTGTATATTTCCCCCTGTGTAACAGGGGCCCTTTCTCTCTCTCTTTTGTATTGTATGCGATTCTGAAACTGATTGAGTCATGAAAATAATTTGTGGCAGTGATTCTAATGTATTAAACCGTTTCGTGTTACTTTCTAACTGGATTACACCCTGGATTGAAAAGTCTTCCTCGTGGTAGTTATATGTAGTTTCAAACATGAATAAACTTTTTCTTTCATGATCAAACGTTGATGTAATTTCTTCCTGCTGTTTAAGTCAGACCTGGGAGATGAGTGGGCTACCAGAAATGCAAGCTGTGATGAAGCAGGAGCTGAGCGTTTACGCAGACACCAGAAGCTGGTGGTGCCCTCTTGCCTGGTGGAGACTGGAAATCCTGGGAGAGGTGAATCTGGCAGGGAGCAGGGGCAGGAGCAGGGTGGAGGCCTCCCCAGCCCCTGCCTCCACATCCACTCGGCTCCACTCTGGAGCAAAAATTCAAATGGAGGCAAAGGAAAGGGTCAGTCCTTGAGTTTAGCAATCATCAGAATATTCACTCTTAATTACCATCTTTATTTAACATTAACTTTGGAACTACAGCCTTGGCTAGCAAGCATAATGTGATTATAAAAATATTTTTCTTTATTAAAAAAAACTTTTTTGGAAGGACGTATATATATAAATGCTAATTTTATATCTTTTTAATAAAGTAAAGGTCAATAACAGGTAATAGCCTATTTACCATATCTCAAGGAAATTGACTCACAGGAAATGAAATTAACGTTAATCACTTACAGCAAATGGTCTTTGATAAATATAACTACTTACTATTTGGGTTAGTGTAGCTAGGCAGGAGTGGAGCTAGAGCCTGTGCTGGGCTGGAGCCACCACCTGCCTGTCACCTTTCCTTTCCACTCAGCTGGTCAAGCCTTTAGGTGGTGTTTTGGTGGCTAAACAATTATTTGCATGATTCAGTTAGCTTGTGAGTCAGCTTTTGTTACCAACAATTCTCATGTTGGGTTATTTTTTAGAAGACCTTTGTTTATCTGCTCTCACCCCCCCCAGGACAATGGCCACTCTGCTCCCTCTGCATCCTGCGTGCCCTTGTGCAGCAGTTGTTGCTTCTGCTTTTCTTTATGGAGCAGACACAACTTCTCAGTCAGTTTTAGAATTGGACATTGCTCCTTTCACTACAGGTGGTGCTTTTAAATTAATAAGTAAATAACTATATAGGCATTACAAATCCTTTTTTACCAGTTAACAAGAGTTCAGGCAGATGGGAACATGGAGTTCCAAAGACTTGTTTGTGTTTGGAGGATAAAGCACCAAACAATTTACATTTCCTAATGGAGCTTCCCAAGTCTATACGATCGGTGTTTCTGCTCCAGCTCAATGGAAACAGTATTTTAAATGTGAAGTTTGTCAGTAGAGACATAGGCAGCGTAATGAACACACAGACGTCCCTCATCTTGATCACATCTCTGCTGGCCACAGGCAAGGACCTGTCACACGCAGAGGAGGTTCATAGGAAGGCCATCAACAACCTTTGGGCTGCACTTGCATGCCCCGCGCCCGCTGGGCATCATTAGTGAGCTGCTTTACAGCATTAAGGCTTTGGGTTCCTTTGAATTACAAGTGCAATTTGGCCTTTCCTTACATTGGAGAGCAGCCACGTGGTTACATGGCAAATAATAAACATCTTATCCTTGAGGCGTGATCACACATCAGAAAGGTTTACTGCAAGCACCAGCATTAGGATCATGCTGTCATCAGGATTGTGTTTCACCCAGTAGCTACACCCTGAAGGGCCATCAGGGCCTGATGCAGGAACAGACTTGTGTGAGGAATCCTGTTCCACACAGGCACCTGGCTGGGGCTGCAGCCCCCCCAGCCCTGTGGAACCTTTGCTGCAGCACCATGCACCCACCCCAGCCTGGGGAGGACACCCACATCCCTCCACCCACAGAAGTGAAGAAGGTGATGCTCATAAAATCATAGAATCATAGAATGGTTAAGGTTGGAAGGGATCTTAAAGATCATCAGGTTCCAACCTCCCTGCCATGAGCAGGGACACCTCCCACCACTTTGAATTACAAGTGCAATTTGGCCTTTCCTTACATTGGAGAGCAGCCACGTGGTTACATGGCAAATAATAAACATCTTATCCTTGAGGCGTGATCACACATCAGAAAGGTTTACTGCAAGCACCAGCATTAGGATCATGCTGTCATCAGGATTGTGTTTCACCCAGTAGCTACACCCTGAAGGGCCATCAGGGCCTGATGCAGGAACAGACTTGTGTGAGGAATCCTGTTCCACACAGGCACCTGGCTGGGGCTGCAGCCCCCCCAGCCCTGTGGAACCTTTGCTGCAGCACCATGCACCCACCCCAGCCTGGGGAGGACACCCACATCCCTCCACCCACAGAAGTGAAGAAGGTGATGCTCATAAAATCATAGAATCATAGAATGGTTAAGGTTGGAAGGGATCTTAAAGATCATCAGGTTCCAACCTCCCTGCCATGAGCAGGGACACCTCCCACCAGCCCAGATTGCACAAGCCTCACCCAACCTGCCCTTGAACACCTCCAGGGAGGGGCCAGCCACAACCTCCCTGGGCAACCTGCTCCAGGACCTTACTACCTCATGGTGAAGAATTTCTTCCTGATGATCTTAGACACCAAGCTTCTGGCTCCCTGTGCATCCAGCCTTGGATGAAATGAAGGATCCTCAGTGCAGGAAGGGAAGAGTCAGGGAGATTGCGACCTTCTGGCACGACAAATTCCATGCCCTACGGGACTGCGTCAATGGGGACGTTGGCATTAAGCGTGCCAGGCTGACCAGCACAGTGCTGTCCTGTAGCAGTGTCTTTTGCAAAGACCACGCACAAGTTGCCTGTCAAGATGCTGATGCCAATATCTGTGCCATGTATTTCCAATGTGATAAAAATAACTCCAAGTAACTGAAGATGTTTCCAGTTTGTGTTAATAAAATACATCCTTTTAAAGAATGGAATTCTTCAAAGATTGGCAAATTTTATTTTATTTCATTAGCTTTAATGTCACTGCCATATGGACTGTGAAGAAAAGTGAATCATTAGATCAGAGGGACTGAGTTATCAGCATGACACAGAAAGCACTGATACAATTGCTAAGGAAAAACCCTGGGAGTGATTTATTGCATGCATTGTATTAGCCACAGAGGAGTTATGATATGCTCCCCATTCCTGTATCATATTAGGATTTTATTAGTCTAATATGACACGGTAATATAATATATGATTATATTTCCCATCCAGTTATCCTTCCCTTGGTGGCAGAGAGCAGGAGAAGGTTTTGCACACAGCAGCTCCCCAGCCATCACCCTCAGTGGAGAGGGGCTACCTGGGACAGCACAGCTGCCAAACTGAACTCCTGAGCTTTCCAGGGGGATATGGGGGCTGCTCCCCTCCTGTGGACACACTGCCCACCTCAGGCAGACCATCTGCTGCAGGGTTTGTTTTCCCTGTGCACACAAAGCCACTCGCTCCTTCCTGCTCAGGTAACAGTGGGCAGGATGGTGCTGGCATTTAAGATCTGTGCTTATTTGCAGCACCTGAGAAACTGGCTCTGACATGCCAGAGCAAATCTGCTGTCAGTGTCAGCCCTGCCGAGGCATCCCACAGCAGTGGTGAGGCTCAACGCAGTGGGAGGAATGATGTGAGTAGAGCAGGGTGCAGGGCTGAAACTGTAAGATAAGCACAGGAGGTCTTGGTGTAGCTGGCAATGCAGCCACAAGCCTGGGGTGCTGCCTGCAGCTGCTGCTCCCTCAGAGGCCACCAGAGCAGCATCTGAGCCAGTGGGAAAAGGCCCTGAGCTACGTCTGTGCCAGGCAGGCAAGGAATGGTCCAGCTGGGGGGTCTAGGGGCTCTCCCTCCCACACGTGCCCATCGCCCCAGTCCTTCTCGTCCCGCTGGGCACCATGCACTGTTGGCCAGCAAAAGGATGTTTGGCACCAGCACCAGTGGGGACAGCCAGCTCCTGCTGGGCACACCTGGGGGCTTGTGGGGCAGGGCACCCAATGTGCCAGCATTATGGCCAGTGCTGCCAGCTGAGCTCAGCCTCAGGCTGGGCTCCCACACCACACTAATTGCTCTACCCCATTATAGCTTCCACCTGGCCCCACAGCTCGTCCTGTGTGACCCTGCCCACTGAGAACTCTCCCAACAAATCCTGAAGAAAAACTTTTCTTCGAAGTTTCCCTGGTGTCCCCCGTCCGTTTGTCGCCAAATCCCCCGTTCCGCCCGTGAGGCGGCTCTGAAGCAAACGCCGTTTGTAGCCTCGGTCTTGCCTCCAGCAGCAGGAAAAAAAGTTCAAGCATGTCAGAGTGCTACTAGGTGATAAATCCCAAAATCTGTATCAAAGCTTATTTGATCATCTTCCTGTCATTGGTATAATAAAAAGGATTAATTTATTGGAGACCGCCAAAACCCTCATGTGGCAACAAATTTAAGGATCTTGTTTATACAGGCTCATTAAAACCAATTAATTTCATTCATATCTGTGACTATTAACGTGGGTGCAGACATATGTGCCTGTCTAGGGGTGCTGTGGGTGTGTATGTGACACACGTGGCTGTGCTCTGCCTACGTAAGATGCCCTGGGCATCCCCAGGGAGCACACCTCTGGGCCAGTGCCCTCCAGAGGCTCAGGGGCCCTCCACCTCCATCACCCCAACATGTCTGGTGGCACATGGGGTAAGGGAGAATACTGGAGGGTCTTGGGGATGTTCCTTGCTGCAGCTCCAGGGAACTGTCGTGGTGCCTTTTGGTGCCTGCCCCCCGAAGCAGAGCCCCAGGGGGACCCCAGCCCCTTGCCTGTGGCCACACCACCTTTGGGGGAGCAGGGGGGACTGACAGCCGGCACTGCCCTGGCCCTGGCACTAGCCCTGGCCCTGGCACTGCCCTGGCACTGCCCTGGCACTGCCCTGGCACTGCTCTGGCACTGCCCTGGCCTTGGCACTGCCCTGGCACTGGCTGGGGCAGCCCCCCCGCCCGCGGGCAGACCGCCCGCCCCCCG
>NW_009953489.1:714286-720923 GCF_000747805.2 Chaetura pelagica | reverse complement strand
CACGGGCTGGCACAGCTCCCGTGCCGCAGGGCAGCGCGCCCGCCCGCAGCTCCCGGGCAGCACGTGGCCACCCCTCACCTCTCACTGCCAGGCCTGGGGAGACCCAGCAGGGCTTGTTGCTCATGGTGTGAGATCACCTACTAACACTATCTATTAGGGTAATAAAAGGCTGCATTTTTGGTGGTAAAACTCAGCACAAAGAGCACGCGTCATTAAATATGGAAATCCAGAATTTTATTAGCAATCTGCTAGATCTGAACTGATGCCAATTAAACAAAAAAGATATCATTTATAAAAAGGCAGAGTTCAAGTTGTATTAAATATGAAATGCAATTTTCTGCTCGTTGTGATTTATTACCAGTGGTACATTGTTCAAAGAAGCATGTTATATTTCAATAGAGAAATACTGTTTATTCATTAATATTTTAAAACTTGCTTATTGCTGTGTATGGCTCTCCTGCAGAATGAAACTTATGATTTAAAACATGAATTAATAAACACATTTGAAAGTGTTAGACAATATCATAACTGCTCATTTTTCATTTTACTGAGAGCGTATAAAACTTTTATAATTTTGTGTGTACTATTATTTTCCAAATAAAGGTATGGACTCTAAATTACTAAGTTCAGGTAGAGATGAGAGAAGCAATAACATATGTTGGGAATCAGTCACTGTGCCGTACTAACACAGGCTTGGTATTTTGTTGTTACATTATTCATAAATCTGCTGCTTCCCTGTGAGGGTTCCTGGGTGCCCCCAAGTGCTTCTCCCGCAGCAGCCAGTGAGAGTGCCCAGAATGCCAGAGCCACGTGGATGCATTGTGCTCTCAATGCAAGGAAACATTTGATAGAGGCTGACATCCTAAATGAGGCTGAAAATATTTTATACAAAACGTGATAAAGCAATAATGATCTCGAGGCCTCAGGTTATCTTGGTTATTACCTGCACCCAACACTTGAATCAGCAGCATTATGGGGGCCAGACCCAATACGTAGATACCTCTAAACTCATTAGTCCTGAGTTCTTTATATAGACTCATCTATCAGTCGCTTGATTTAAACTAACTTTTTGTATCTTAAAAATCTCTCCTGCCACAGCCTTGCTGTATTACCATAACAATAACCAGTATTTCAATTTTAAGAATTCATTTTTCCTCAAATAGAAAGTGCCAATCAATTTAAAAAGCAGAAGATGCACGCTGAAGGAACCGCCAAGGCATGTGCTCCGGTGTCTCACCCTCCTGCTCTGAGCCCTTTGTGGCTGGGAAGTTTTCCCTACTCACAAACCTTCCCCGTGATGGAGAGGATTTACTGTGTGACTTTTCATCATATAGATGTGGGGTGGAAATAATGGTGCTGGATGGGAGGCTGCCATTTGGAAAGCTTCCCCAGCTGCTGGCAGGGAAATGCCAGTAGCAGCGTCTCGTGCAGGACTGATGGCAACTCCCTGCCCCAGGAACCCCCAGGCCCAGCAAACCCTGCCCTGGCTCTTCTCACACCCTGGACACTCCATCTTCACCCACCTACAGTGGCTCCAGCCAAGGGACTGGGCTTTTGAGGGGGTGTCCAGGATGTGTGGTGGTGGGAGCAGGGGGCTGTGGAGGGTCCCATGTACTCTTCACCTTGCCTGACTGATGAGGGGCAGTGGAGAGCAGCGGTGCAGGAGGGTCATCCTCACCTGATAGTTCATGTAAATAAACTATTCAGTTCTTCATTGGGCAAAGCAAATTGGCAAACCTTATTACTCCAAGCCAGTCACTTAATTAAAGTTCAGTGCTTAATCAAGTTCCAGTGGTCATACACAGGGTGCAAGGATTTTTCTCTCCCAAGCACCATCCGCGGAGGTTAAAGGAGCAGCACAGGGAAGGGCGCGGATCTGGGCAGCGTGGGCTGCCCGAGGCGGCTGCAGAGGGGACACAGCATCCGTGGTGTAGGTCCCTAACAGAAAGGAAAATGTCTTTCAAATAGGCTTGACCATCTGTTTTAGCAACTCTCAAGCCCATCTATAACTGGGAGGGAGATGCTGTGCAGCACCCAGGGCAGCAGATTCAATTAGGTTTCTCTCTCCTTCGAAGGTGGCACAAGGAGCAATCTCTCTTTTTTTTCAAGAATGTAATAACAGAGTGCAATGGAAATGCATCAAAGAGACTCAGAGAACAGGATCCCTGCCTTAAATCTTGAAAAGCAGGCAAGAAAAATATGTTGTTTACCTGAATTTGTTTTTCATAAAGTCACCCAGTGGATTAATAAACTAACCTTTCGGCTGTGAACACCTGGCCCTACACACCATCAATAATGCAAGCGGCACCAAATGCATTAATACACAGTGTGGGGAGGCAACTTGCAGAAACCTAAAAGGAAGTTGGTTACCCAAAAGACTCTGACATGACAAGGTTGCCACCCAGGGCCTCTGACCAGCTGGGGGTTTATCCAGCCCCAGAACAAGTGACCAGGATTAAGTCACTTTGGCTTGACCTTGTGCCGTGCTGTTGTGCTCCACAGCCCAGCAGCTGCTGCCAATACAATTTATAAAGGACTGAAAGGGAATTTAGGTGCAAAATATATCCACAACAAATAATTAAGGCCAGATAACAAGTTTCTTTACAAGCTCTTTCATTCTTTTATGAAGCAGGAGTGTGGGGGGATGCTATTAGAGCGAGAAGCCCCCATTGCAGCAGAGCCAGAGAAGAATCCCACCAAGGCAGGCTGTAGGCTCAAGCCTGGCATCCCTTAATTGATTGATAGGCTTGGACTGTCAGTGCTTAAAGAGATAATTCAAATTATAAAATCCTATTAAGTAGTGAAAGATTTTTTTGATTGTCGAATTGTTTCCTATGTTATGCAAGTAATTTTGGGCTCTCTCACTTGGAAATCCACTTCCCATTTGTGAGAGCTGACGACGGAGTCAGTCCTCACTGCTGGTGGATGCTCAGAGCATGGGCAAGTGCAGAACCTGGGCAGTGAGGGCAAAGCAGGTGCCCCAAGCCTGCAGTGTCCCAATGTCCTGTTGCCCTGTAGCATCCCAGTGCACAGGACCATCCCTGTGGCTTTCCTGAGATTCTCATCTGGGGCACTGCCAGGGGTCCCAGCAGCAGCCCCCTCCCAGCCTCTCTCCTGGGGATGTTACGGTGCCAGGGAGACCTGTGCTGGGGGTCCCTGCACTGTCACCCCCCCAAGTGACCCCCCCGGGACGCGGGTGCAGGTGGGAGCCCTTGTGTTGCCATGTGGCAGCTGAACTTTATCGTATCTTTTCCGTGTGTGCTCTTTGTTTCCATCCACCACCCCCACACTGATGCAAACTCCTCTCTTTGGTTTGTTTCCATAGAAATCCTCAGCTGTAAATCCTTAAGTAACTTTTTCTTATTATTTATAGTGTGCTATTAATGTCCTTTCAAGCGGAGGACTCCAGGAAATGAAATAATAGAAAAGGCACCACTTTGAAATGCATCCAGGCATTTATTGTTAGTAAGTGAAAAAGTAACATGAGCATTTAAAGAAAATATTGGCAGATAAATTAGGTTTAAAAGAAAATATAATTGGATATAATTTCTGCTTCATTCAGTTAGATATTTATTGTTTTATTGACTTATTTTCTTTTATTTATAATAAGAAGCTTAAGCTGAAATTTAATTTTGTTGATATAAATATACATTTTCATAGAAAATTTGGCATTTAAAAATGTTACCTAAGATGTTACTGGCTTTGATAAAAGTATGTAGCTTTTGTAAGGGTTTGTTTTAAATATTTCCAGTCTCAGTAAATATGAAGTAGTGTGTATAATCATCATTATCATAACAATTAGCATTATTCTAATTAATGGGCAGGGCTAATGGCAATGCATCCACATGGAAAATCAATGCTTTCTGCATGTTTGAGCTCTTCCCACAGTTTTTGCGGAGATCTATAGGATTTGAGTCTCTCCTTTGGAAAAACCCCACCCGAGGGGGGGGCTGCCAGTTGTGTTGCCATGTGGCAGCTGAACTTTATCGTATCTTTTCCGTGTGTGCTCTTTGTTTCCATCCACCACCCCCACACTGATGCAAACTCCTCTCTTTGGTTTGTTTCCATAGAAATCCTCAGCTGTAAATCCTTAAGTAACTTTTTCTTATTATTTATAGTGTGCTATTAATGTCCTTTCAAGCGGAGGACTCCAGGAAATGAAATAATAGAAAAGGCACCACTTTGAAATGCATCCAGGCATTTATTGTTAGTAAGTGAAAAAGTAACATGAGCATTTAAAGAAAATATTGGCAGATAAATTAGGTTTAAAAGAAAATATAATTGGATATAATTTCTGCTTCATTCAGTTAGATATTTATTGTTTTATTGACTTATTTTCTTTTATTTATAATAAGAAGCTTAAGCTGAAATTTAATTTTGTTGATATAAATATACATTTTCATAGAAAATTTGGCATTTAAAAATGTTACCTAAGATGTTACTGGCTTTGATAAAAGTATGTAGCTTTTGTAAGGGTTTGTTTTAAATATTTCCAGTCTCAGTAAATATGAAGTAGTGTGTATAATCATCATTATCATAACAATTAGCATTATTCTAATTAATGGGCAGGGCTAATGGCAATGCATCCACATGGAAAATCAATGCTTTCTGCATGTTTGAGCTCTTCCCACAGTTTTTGCGGAGATCTATAGGATTTGAGTCTCTCCTTTGGAAAAACCCCACCCGAGGGGGGGGCTGCCAGGGGGCTGGGCGGGGGTGCGACCCACCATGGCCAGGGACAGCGCCCGAGCCCCCTGCCCACCTCTGCCCACCACCCCAGGGGGCTTTTCTGGCAGTTTCTGCTCTGCACTCAGCGACCTGTGGGCACAGGGTGTCGAGGGGCCTGCGGAGCAGCCCAGAGCTGGGTGCCCCAGTTCTTGGGGTCCACATTTTCCACTGCCAGGTGTCCCCTTCCCCTGCCCTCCAGCATGACCAGGCACTGGGCCAGCATGAAGGACCTTTTCATCATGTGAGCACTGGGTCATTAGGACTGAGAAAGGCCCAACTCTTAACAGGCATGCTGCCAAAATGACCTCCAGATGGTAATGGCTCTTGGATTCAAACCAGTGCTCCAGAGGTGAAAGGCTGTGCACTCCATTACCAACCCCCGAGTCAGTCGGTCCCCCTGAAATATGTCATGCACACTTCAAACCTTTCCGTTTTTATAGGCAGATTTAACTGCTGCACATAACAGCTTATATCAACAGCATGCGGAAAAAATGTCCTACGAAGAACAGGCCTGAAACAGTAAATATTTAACAGGTCCTTTCTGTCCTTTCCTTATACGTATTAAAATAATTAGTTTAACAAAGAGGACTTTGTTCCCCTGTGTTTGAGCCATGACAGTGTCTGGCACAACCGTACAGCTGTAATTCTGTCTCGGGGTTTTGCTGGCATTTATACACGCTGCTTTGAGCTGCACTCCCAGTTTATAGTGTCAGCAGAACATCTTGATTGAATTACAGCCTTGTATTCAGTAAGGAGCCATGTATTACTGTAGATGCAGTTGAGTTGCAGATATCTGTCTTGACTTATTTAGGGAGATAGACCCTTAGGAAGATCAAGAGACCAGATGTGGGATGGGTGCTGCCAGCCCTGGTGCAGTGTGGCAGGGCCCCATGTGCTGGCCTTGTCCCAGTGCTTGGGATGGTGAGGGTCCCTGCCCACACTCCTGGCAGTGTCCACCTCCCTGAACCCTCTGGGAACCAGGGACCAGTGCTGGACCTGGTGGCACTGCCTGGTATCCTATTCTCCCTCTGCCAGTCCCAGCCTCTGAAATCTGCCTGCTCAGGGCAGGCTTTGAAAATACGTGTCCAGCAACAGTTCCTTAGCAGCCTGTTGTCTGCATTTGTTTTGCAGCCTAAAGCTCAGGCCCCCTGCAGCAGCAGTCACCCATGGCAGACACCTGTGGCAGACCCCTGTGGGACCCAAGGCAGGTACAGGGATGGGTCCTGGAGAGGAGACAGCACCTTCAGAGTCCCTGGTGAACCCTCCAGTCTGAGGGATCTGTTCTGAGAAGCAAGAGGAAATCCTGTCCTACCACAATGTCCACATATGCCACAAGAGTCAGAAACAGCCACATCCATCCAGCTCATATCTTAATTAAAACTAAAACTAGACTCTGGAAAACAGGATGGGAGGGCTGAGGCACCAGGGAGGATCCAGGGTGAGCCAGGGAAGCACCAACCCCTGGGGACTGTGTGGTGCCCCAGGCGCAGAGTGGCCGGAGCTCCGTCCAGCACCACGTGTGGTGCCAAGGAGTGCCCAGTGGCCTCTGCGTGGGCTGTGAGGGGCTCTTGATGCTCACCAGGGTGGTGGGTTTCCCCCCATGACTGGCAGATCCCACCGAGACCTGGGGTGCTCCAAGCAGTGACTCCCTAGTGCACCCAGCTGCAGCTGCCATATGTGCCGAGCTGCTCTTGGCCATGGCACTTTTTGGAAGCACTGTGGCTCCTGCCTGACAGGCAGCAGAAGGGCAGTGACAAGGCCATGGGCTTTGCTCTCTTTGCAGGAGGGAAGTGCCTGCCCAAGGGAAGCAGCATGGCTCCCATGCAAGGGAAGTCCCAAGGGCTGTTTGGCTCTGGCAATGCTTCCTCCCTTTGTCTGTGCCCACGTGTGCAGCCCAGGATGCGGCGGC
>NW_009953489.1:687600-714229 GCF_000747805.2 Chaetura pelagica | reverse complement strand
GGGAGACAGGACATTGATCAGTCACCGTGAGAGCTGGAATAATTGCAGACTCAAAACAGCCCAGGTTGAAATGGCTCAGATGATAATCTCTCACCATGGAAATACTTGTGCTAGTGTAGCAGCAGGGCCAATTGCTCAGCAAATTTCTTCCCGGGGATGCTGTGCAGGAAGCCAGGCAGGTCTGCATTTCCAGCTGGGGCAGGGGCTCCCCAGGCCCAAGCCTCAAAGGGACCCCCACAGGGAACCCATGGGTGCCCAGCTGAGCAGGGCCCACCCAGGAAGCATCTCCAGTGACTCCAGCTCCTTCCAGCCCCAGCTCTGCCCTCACAAGCTCTGTCTCCAAAATGGGTTGCCTCTCTCATCTGCAGTGCCAACATTTCCAGTAGGATCTATATCTTTCCATAGGCAGTTTGTTTCATCACAGTAACATAATAATGTGCAGAGAAGAGCTCATAGTTGTGAATTAATGTTTAAAAGCTCTCACTTTTGGGTTGTTGAAATGAATGTTAATTTGACAAATGGCAGTCATTGGGATTGAGACAGCATTAACATGGAAATAAGAGTTAACCTCCAGCAGGGCAAATACAAGGTGAGATGAGCAGACGCTGCAGAAGCTGTAGTTTTTCACCTGATGCTCATTCTGTAAATACTGCCAGTGTCCTATTTATAGAACTGTAATTTAAAGGCTAGTTCAGGAAAATCTGAATGACATCTCCTTAAGAGAAGCAATAGTAGGGTATCTTGGAATATGTCAGGCAGCTCTCTTGCTTTCTCTCTCAAAAATACTCATATGTCCACTAAATCAATTTGCCTTTCTCTTGTAACTGCATTTGCGGGGCCATTCTTTTCCATTTTCTGTCACTGTCACACGCTAATTCATGTCACTCGCAGGCGGGCGGGCCCGGCCGCCAGCTCCGCTGCACCGACACCAAAACATCTCCTGGCCGTGCAGCCCAGGGTTGGGCTGGCGAGGGGCTGAGGGTCCCACCCCAGCACAGACGTGGTCCCTGGGAGCAACTCCTCCCAGGGGCACAGCTCTGCTCCTCTGGGTCCCCCAGAATGAACCTCTGCAAAACCTGGCTACAGACAGCACTGCACCGGCAGGTGTAGCTTCCGGGGGGTTTCCTAACGATGTCCACAAAGTGCATTTTTTAATTTACCCTGTTCCCATGCTTTTTCCTCCAAGTTCTCACTTAGAAGGAGGGAGAAGAATTTTTAAACCAGAAAAAAAAATGCAGTGCCAAGCCCTCATCCCGTTCCACAAAATCTGGAACAGAAAGAATCTTGAATGACATTCTTTTTCTGATAAAATCTTCATCTTTGAACAAGCCATTTTCATTGAAAACATAACACAAAAGCAAATGTTTGGCTATTCCACAAAGGAGCTGTTCCGCTGGACGGGCAGGCAGTGCCATGCCTGCCTTGCAGACTGCCCCCCCAGCCCAGCTCCCCAGCAGCTCGAGTGCTGCAGCAGCTGCCATCTCTCTCCCCTTGGCAGCTTTGCTCAGGGGCTTTCCAATTATTTTTGGCCCTGTGTCTGTCTTGCAACAACAAAAAAAATCAGCGAAAAAACCCTCCACCCAAAGTTTTCCTTTTGAGTTTTGACACCAGGCTCATCTCTCCTCCGTTTTCTCTTCTCTTTGGCCAGGAGAGCTCATTCTCCATGGGAGATGTCACCCCTTCCCTGGACATGGTGCAGCTGCTCCCCTGCTGTGATCGTGGCCTGTGCTGGGGCAGGAGGGCTCAGGAAGGCTTTCTGTGCTGGGCTGCCAGAGCTGACATTAAATTTAACCCTAAACAAACAAGAAGTCCACATCCATTCTCTCTTCATCTGGTTTTTGCAGCGATTGTCTTCTAAAAACAAGGTAGAGAAGAGTCTGTAAATCAGACAATCTCAACCCAAAATCAGCAGCTTTTTTTTTTTCTTTTTGCATATTGTTTAATGTTTTGAAATGTTCCTTACATCTCCAGACATAAATATTCTGACGTGCAGCTGGGAAACTTCCTTCCAGGTTGTTTTGTTTGTCAGTTCAAGCACAAATTTTCAGTTAAAAACCTTCTTTCCTTGACTCTTAATAGTTACTGGCCAACAAATGAAAAAGAGGAAAAGGGAGTGAATTACATGACCTGTCTCTTTTTGTTTATTAAGAACTTATTTCCAGCGTCTGATTCTTACGGAAATATGGTTTCAATTTTCTCTTTGAATTGTGGATCAAGAAATGTTGCCAATACATATTTTTCCCTGTCAAAATTTCATTTAATCTGGAGTCTGTAGATGTCTTGAGAGCCATGTCTCCTCACAGGGTTATTACCGTGTGTGCCTGTTGTCATGTTAGTTTTCAATCGGAATCACATTTGTTTGGGAAAGATATGCCAGTGCTGGCTTGTTAGCAGAGCAGGAGAAGGGTGGCCACTGGCACCCACAGGGTGTCCACTGATCCCCAAGGGGTGTCCATCAGCACCCAAGGGGTGTCCATCACTCACTGCCCTGGCCAGGGGGATGCCCCACTCTGTGCCTCACTCCCAGCACCTTCCCTCTTGGCTCCAGGGTCTGGGTGCATGATTTGTTGCTGCTTTGGGTTCTCAGAGGTCCCTTCCTCTGACAGACCTGGCTTTCTGGACCTGGTGGAGGAGCACTGGCACCAGAAGATTGAGGGCTCAGTGGCTACAGCCATGACAATTTATTCCTTCTTTTTTTATTACTTCTCTGGCAGGATTACAGTTTCTCAAGACACTGCTCTGGCCAAGCACTCTCTTGCACTGTGAAATGGCACAGTCCTTTCCAGTTAGTTGTGGCTGTTTCAGACTTTCAAAGGATTAACCTTTCCCATCTAAATGAGAAGAAAAGGGAAAAAATGACTCACAGCCTCTCTCCATCCCCTGAAAAGATTTTTTTCTGATGGAACTGGAATGCTGGAAATAATCCAGAGGAATGCAGAAAATGAACCTGTCAGAAGAATATTTTAATAAACTCCCTTTTCAGCCACAGTATCCACAACTCATACTCTTCCCTTGTCATATGAAGGAAGCCCAAGCAGCCATCAGAGAGCAAAGCCAGTGGAGGGGCTGGGTTCCCAGGAGCAGCTGTGCCTCTGTCTTTTGCCCTCAAGCACTGGGAGGTTACAAGGCGTCGTGCTGCTCGACTGCATGTGGGCTCTGGCTATAGACCTTCACAAGGGGCTTTGCAGGGGCTGCACAGGGTGCTTGTGCCTCCTCCCAGGGCGAATGAAGGTTTGGGGACATAACAGTTAGTTGTGGCTGTTTCAGACTTTCAAAGGATTAACCTTTCCCATCTAAATGAGAAGAAAAGGGAAAAAATGACTCACAGCCTCTCTCCATCCCCTGAAAAGATTTTTTTCTGATGGAACTGGAATGCTGGAAATAATCCAGAGGAATGCAGAAAATGAACCTGTCAGAAGAATATTTTAATAAACTCCCTTTTCAGCCACAGTATCCACAACTCATACTCTTCCCTTGTCATATGAAGGAAGCCCAAGCAGCCATCAGAGAGCAAAGCCAGTGGAGGGGCTGGGTTCCCAGGAGCAGCTGTGCCTCTGTCTTTTGCCCTCAAGCACTGGGAGGTTACAAGGCGTCGTGCTGCTCGACTGCATGTGGGCTCTGGCTATAGACCTTCACAAGGGGCTTTGCAGGGGCTGCACAGGGTGCTTGTGCCTCCTCCCAGGGTGAATAAAGGTTTGGGGACATAACAGGGCCTCCTCTGGAGCCAGCTCCTGAGTGAAGTGTGCTCGGTGGGCACAAAGCGGGTCTGGCACCGCTGCCTGCCCAGCAGCGCTCTGAGCGGCAGGGCCAGGGCAGCTCTAACCCCCAGTGGGTCTCTGATCCAGATGGAGTCTGAGGGGGGACCCCAGGCAGAAGATGCAGCCGGCAGCAGGCTGCCAGCTCCAGGACAGCCACAGGCAGTTGGGGTCTCACTGGTGGGCAGGTGTCCAGGAGAGCTGTGAAGGGGCAGGAACATGAGTGACACATGAGCAGAGTCCATTAAAACTGCTCCCTTCATGTTACTTACTAGAAAATCCCCTCCCACCTCATCCCATTCCTTGCCTGCTGCCTGTGCAAGGGTGGTTCTCTTTATAAAGCCATTTTTCCTGGTGTTCACATTGCTTTTAAGTCACTGACGCTCACATTTTAAAGAGAAATCAGCAAAAGCTGCATTAAATGAAATGTGTAACGTGACAGCAATTTGCAAAGTATGGCTTCTAAAACAGACCTTTCTATCTGCAGAGATTCAAAGATCCCAAAGCAATCCAGGAACAGAACTGCTGGGACAGGGGCTGGCTGACCCTGGGCAGCACATTAGCTGTGCACGTGCAACGCGGGAACAAGCAAACACTTGGGTCACATGAAGACGTGATGCAGCAGAGAAAAAAAGAGTTAAAGAAGCTCTACAAGGCTGCATAGAACTGCATTTGTTGCATTTAGTCCTGCACACCTGATATTTCAGAGTTAGATACTTCAGCGAAGATCTAAAAATAAAAACCAAAACACTTTGAAATTGCAATGACTTGTCTACAGAAAGCAGGTCTGCACATGCTTGTGGGTTGGGATGGCTTGGGAAGGATGCCATGGGAAAAGCCAACACCCACCCCACTACCAGGGAGCACTGGAGAGCAGAGGGGATGGATGCCCTTGGCACAGCTGCCTTGGGCTCTGGGGCTCTTGGATGGGGAGAGCAGCCATTGCAGCCAGATGGGAGGCAGAGGGTGCCCTGTGCTCAGGGAGGAGCCATCACCAGTGGGCGAGGTGCCCAGCCACTCCAGCCTGGGCCACCTGGACACGCCACTGAGGGGCTCAGCTCCCAGGCTCACGGTGCCCAGAGCGAGTGCTGGAGGCTCCCAGCACTTCCTCACCTCTGCCTGGACAGCCCTGTGCCATAAATTACAGGGGAGCATCTTGAAGGAGGCTTTAATCAAAAGTTAGGAGTTGCAGGCAGCATGTCACAGTTCCTCATTAGGTTTCCATTATAATGCTCTGTAATTGGAAAGACGTTAATATTGACAGTGTTGTGAAGAATGTCCTGCTTCTCCTTGCATGTGTGGATTTGATAGAGTTGAATAATGGAGCAGATATGATGGATTAGAAAAATTCCCCAGTTAAGGTCCCTAATTATAGAGTTTTACCTGCCCAATTAAGGTGAAGTACTAGAGAAAAAACTAGACATTGAATCTCTCCAGGCATCCAAGTGCTCTGAGAAGTACCAGCAGCCAGAGCAGCCCTGGCCTGGAAGATTACTGGAATTTTATCCTACTTGAAATGTCTTCTTGATGACCTTGCATTACAAAGTTACAATCCACGCTGAGGCTGGAGAAGCACCAGCAAGTCCTGCTCCTCCACATGGTCAGTAACTGCAACGCTACTTTATCCACCTTGGGTGTGGAGTCAAGAAGCAGGAGTAATTGAACCCACCCCCCCCCCCCCCCATGCCCCACAGCCCTAGTTGCCTCTGCCCCTTTTTTACAAATAATAGTTTTTAAAAGTAAATAATAATTTATCTGTCTGCAGCCTAAGGATGAACCATGGCAGTTTTCTTTTGGCCATCTTAAAAAAATGAAGTGCAAGGTTGGTCCTGGAGGAGCTGGCGAGTGACACCCAGACCTTCCTACTGGTGACACCTGTCCCAGCCAAGGGCAGGTTCAGAAGGACTGACCCTGCTCACCCTGCACCTGAGGAACAGCACCTTGCTACTGTGAAGAAAATGTCAGTTTCCAAGTCTGCCTCTGATCCCTTCCTATAGAGGCAGGACAATTTTCCCATATATTAGGAAATACATATTTTGTGTGTGCTCTGGAGTTTGCAGCTGCCTACCCCAGGTGTGCTTTCTCTCTGGAGATATTCCTGCCAGGCTGCCGAGGGACGTGCCTACGCTTTTTCCTTTGCCCCTGCCTCCCTTTCATCTGCTCTTGTGATGAACTGTAGGGGAAAACTACCCAAGCTTGTCTGTTTTGGCTTAGATCAGCTTTTCTTCTCATTATAATTTAAGTCTTTAAGGGCCTTCAGTAGGAGCCTGTGGAAGTCAGATCATTCATCCCTGTTTCACGGCCACTCGGGCTGCGCCTGGTGCCGGACGCAGAACAATGGCTGCACGTGCTGGGCAGCAGGGGGTTAACCTGAAAAATCTTGTAACAGCTGAAAACTATGGATTGAGCAAAATCTCCCTGTCAGCTCTCCGTGATTTTGCTGAGAGCACTTGGACATGCTGGCATTGGATTTACAAATTGAAAATCATTAATAATTCTAACCAGGCTGTGATAAATCTGAGATCAGTCTCGATGAACCTGGACACCATTTCATAAATCAAAAAGATTACTTAGGAATTTTTTAAAATCTGACGTCAAAATGTCATGGTTACTAATGGTTTTTGTAGATCTCTTACAGTGATATATCATTTATCTACGCTACATCTAAAATGTGACACCAGGGCAGAAATGTGATGTCTTTAATATCATGAATACATTTTATCCTATAATAAAGGTATTAACAACTTCTTGCTGTGACTTGTACTTGAAGTTCTGTGCCTGATTTAGTGCTACTGCTATCATATTAACTGTTTTCCCCCCAAATATGCACAGGCAAACTGTTGCTTATTCTCTGTGGTGAGGGGCTGAGGACTCACTGAACAGAGGAGGGGGTTCCTCCCAGCCTCCCCCTCCTGCTGGCCCTGGTGCTGCCCAAGGGGCTGCTCTGTCTCCTTCCTAAGGTGCAGCTGTGAAGCAGTTTGGCAAGAGAAGAGAGGACCTGAACACCTGGCTGTTCCAGTAAGATGTGGGAGCAAAGAGGATGTTAGCACCCAGCCTGGGTGAGCAGCAGTGATGGGGATGTGAAAATCCCAGAGCCAGAGGGGAGCTAGCCAGTGGGCATGGCTCACAGCAGAGTTTGGGTTCATATTGGTTTTTATAGAATTTTTCCACTCCTTTTAAGTAGGTTGTTCTGAGAAAAGTTTACAAGACTTATGGAATAAAACACCAGCAAATAGCCTCCAGAAAATTCCCTTCAAACCACTCCTTCAACTGACTAATGAAGCTAATGCTAAAAAATATCACTGAAAATGTAGGTAAGGTCTAAAGTAAGGGAAGAATCTGCATCTGTGGTGCAGTAATCTGATTACTGCTTTGACTCTAGAATCAAGCAGAAACATTATTTTTCACGGCCTGGTTTGGATGCCCTCATCTCCTTGGAGAAGCTCAGTTTTGGGCTCTTGGACAGCTTTATATTTCATACCACATTGTGTCAGCTCTGATTCTGGAGCACAAACAAAAACCTTGAGGTTTCTGGCAGCAGCCAGAGGTCCAGGCCCACAACCCCCTGAGCACACAGAAACCTAGTCTGGCAACTCAACCAACCACTGAAATACCCAAATTCCATGCCTGGGAAACGCCCAGCAAACAGTGAGGAAATGGTTTTCCCATTTTGGAAGCAGGTGTGTGTGTGTGTTGCTCAGCCCAGAGCTGTGCAGGTGCCCATGTCCAAGTGTGTCCCCACATCTCTTCGCTTCCCCTACGGAACCTCCAGTGGGCGCCGGGACGGGAAAAGGCCCCGGCTGCTACAGCACAGCACACTGCCATGTCCTACAAACCATTGTTGTATTATAAATGACTTTTGGAGACTTTGACATAAAATATTACATGGCTTTGGTGCATTCTTTTTAAAAATGAATGGTCCAACTGTTAAAATTTAAAGAGTCATTCGCAGTCTCTTCCCAGTGGGTCAGGCCACGCCACAGGAGCCACGGCGCTGCGGGCACAGAAGAGCAGCTATCAGAGCCTAACAGGTAGCTGAGGAATTTAAAGCAAAGCTTTATGGGGAGAGATTACATTCAGAGGTGAACAAATGGTGGTACCAAGTCTATGCAAAGCAAGTGACAAAATGTAAAAATCCTCCCTGCATTTTGAAAGAAAATATATCTTTCTTTCCACGTGGTTCCCATGAAAAATAGGCTTTTTTATTTCCTTTTTTCATGCTAGGAAATTAATATTTGCCTTTAAAAAAGATTTGGTGGAGGTTTTCGTGAAGGTCATTAGCAATCTCACTGGGGAATAAAGAAGGGAGTGATTGAAATCTGCATGGGTTTGTTACTCATTTGTGGCTTTGCTTTATACGTAACATTTTTATTAAGAAAATAATACTTTGGGGCTGGTAATTGTGTTGCCAGCTGGGCTGGGGAGGGGAGAGGAGGAAAGCAGAGCAGTGAAACCTACTATTTATGTCCCTGCTAGGTACAATTCCAGGCAGGTATATATATGGTAAATCTCCTTGAGCTGTCCCCAAAGTCACCCTGAAGTGCTGCAGCTCTTCCAGGTGTTGAGCACTTTCCTCTGGGGCTGCAGCTCCTGGTGGGGCCGTGGCCACTGGTGGCACAGCTGGTCCTGCCACACTGCTGGGTGATCCTGGGCAAACCAGGGCCTGCTGGGGGGCAAAGGGGGTGCTGGCCACAGGAACCCCATCCCCTGGAAGGGGACAGGTGACCCCATCTCCTCCTGGGGACACCAGGCACTAACACTTCTGCTGACCAGGCAGGAAGGTCACCTGCTTCTCTTCCATTTAACCCTAAAATAGCCACAGTTTGGATTCAAGCTGTAAACCCTGGTATTTCCTGCAAGTCTTCCTAAAAATTAGCATAGCACAGAGCAATCTGAAGTTGGCTTGTAAAATCTTTTGGAAGGATCATTAAGGGTATTTCATTATCTCCATATTGCCAAGGTCAGGCTGTCCATATTTCCTCTTTAGTGCTGCGATGGGAATATGCTGCGACTGTGGTATAATAGACCAGAAAATGTCCACACTGGGAATGATGGTAAATCAATAAAAACTCATCAATATAACTCCCACTTTCCCAAGGTACTGCAAACAGCCTCAAGTTTGTAATTTACTTATGTATCTTCACCTTTTTCCCAACATTTTTTACACCAACTTCTGAACTTTTTGTCTGTGTAAAATCTTTATGAGAGACAATATATATAAGGGATAAAATGTCTTATTGAAAAGATTATTGATTTTTTTTCAGCCAAGCTGCTTGTGCAGCATCTCCACACTGCTCTCCCAGCAGGGAGATCTAAATCTGAGAGGGGCTGAGGTGGCAGGTGAGCAGAAGTGGGAGCAGCAGCACAGCGGGAGGGGCAGGCAGGACCAACACCTCCTGTCTGCCCAGGGAGAACAAAGGTGTGCAAAGCCAAAGCCACACTGAAAAATGACAGGGAGAATAGCACAGCTTGGGCCCAGAGTAGAGGGCTATACTTCTCCCAAAACTGGTCATGAATATTATGTTGTGGCTGTGCACTGTGCTGTGCAACACCAGAGGTGCTCTAGCCCTGCCCAAGCTCTCCCACCCAGCCCCAGGCCAGGGTGTTCCTCCACATCCCAGAGTGGAGGTGGGGAACGGGCTGGCAGCTCCACACACAGCATCTGCCACAAGGTCAGGACAGCACTTAGGCTCTTTAGGAGCCTCAGTAATACCTCAAGCAAATGGAAGTTGAGGGATGGTGGCTCCTCTTCTCTTCATTGTACCTCACCTGTTCCCTTCTTCCATTTCAACATAAAAGCATAAATACACTACATCTTTTTTAGGCTGACAAAGGGACTTCGTGACCATGCAGCACATGGTGCCATGGACAGCTGGACACTGGCTCCTTCCCAGATGCTCACAGAGCCAGGGCCTCTATGGACACAGGCTCACAGGGTGCCAGGAGCCTCTGCTGCAGTAGCACACAGGATCCATTCCCTTTTTGAGAAAGCAGACTCCTTTATCATGATCCAACCACTGAAGTAAAAACAATCCCATTTTATTAAAAGCCCAAATACACAATTAGATCTTGCAGATTATGCAGATGATGTGTCACTCTGACTGTTGGCAATTTGCCACAGAGCCCTCTGTGCTGCAGTGCTTGGGAAGCCCTGTCTGAACAGTGGTGAGGGACCCTCACCCCTTGCACAGCTCTGGAGCCTGAAGCCCTGATAAATATTCCACAAAATACGAACAGCCTATTTTCTCTTGCTCCTCTGACCTTTTTCCCAAGATGTTAGCATGTATTTTTTTGCCAGCTACTGTATGCTTATCCCCAGGGGTCAGGGACCTACAGGGCTCTATTAACTGTCAGTGAGGTTTTTTTCCCTGATGTCTGAGTTTACCCATAGCTAAGCTAATGTACTGAAGAGAGTCTTGGCAGGGGCAATAGACATCGTGTCACTGAGGGCATAAAGGCCAAGGAGTGGATGGAAAAAACCTGGTGGAGAAACTTAATCAGCAAGTAAAGACCTGAAGCCAGCCTGCATTTGATCAGAGGGACCCCACGAACACCCAGTGGAAGCAGAAGCAGCTGTTTTCACTTTCCCCCTTCTCTTTGGTCCAGTCACCCAGTGCTGGTGTGCTCCAGGACTGGAGAGCCACAGCACCCAGGGCAGCATCCCCACACACAGCACCCAGGTCTCTGCTCTGGGGCTGCTTGTAGTGCTCAGACACTCAACTGGGGGATAAGAGTCTTCCCTTATCCTGTCCTCTGTTTTCTCATTTTTTGCTTTTATGGTTTTTCATTTACAAGCCTAATCAGAGAGAGGCAGCAGGATGGAATAGTGCAATCATTCAACAAATATTAACAATAGAATCAGTAGTCTACAAGTGTTTGCAGAATCCCCCAACACCAGCTCCTCCAGTATCCAACCAGGAGATACTTCAGGAGGCTGAGCAGAGAGGAGCTGCAAAGACACAGCTACTGTTTGGAGACCTCAGGTAAACACACCTGCCTTCTAAACCACTTAACACCTCCTCCAGGAACAATTCCTTCAGACCAGAGACCAAAGACAAAGGAAGTGTCTCATTTCATCTGGTTTGGAACAACTTTAAACATGGCTACTGCTGCAGCCACAGCCCAGGCAAGCTGGCCTGAAGGCATCTCCCTGTGAGTGCCACCAACCTGGGGTCACCAAGGCTGGATCTGACCAGACCCAGCTGTGGTTTTATAGCCCATGCTGCCACCCCAAGCATGGCTGCCCAGGCCGGGTGTGTTTACACAGGTAGTTGTGAACATGCCCTCAGGACCACTCCTCACAGCTCTACAACCACACTATTGGGTTATAATCTCCAAACCAATTTTTTTGTAGGAAAGAAATAATCTAATTTAATTGTATTGGTAAGAACACAAATCACTGAGGGTGTAAATCCCTGTCAATGAGAGCCTGAAGAACATAACACCCACGTGAGGTCTGTAATTTCAACCCACTGCAAAAGTAATTAAGGGCACAATTCAGCAAGGCATTAAAAACCTGTGTTTTGGTTTATTTAATCCCTCACATAAGCACTGTTTTGAATCAATACTGCATATCCCTCCTGGGTGCAGGGCTGGCATGGCCAGTGTCACCCTTGGCTCTGGAACAGCAGCAGGTTGAGGTGAGCCCTCCTGGCAGCTCCATGCTGGTCTGGAGCCCTAGGCTGTGCTCAGCCCTTCCTGCCAAGTCACCCCACTGCTCTTGACACACATTGGCTTTCCAAGCCTAACAGGCTAAAACTGGGTCTTTTAGAGCAGTCTAAAGTTAAAAATAGTTGACATTTTGGAAGTGACTGCAAGGTAAAATTCAAGTTTCCACTAGGTTTGTTAGAGACTGAGAAGGACACTGAACACAAACGTGCAAAACATGATTGCTGCTAACAACCAGAGCTGGAAAAAAATGTGCCACATTTTTATAACTGCTGTATACCTAATAAAATATAATAGATTTACTATCAGGTGAAGAATAGATTGGTAAATACTGTAAATTAAATCCTGTGATGAAGTTTATTAAACTTCAAGGCAGTGTCTGCTAAGACAGGAAGGCTGGAAGCTACCAGGAATTCTGAGCTGCCACCTTCACTTTCCATGTCATTTTCAACTGTTGTTACCCAAGAAGGTGCAAGCTGTGGCACCTGAACACAAACCACATGACAGCTCCATGATGTAACTCACTACTCCTGGCCCATCATTTACCAGTTTTAACCCTCCTGTGAAATGACATCTATATAAATATTGTTAATAGCACTAACATAATGTTGAGTCGGGTTTTACTGGACTCCCTCATACACCCCTTGGATTTATTAGCTATAGGATTTGAAGTAAATTTTTATTATCCCAAGGTAAACCCAGCTACCATGGGCTTGGCATTTGGGCTTTCTTTCCCCCATCTTTCTTCCTTTATCTGAGCTTGGGCCCCCTTTCCTCAGACCAGTGCTTCCTCCCTCAGACCAAAATGTCCTCAGATAAATCTTACTGAATGAAATATTTATTAATTTTCCTAACCAGTGTTGATCTCATAAATTACCAGGACTTTTTCATGAAATGGTTATTAACATCCATGGCTGTATGTTAATGGCTTATTGACCAAATATGGGATAATTAGACCCTAGGAGCACTGGCCACTGTGATCTATGAGAAGCAAATTTGGCCCTTATTACACCAATGACCTATTTAATATCTACTGATGAATTTAAGGTAGAATCACAGGCAGAATTTTTTTTCCAAGGAGCTGCCCTCCAATTAACAAGCAGAAAGATCCTTGTGTAAAATCTATTGATCCAGAAAAAAAACTTAACAACAATCATTTTTTGTAACTGATGATTAATTGGCAAAATAAACGTTAGACTGAGATACACCAAGGGAACACTGGTAACCAGATACTTCCTGGGATTTACAAAACAATGAGTTTTGTTTGACTAGAGGCCCCTGACTTTCCTCTCAGCTATGAGGGATTTAGGCCCTAATTTATATTATGAAGATTGATACTAATATCTTTAAAGTATTTAAACATTTATCCATGCTGCAGTTTCATGAACAACTGTTTAGACCTGCTGCAAATAAGCAAGCTGTGTTTGGTTAAGTTCCTAGGCACGCTATGTGTTTGAAATGGGAGACTTGGCATTGGGTGGGCTGCTCAGGGAGACTCTTCCTCTGTCATCTCACAGTATTTAAAATCAAATTAAAGATAAAATAAAAGGAATCAAAGCAAAGCCAGAAAGGAAGGAACACAACTTGTTTGAAGTACTTGGGCTATAGCCTCATTGTAGGTGGGATGCACAAACCTGAACACAGTTTAAAAATGAAGCTGGTGATGGTTTTTTGAACATTAAAACCCCTCAACTGATCCAGCAAAATAATCTGCACACTGGTCCTGTGACCCAGAAAGGCTTCTACAGAAATGTGGGTACTTGGAACTGCTACAGGCACATCTCAACAAGTGGGAGAGCCTACTTGAATTCCTCTTTGTTTTGGATGCAAAGACACGTGGCTTAAGTGAGGGCACATGTTTGTGTGGAGCCCTGGGTGCTCTCCCAGGCTCCCAGCCACCCAGCACAACTCACACCAGCTCCCAAAGCCTGGCTCCAGCCACTCACCTGCACCTCTGAGCTGCAGTGCCACCAAGGAGGAGAGGTTGCCAGGCAGGTCGTCTGACACCTGGAACACAAGTGACACAGGAGAGGAAACGATTTATTGCCCCGAAAAAATGCTATAGCTCTAAATATCAGACAGCTCCCACTCACTATAACTTTTAGGGCTTATGCTAGCAGTGATTTTAAACTCTTTCTATACCAGATTCAGCCACTCTGCAGGAATTAATACCAAGAAGATATTAATTGATTGCTGCAAACAGGAGCACAGCAAGTTCTCACAATTGAGACCTTGCCAAAGCTCCAGGACACTACAATAAGTAATGTCAACCTCTGCTGAATGACCAAAAAAGACCCAAAAAGGTCTCCCACAGCATTTCCTCCATCAAGACTGCACAAAGCAGAGTTTTTGGGGCAAGGATGGGCTCCAGCTGCGGGCTGTGCCCACCAGAGGAGCAGACTGCAAGCAGTAATTCACCACAGATACTGTACCTCCAGTTCACTGTACTAGCAGAGATTGCCTGGAGGCAGAGAGGGGAAACAGTAGAAGGTGTAATAAGGAAGTTTCCCTAACAGAGCTGATGACAAGCTTCATAGTCTAATGAAGGGACAGACAAAAGAAAAATATCACAAGAGATAAAAAAGAAAAAATAATATGTGAAAAATGAAAGCAGGCAGATTAAAAGATAGAAAGCTACCAGCACTCCCTTTGCCCACATATTTTTCCCTAATTACAGATAAGAACCCAAGGGCTGCAGTCAAACTCAGGGTTTTCATCATTTTTAAACCTTTTTCCTGCTTCTTTTGCCCTTATTCAAGGAATCTATTAACAGCCATTGCTAGAGATAGACTGACAGACAGACACAGGCAGCCAGGACACCAGGCATGCCCAGCAGAGATGTCCATAAGTACCATCACAGTCCTAGGAAGCTGCATGTGCCACAACCACCACAACTCTCCTTCCTCCTCTACCCTTTCCTCTGCTGCAGAAGGAACACAGTAGGCTGGCTGAGGGGCTTTTAATAGCTCCCCCTGATTGCTTAACTGTCAGCAGGTGAGGAAGGTACACAGCAGGGGGATCTGGAGAGGAGATGCCTCTGAGTCTAGTACAGGTGCAACCAACACAGCAGATGTGAGGGGAGCCCGAGTTGCAGGGGCTACCCAGACATGAGGGAGGACAGTCAATAAAGCAAGGGTGCACACGGGGGTACAGAGTTACTGCTCATGTGGTGACATGCCTGAGACAATGCCCTGACAATGCCTGAGACATGCCCTGACAACGTTGGTTGGGGAAGATGCCACCGTGCCCCAGGCCCCAGCACTTGGTTGCCAGGCTGGCACCAGAGAGGCTGTGCTGCCCCTGCCCCACTTGGCTTCCTGCTCTGGGAGAAGACCCTTCCTCACCCAGCCCTGAATCCCACTCACAGGGGCCCGGAGCCTTCCGGTACCCAGCACAGGCAGGACCCAGGCTGCTGAGGTGCTGCTGCCCGAGGACATCCCGGGCCGGTCCCGCCGCTCCCATCGTGGCTCTGCCTGGCCCAGCATCTGCATCCTGCCCTGGTTCCTGCACTGAGTTTTATCACCAGCCAATGACCATCTAGATTTAAAAATTAGAGACAAAGGAAGAAAAACAGCTTCCTTTCCATTATCTATTGAGTTCAAAAGGAAAATGCTGTAGATCTTCCCTGCTTTCTCACAAGAGTGGTGTCACATTGCAATGGATCACCTGGCTGTGTGGAGAATTCCTGTCCCCTGCCTGTCCCTGCCTGCTGCTGCCTCCCTGCACCTCTCCCTCCCCAGATCTGCTCTTTCTTCTCCTGTCAGGGTGTAAGAAAGAATAGGTGCAGATTTTAACCTCTGTAATAGACACTAAACCACATATATTTGTTTTCCTCTATGCTGGGAAAATGTCCCCAAGGAAGCATGTTAAATTTGGGCTTTAAAAGCACCAATTTAGCCATTATGAGTTTTCTATGCTTTTTCTATTCAGGGAATGTTTGGCTTGAATACAGTACATAGAATAAATAAGATCAGCTCAACTGTTTTAGAGCTGATTGACACCTTGGGTTTTTTCCCTTGTAATCTGAAGCAAAAGAAAAAATATAAAGGGAACCAGACACTCATTTAAAAGAAATTATTTCCTTGCCTAGAGTCCCTGATCAGGGCTGCCTGTGCAGGGAGAATGAGATCTCATAAAAAGCCTTTTGTGAGTTCTTTTTCACATCATTTTGGTTCAGGTTTTGGTGGCAGATGAACTGTATTTCATCAGAGTTTAGAGGAAATTCAAAGCGAAGTGAAGGAAGTTGCTGTAAATGAGAAAAAAATATATAAAATAAATCCCGCCAAACCCTTTCATTGTGGCAGAACACAGCAGCCAGGTCAGGAGCAGCTGCAGCAGAAATAGTGTTTCTAACAGGCGCAGCGGGCGGCGGAGCCGCAGCTTTTGCTGGAACAGCGATTTTGGGGCCGCGCTCGGACGGTCCCTGCGGCTGCAGGAACCGCGGACCCGCGGGCAGCGCCGGGAAACCTGCATGGGGAGGGGGGTGTTTCTGTCCTTACGGCAAAGAACTGGACGTGCCCGATACGCTGGGTGCAAGATCCTTCTTTCCTTCTGGTCAGTACTCACAGTCTCGTGGTTGAAGGGTTTGTTCACCCTGACAGGACGTCACCCGGCCGGGCTTTCATCTCGCAAACGATCCCCGCACGGACCTGCCCGGCAGCCACGGGAAGGGACACGGAAGGAGCTCTGCCCTTGTCCTTTCCCTTTGTTTTGAGACGTAAACAATAAAGTTCAAGCCTTCCCACAAAAAACAAATTGTAAACATGCAAGAAGACAGAGACCAAATAATTATCCATAATCAATACAGTTAAAGTCGATGGACTCTGCATGTTCTCTTCTAATAGACTTTGTTCTGAGTTGTACCTTGACAGTTTATCTAGAAATATGAACTCTGTAAGGAATGGCCATTTGACTATGTAATCTTGTTAAAGTCATAAATTCAGTTGGTCTGAAGTCTGTATCATTGAAGCCAGCTGGAACTAAACGTTTTGATAGCTAAAAAATGGTTCATTGAAGAAAACTCTGAAATAATGGGATTAATAAGTTGCCAGGAGAAGTGTTTACATGGGCCTAAGTGAAATTATCTTAAGGGAAGGGGAAAAATTTTTGACCCACATCTTCAATTCTTGCTTAGTCAAGTTATGCAGGCAAATAGATTGTATAATGGGGCATATTTATAAAATAAAGCTGATTAATGATGTTGGTGTCTTATACAACCTACGTCCAGCACTAAATCAGATTAATTTATAGGTGATTTTGTTGATGAGCACACGCTGATGCTCCCATGGTGTGAATTTCAATAACTTGCTTTCCTCTTTGGAATCCATAATTCTATTATTTGAGACACTTCATTGTTATAGATAACACATTTTAAGTGATATTATTTATGCTGTTTCATCTTGTCACTTAGGTTCTTGCTCAAGTTCATTAATGTATTGTGCTCCTCTCTGTACAAGAGGGTGCAGTGAGAGCAATTGATTTTAAGTCCACATAATGACTGATGATATCATGCATGTTTACTGCTTTGACACTGCAGCCTGGATGCTAATGCTGCAGAGATAAACATGATGTCATTTTATGCAATTAAACACTTAATATACAGCAGGTAATGATTTGGCAAGCTTGGCACAGGCAAGCAGTGGCTTTTAATCTTATTAACAGGGGTGGGATGACGCCACAAGTGATATACACATACTCAGCCTGTATCAATAAAAAACCCTTTTACGGGCTTGGGTCATCCTGCTGTGATTGGATGAAGATACGTCCCCAGCAGCTCATGAGCAGCTTTTTAGGATCTAGGAAGAGATGTCAGATCTGGGCCAGCTTGAAAACAAACAAGCAAAGTCTTCCTTGCCAACCTTTGTCCTCCTCCCTTGCAGTAAGCTGCAGGAATTCAGGCTGGCCTGTGTCCTGGAGGGTGTGGGTGTGACACAGGCTGGGCCACAGCACCCAGTGCCCCTAGACCCCTCTGGCCCTTCTCCTTGCTAGTGAGCATCCATCTGTGGAAGCTGCTCAATGACAACAACATCCCTGCTGTTGGTTGAGATGACTGTGCATGTCCTGCTCTCTAGAGGAAAATGTCTCCGAGCTGCCCCTGCAGTCCTGCCCTCCCTGGGGCCGTGCAGGAGGTGCTGCTCCCCTGGGCAGCTCTGCTCTCCCTCCTCCTGCAAACACTCAGTGCCCAGCGTTCCCTTCAGCTCCACAGATGTGGCAGCAAATGGTCTCTTTCTACAACAGTCAATATTTCCCAGCTTTGACAGATTAGCTGGAGTAATCACAGATTTTATGTGGCACAATTAACATATCTTTTCTTTATGGCCATTGCACATGAATTTGTCTGTGATAGGCAAGGTCAAGCAGTGCCCCAAGCCAGCACCATTCCCTACGGCAGGGCCCAGCCTCACCCTGCTGCCCAGCAGGAGGCATTCACAGGTGGCCACACACCAACACACTTTGGTAGCTCAACAGCAGGTTGACTGCAGAGCTTGTACAAGTGCCACCTCTTCCCCAGGGTGTGTAATTTGGAGATGGCAGGCATGAATATTAAGACCCGCTAATTGTGTTACTGGAAAGTGGGGCAATTCAGCAGTCAGGAGGGCAGTGAACTGGGAACTGGGGAATGCCCAAGGCACCATCACAAGTGGCACTCAGTGGCTGGGACTTGGGTCAGCTAGCACAGGAACACAGAGGACAAGATTTCCAAAGCCATTCCCAGAGGCTGAAATAAAAGACCTGGCTTTCCAAAGGGCATGAAAGAAATGCAGTGATTCTGCCCAAATTTCTGGAGTCTTGTAATTTTGTGGGAAATGCTGGCAAGTAGAAGTGCTCCAGCTGAAGGTGGAGAAGGAGCTGAGCAAGCTGGAACTCATGGGACAGACCCCATTTCACTCAGCCCCAGTGCAGCTCAGTCTCTGTGGACACCTATCCCCCCCTCCCTCCTACGAGAAATGCAGCTGCCCTCCTGTGCTGCCCTTCTGACACACCCCTCAGCCCCCCTGACCTCTGTCACTGCTCGCCCCTTTCCCACTTCCCTGAAATCAATTACCTGCTCTGCACTGCTCCATATTCATCAGGGCTGCAGCCGTTTGACCCGCAGCCCCGCTTCCCCTCCCGCTGCAGTGCTGCTTCCAGCCTTGGCAGGGGAATGGCTCTGTCTTTGCTAATCAAGCAAAGAGGGGTCAAGCCAAGAGGGATGCTGAGCTGGTCCCGCTCTGCTCTGGAGTGCAGTGCTGTCTCTGCCTTGCCCTGGGGCAGCAGCAGCACTGAGCTGCTCTTGTGTGAGAGCAGAGGTGCTGACTGAGCCCCGAGGTGTCACTGGCTGTGGGGGACCATGTGCACTTGGTGGGGAGAGGATGGTCCTGGAGAAGGTGGGGAGAGGATGCTCCTGGAGAAGGAGCGAGAGGAGCTGAGTATGTCAAGGACCACAGAAGGGTTTCACTCCTGACACCTGGAGCAGGGCTGTCCTTGTTGCCAGCAGCTGTGAGTGATTCTGGGGTGCCCTGCAGAGGCCCCAGTTGCCCAGAGGCTGGCCAGGGGACAGGGCTGTGTTGGCTGTGAGCTGGGTTAACCGTGGCTGACCCTGCATGGCAAGAAGGGCACAGTCCCTAAACCAGGCTTTTCCCACTTCACAGGCTGGAGTGATCTGTGGGCCCCAAGATTAACCCAAACAACTGCCACTAGCAGTGTCAGGCTTTGTGCTGCATTTACTCTCAAATAAAACAATATCCATATGACAGGGGATGTTGATCCATGAGTAATTCAGCAAAGCTCCCTCAGCAAAGCAATGCACAGCCCTGCTCGTTGGTCTGGCTGCTCCAGGCTGCTCTGTGCTGCCCTGCCTGCCCCTGCCTGTCCCTGCAGTGAGGGCTGATTCTGGACCTTTGTTTCTCTCAAGTTTCCTTCCCAAGCAATGGCACCAGGGCTGGTGTTTGGATTTAATTTTGTCTTCTTCCCAAAGTCTCTGGGACATGCCTGGGTTAATATTGCAGTTTATCAACAGTCAGTGCTCAAGAAATAGTCTCTCTTTGGGTGATATTTAATGAGCTTGGAAATGAGAATATGGCTGTGCTGTTGTAGGAGACAGGAATGAGAAATTTAATGAGGGCTTATGTTTAATAAAAGGTTAATAAATTTTAATTAAATTAAACCAATAAAGTTCAATGTTTGCCTAGCATATCAAAGTTCTGTTTGGCGTGGTGGTGTGTGAAATGCGAGCTCACGCTCTGCTGACACAGGGCCTGCCTCCTGCCAGCCCCGCACAGCAGCTATGGGGAAAACCTCTGGTTGTGGGAATAGACTATGGGAGTTGGTTCAATTTTGGCATTTGTGCAAATGGGCCATCACCAGAGGCACCAGAGGCACCAAAGGCCCCTCCGAGGCTCACAGACCTCATGTTTGCTGGCAGCTGGTACTCAACTACCTCCCATGTGGCAGGGCACACTGGTGGCACACGAAGCAATGTGAACAGTTTCCTGTGTAAAGCAACTTCTAGGCTGGGGATAGTGCTGCTCTTTTCCTCCCCTGGAAATCTCCTGGACTTGCATATTCAACAAACTTTTTAGATTTAAAGAAATGAGAGCTCTCTCTCAAGACAAAATTTAAAGAAAACTTGAAATAAATTCTGTTTAGTTCTGAATGTGGTGAAATGGGAGCCATTCCAACCCTGGGTGGTTTCCCAGGCCCATGCTGGGAGCACCTGGTGGTGCTGAGCCCCGGGTCCAGCACACCCTGCCGGGGACACGAGCTGGGCTGGCTCAGCCGCAGGGACCTCACGGGCACCCAGCGCAGGGGCCCGGCACAGCTGAGGTGTTTTGGTGCCAGGGGCTGGACACAAGGACAGGGACAACCTCAGCCCCAAATGCCTGCAGAAGCTCCTGTCAGGGACCCATCAGCCTTGCCTGGGGCCCTCTGGAGAGCTGCTGAGCACTGTTCTACCATTGCAAGCAAACAGCTGGCATGGAACATGGCTTAATTGTTTACAGGGCCAGGGCCAGATGTGGTGTGTGCCCCCTGTGCTGGGTCATGGCTCATCAGCCCAGGAAGGAAGAGGCTGGGCAAGCTGAAGCAGCTCCCACCAAGCAGGAGCAAGAGCTGGCACAGCCTTCAGTGCGGGCCGGACAAGCAGCTGGTGCCACATGGGATGCATGGCACAGTATGGAATGCAGAGCAAACAGGAAAGAGAGATGAGCTGGAGAGGCAGAGCAATGCTGGGGTGAAGAGCCCGTGGTTGGTGAGGAAGAAGGGGAAGAGGGTGTCCAAGCAGAAGTTTCCCTGCAACCTATAGTGAGATGGCAGCTGTTCCCCTGCATTCATGGAGGAACGTGGTGGAACATTCCCTGAAGGCACCAGGAGGGATGAACTTGGATGTGCTGCCAGTGGACTTGGATTATACAGCTGTTGGGATTCAACTCTTGGTGGCAAGCACTCTCTTCCAGCATGGTGAGAGGGAGCAGCAGGCAGGGACATGATTAAGAAGTGTTATTGGGAGGCTTCAGAGGCAATAAATGTATTTCTTCTAAAAGAACTGGAGGAATATTTGGATTATTACATTTATTAGAGCACTCAGCAAATGTGTTACACCCATATGACAAATAAATGTGATGGTTTCAGATTTCATTAGGCAGCCCCAGGCATCTGCGCTTTGTCCCCACCACAAATGAGCAGGGTTCTCTGTCACGATTCCTTAACGGTCATTTTTGCATCAGAAGTAATGAATGCACCGAGTGTGGTTTTTCTATCCCTTCACCCTTGGCCAGTGCCAAGGCTGCTGTGCTGGAGCTCCTGGGGTCCAGGCACAGCCCCTCAGGTCTGGAGGAGCTACGCTGGGAGCCACTTTGCAGGATAAGGCATTTCCATACCCCTAATCCAAATGGCAGGGAAGGGGAAAGAGCTCTGGGCACTCAGTGTCAGCTCCACCAGCCTGGCTGGGCCTCGGGGCCAGATCCTCCCTGGCAGGAGCCTCCCTGTGCCGGCCGGAGCGCCGCGACGGCTGGAGGGGAAGGAGCGGGAGCCTGGGGGTGGAGAGGGACAATAATTGCTCTTCTTTTTTTAAAAAAAATTACCAGTGTCAAAACCAATCTGAGCAGCGGATGCATATATTTAAATTAAAAGTAATTAAAAATGTGCTGCCAGAAAAATGCATGATGGATTCAATGTAAGAAAATGAAGTAATAAAATACTTTATGGATTAACTCATATCAGACTGTTTTGCAAATTTATTTTTCATTATGATACATCCATATCAGATAATGTCTGAATTTATTATGCTGCCTTCAGGCAGGCAGTGTCTGAAACCTTTGCAGCCCTGTTTGGGTCCCGGTGACTGGTGAGCAAGGTTTCTGTCATCATTTCTTAGTGGTCACTTCACCTCCATAATAATGAACGAGTCAAGCAGGGCTGTTATTTTCTTTAATCTCTTTCCTCATATTAAAAAAATACAGCCAGCCACATCATTATTGCAGCAGGCCCAGAGGACTATTTCCAGGTCATTACTCCAGTTCGTCTGAGCGTCTCAAGGTCCTAAAGGGTTTGGGGTTATATGCAATAAGGCGTTCGCCGACAACATTTCCCTTGAGCCCTAGGTGTTAATGAGAAAGATTTTCCATGTGGCTGTTAACACTGTGCAGTTTAAAAAGTCACAAAGAAAATGGGATTTCCTGCTTCAGCTTTCTGTCTCTTTGTGGATCTTTCTGTTTGCATTCTGCAGGAGGATATTTACCTCTGTAATTGCTTGGATTCACATAGTTATTTTTCTAGAGGGGGAATCTTAACTGTGTGCAGGGTGGATTTCCACGAGCCAAGTTTGAGAATTTCTGGTTTATTCACTTTTAATTGTCCCCATATTATTCCGGTGGAATATTTTTTTCACATTGTGGAAAGAAATGTCAAATTGCAAAGCTACAACAAGGCTAATGCCACCAAAAAGTCTATTTTTTTGCCCAAGACAGAGGCTCAATGTAATAATAAATATTTGAATGTTACAAGAGGGTTATAGATTGCAGTTTGGTGCCTCCATGCTGCGTCTCATGGGACAGCCTGGTAAAGCAATTACATGACTGGAATGTGCCGCGGAAAAGCCTGCAGACTAAATGAGTATGTGCAGGGCTGACTCCCAAAGCCTGGGCTGGGGCAGAGGGAGAGGACACACAGTGACCCTGTGCCTGCCGGGGTGTCCGGGGCCACCGCCGCGGCCTCGGGCTGCGCACACAAACGCTGCCTTTGGCACATCTCACCAGGCTGCTTGGGAAGGGCTTAAACTTTCTAATCTAACTTGCAATGAATATTTTTGTCTGCTCAGCATCTTCAGCTATTTACCAAACTAGAGCCCACTATGCTTGTGGTTTGCTTTTAGAGCTGCTATGAATTTTAAAATGTGTAAAAATGACAGAATATTAACAAAAGCATTGATTTTCCTGTTTATTTTTATGCATTTTATTAACTAAAACACTTTAAAGTGTAACCACCGTGTACTAAATTTACTCTGTGATGTCGGATATGAATCTCAAACAATAAAACAAACTGAATTCTTGCTAAAGCAGAAATTTATAAAAAATACAATTAAAAGTGCTGCCTGTGCTGCCAGGCAAAGGCTGCAGAGTCCTGTCCCTCAGCCAGCTGCCCCTTCCTGGCAGGATTCAGATGCAGCTTCCACCCACGTAAGCTCTTTACAGAGTCACAAACAAGCAGGTAATGCCCCAAGAACCATATAGATAATATAGAAATTCCTATCTCAGGACAGGCTTGGAGCAAAGATACACTGTTATGTTAATGATTTTTATAACCACTTACCCCACCTCAAAAAAGAAAAGAGCTCCTTTAAACTCCAGACCAAAAGCTTGAAATTGTCTCACCCCATCCTCAGAAAGGACATTTTACACATTCCTTGAGATTCTCCCACAGTTGAGTGGAAGCACACTGCTTTGAAGCTCTGCCTTTGCTCATACTAGAGTGAATTTTGCAATAAAACTAATTCCAACTGTGGAGAGATTTTGGTGGGTGTAGGCATGCTCACATCCCACAGATCTCACAGCCATTTTATCATTAATTTTAAAAGATGCTTTGGAATAGCAATATAATCCCACCAGGAATGCAACTGAGTGAGGCCCGTGCTTGGAACATGTGCAAGGCTATAGAAATGCTAATAGTTCTGGGAGGAAAAAAATGCATCTTAATCCAGGTACTCTGAGTTATGGAATACATGCCAATTTTCCCCTTAACCTGTTCTTCTAAAGCTGTGCAACTGCACAAATCCAGTTATTAGCAAAACTTAAATGTAAGATGAGTGCAGAGGCATAAAAATATCTTGGTTCCCCAATGGGGATAATATTAGCACGTCAGCGTACAGCGATACTGTGCAGGAGTGATTCATTTGCCTTTGTGAAGCACTTGCAGGATGCTGTGGAGCTTCGGGAAAAGCCGATGAGGAAATTCAGAATTCTGTTTTCAGTGCCTGGTTTACATAATCTGGGGTCACCCACTGCCTGATGGCTGAAAAGAATATATTTGTCCAGTTCCAGAGCCACAGAGATGAGCCCTGAGCACCAGGTGAGGCTCTGGCTTTATATTGCTCTGAAGAAACAGAGGTTACATGACCAGGCCAGTGTGACTGTGCAGCAGTGTGCAGCAAGAGGGGACCTGGAGAGCTGCTCTGGATTTGGTGACTGAAGTGACAGCAACGGGGAGCAGGTTGTCCGGGGGGAGCCTGGGGATTGCAGCCCAGGCAGGTGGACAAGGCAGGACGGGCCCCAGCAGCCGCGCATGTGCATGGGGAGACCTGCGCGGGCCCCCGCGAGCCCGCTGACCTGCCACCCACACCTGCTCTTCTAAATCTGTATTACAGTGCAAACCTAATTAACAGCGGATCCGAGCGGCAAGCTGCACGCACGGGCATAAAGCAGAGCACCACGAGCTGGAATACAAAATCTATATATAGATCCCTGCATCCTCCTGACTCTAAATAGGCTGCACACGAACTGTTTTGGGGAGGAGATGTGTGGGGAGCCTGCCAGGGCTGGGGGGAGCAGGGACGTGCACCCGGGCCCAGGTAGGCTGGTTAAATGCCCCTGGCCTTTTCAGGGAAGATTTAGAAGGACTCTGTAATCTGCAAATTCTAAAGAGCTGATGGAGACAGTTATTAAGGGCTGGTAGGTGATGGCTGCTCACTGTTATTAAAGTGCTAAAAGATTATGTCTCTGATAGCTGTGTGCTTACAGTGTCCTTCATGACCACTTCCACAGGGACAGAGACAAGGAGAAAGGCAGAGGATCGATAAAAGGATATTACCACTGGGCCAATCCCAATAATAAGAGAGGTGATATATACACACCATTTAAATTGTCCAACACATTTAATGTTCATTAACACTAATTTTCACAGTGCTGGTGTTTAACATATTATTGCAATGAAATTAATAAAAAATACCCCACAGGAAATATAATTTAACTGTTTATATACTCACCTTTTGATTGCTGATTTCCTGCTAAGCTCTGCTCCTGTGTCAGCGCTTGCAGGAAGAAGCAGCTGGGCGAGCTGGTGGCCAGGGCTGGGGAGGATCCCCAGAGCCCTGCTCCTGCCAGCCCTGGTATGACACTGACCTACCAGACCCAGAAGAAACATCTGACAGAGCCAGGGCCACCAGCACCATGGCTCTGAGCCATCAAGGGAAGGAGCGAGGGTGGCAACAGTGGGCTTTTCCCTGCCATTCCCTTGGGTCATGTTTCCTCCCTTTATACCTCATCCTTCTTTAAGAAACCTCTGTCAGAATTTTCTTTTCACCTTAAGAATTTCCTCAGGATGAGGTGGATCAGGAATACCTCGGCTTAGATTTGTTTTAGTGTACGAGCATTTTTTACTTAACAAATAAAGAATAAACATGCAATAGTTTTGTTATTATGCAGTAATTACTGGGGAATTACATATTTGTTTATCTCTTACAAAGCACATGGAAATTGTATTTGGCCACAGTGTATAAATTGTGGTATAATTACTGTAAAATTTATAGTTTTTACACTTCCAGCAAGTTAGCTTTTAAATCACACAACCCCCATGTAAATACTTTAAAATTATTCAGTAATTACTTATTTACATTGTAATTAAAATAAGTAATTAGCATATATTTACAGAGGATTTACATACTTATTTGTGAAAATAGTTTCTTGGCAGATGCAAAAGAAATCTTTATCTGATCATAAAAAAAAAAAAAAAAAAAAAAAAAGAAAAAAATATTTGGACGTTTGGAAAAATTATTCAGTAATTACTTATTTACATTGTAATTAAAATAAGTAATTAGCATATATTTACAGAGGATTTACATACTTATTTGTGAAAATAGTTTCTTGGCAGATGCAAAAGAAATCTTTATCTGATCATAAAAAAAAAAAAAAAAGAAGAAAATATATGTGCATTTGGAAGGAGATGGAGCTGCCTGGCAGTGCCCGCTCCCTGCAGCGCCTGCATTTGCCGCACCCGTGCCTGCCCGGGGTGCAGACATTCCTTAGGGCTGGCTCTGCAAAAGTCTGGCAGTGGCGGAAGCAAAGCACGCTAAGAGTGGATCAAAAAAGCAAGTGCCCATGGGAAGCAGTACCTGGCTGGAGCTGAGGAGCAGCAAGAGCAGGCTGGAGCTGGGGGGTGTCCGGAGCAACCAGTGCTGACCTGAACTGAGAAGATTCCAGTGGCCTTGGGTGGTCTGCAGAGCCTCCCTTGCCCTGTGCAGGAAACTTGGGTGCTAGTTTGAAATCCTAATTAAAGAATGAGCACCTTGCAGGCAGTGCCAGCAAAGGTTGCTCAGCCCATGCTCTGCCAGTGATCCGGCACCGTCTGCTGCTCCTGGAAATGGCTGGAACTGCTCGGAAGCAGCAGTTGTGTTCTTAGAGAGCGTGTTGGCACGGAAGAGAGCAGGCTTTGAGCCAAAACTGGCCCTTAAAAACACATGAGGAGGGCTCAGCGTGCAGGGTTAGCAAAACATCCACTGACAGTCTTCAGGGCTGTGTAGTTACTGTGTATGTATTTCAGCTAAACAAGACAAATCTGGCTGATGATTGTGTCTAACTAGGAAGAATGATTGAAGGTCTGTGCCCTCGCCTGTAAGGATAACATAAATGATGATTGGTTTGAGGCAGGAACTCCCAGGCCAAAGCTCACAAGCAGAGAAGAGCAGCGTGTGCCAGCACCACCGCCTACGGAAGGGACACAGCGCTGCCCCCCTGCCC
>NW_009953489.1:671048-687498 GCF_000747805.2 Chaetura pelagica | reverse complement strand
TCCCCTGTGCTGCCCCCCTGCCCAGTGTTCCTGGCAAACACTTTGCCGAGGCTGAGGCAGGACGAAGCTCCTGGCACAGCTCTGGCTGCTCCCCCGAGCTGGACACCAGGCTGATCAAGCACTTTTTGCAGCACAGGATTAGGGAAGGGTTCTTTTCCTTACAGATTTGCATCCACTGTGGGCTCTCCACTGGAAAAAGGTGCCAATCCCCAAGGAAACTTTTCCATCAGATGGAGCATTCATTTCTAAGAGTTTGGGCTGCTGTGCACAGAGGCTCTGATCTCTAATAAGTGCTGCTCCCCACACAGACATGGTAGGGCAGTGAGGTCTCCTGCAACACAAGCAGCTTGCAGATGAACAGTTAAGAGCATGGAGGTGCTAGCAAAGATGTTCCTGCTATGAACAACCTAACACATCTACACAGATTCTTCCTAGTCCTTCTCATATCAGGACTGAGGTGACGAGGGCCCAGCTGCGGAGCAGACACAGCTCTGCCTGGCAGCAGGAAGGGCTGCGGGTTCCTGGGGGTGCATGGGGCTCAGGGCAGTGGCCTCTTGCTGGGGTCTTGCTTGAGAGCTGCTCTCCTGAGCTCAGCACTGGAGATGCATCTTCACACACCAGCCTGCTTTCTGGGTTCTGCGCTCTGCCTTTGTATTCTCTGCCAGATTTGCCACTGTTTTGGCATGTTTCTGCCACCACTTTTGTCTTTATTTAAAAAGTACATTTCTGTACCTGGTGAGTCATGGTGGGAAGAGCTGGGAACCTTACAGGCATCCAGTGCTTTGTGTAAGTGTGTGATATTTGTTAGGAAATGAAGGGTTCTAGTGGATAGGCTAACGCTCTTTAATGAGCAGGACCTTGTTGCTGGAATTGCCTTAGCCACATTCAGCCAGTTCAAAAATCCCTTCCTGGTGAGACAATGCAAGGTGTACACAAAGGGGGTATTGGTAGCAGAAGCTCTACTGTGGAATTGCACTCCCTCCCCAGAGCCCTTTTGCGGGGCTGTTATCACATATGCTGTATTATTGGATTTCTCCAAAGTCTCCCTTTATCCTTATTAATGCTGTGAATGTTGTAGCAAGGAGTGATATGATCTAACATTGGATAAAATCACAATTTGTCCTTCTTCTTGGTGTAAATGTAACAGGGCTTAACTGTACAAACAAATAAGCCTAAATAGAAACATTTGTGATGATAAATGGGCAAGGAGAGTGCTCTCTGCAAGGTGAGAGATGACAGTGCCTGTGAACAGAATGGAGAATCTTGCTGCTTCAGGGTCACTCTCAGGCAGCCTCAAGGTCAGCTCTGATGGCTCTGCCTCCTCCTCCCAACAGGGATGGCAGACATCCCGGCACTGCTGCTCCCTGGCAAGGCTTTGGGCTCCTCCAGCTGCAGCAGGGTCTGGGGTGCTATGGCCAGTGTGGCCTGGGCACGGGGCTGCGCTGCATTCGGGGCATGGAGCAGCTCCGGCAGCTCGTTTGGCCAGTGGAGAGGCTGAGCCTCACCACGAGAGGAAAAAGCAAGTCTGCTCAGCAGCACTTAAATATAATGCTGACATGTCATTGAATTGTTTATATTACTAGACTGGCATATGGTGCAAAACATTCCCCTTTTTTAAACTTCTCATCTTCCATGTTGAGCAAATAGTGCAGAGCTTGGCTTGGTGAGGAACAGCTGCTCCCCATGCAGCACAGCAAGCTCCCCGGGCCAACCTCTCCTGCACTCATCAGCACCTGCCCTTGGTGGCACCAGGGGGCAAAGAAAACAGAATAAAACCAGTCGTCCCCAGATCTGCTCAGCAGACGTGATATCTGTGCTGACCCTGCATGTATACATGGGGAGGAGGCCATGGTGCTGGGGGAAGGCCTGTGGGGACAGTGGAGGCAGGCACACAACGGGACCCTCAGCCCCCACCATGGGCCTGAGGGGGCTCCCAGCCTGGGCCATAGAGGGGTGGGAGCTGCAGGCTGGGGTGAGGTTCTCCAGTAGCTGAGCAGGGTACATGATGCTGACCCCGCGCTCCCGTCATGGCGCTGGAGCAGCGTGTAATGAGGCCCTGTGCGGATATTGATATGACAGAACAAAAGGCCAAGGTGCAGTAAGGACAGCAATCCGCAGGTCTCAGTCCATTTGTTTTTCACACCAAATCCATCACAGTAATGGGTCACCTTTCTGTGGCAGCTCATGATTACCTGCTTACCGGGGAGCGCGGCAGGTGGGCAGCAGGCCTGGGCCAGGAGGGAGTAGGTGCGCACTGCCTCTCCTGCCGCCCCGGGGATTTATGGCAGGTCAGTGCCGCGCATTTCCCTGATAGATCTAGTGGATTGGAGTTTATCTGGGTCACAACGACTGGCGTTGTTTGCTGTGACAAGAGACTGATGGGGAGAGCTGCAGGGAGCTGCCTGGAGTGCTGTGCCCAGAGGGGTGCCTGGCGTGGGGGCTGCCGGCCGGCAGCAGGGTGGGTGCAGGGTGTTCCTTCTGCTGTGGCACACCCTCCCAAAACCCCTTCAGTCCGGGACTGCAGCCCCTCTCCTCCGCTGATAGCTTGGAGCCTGGTGAACATTGGCCTTTTGGAAGCCAGGGCAGCAGCTCTGGGACCTCCTGCCCCACCACCACTACAGGAGGCAGGACTGGACCCCCCCAGGACATCAGTTCAGCCACAGCAGCAGCTGCACCAAGTGCTGGGCTGAGAGGAAATAGGATGCTTTCTGTAGCGTCCTGCTCACACACATTCCTATTTAATATTCATGCACTAAAATGAGACAAGTGCTTAATGAAATCAGCCATGAGTTTCATTTGAACTCCACCAGCAAAGGAGTCCTCAAAATTGCTTTGCAGTGGATGTGCTAAGAAGTTTAATACTCACACGCTGATAACCTCTGCAGGGGCCTTGGTGTGCTCTGCAGCAGGGTGTTCCCAGACACTCCATTGCTACAGAGAAGAGGGAGCTGGAAATTAGTGCCTATTAAAACCCATCCTTCCACATGCTTCAGCAGAGGTGTGAGCGGGTCCTGAGGAGTGCACAGGTTGCATCTGTAGTTCTGCAGGTCGCCTACTTCTTGTTTAGGGTTAATGTTATCAGGGAATGCATGGGCAAAAGCTGAATAATGCTAATTATTTCAATGCATAGAAAAACGCACGCTCAGAAGACAGCGCTAAATCTCACAACATCTTAAGGCATGGAAGCCATCTGTGATAAGGGCGGTTGCCTTTCAAAGATAAGCAAACAAAATTGAAACATATTATACATAAATGGCTTCAGGCAATGAATCATTCTGGAGCATCCATGCTGTTGGATTGCGGACATCACAAAGAAAATAATAATAATGATAGTAACAGTAATTAATACTGTGGGTCCTCTTTGTGGATCCTGGCTGGAGGGCCCTCAGCCAGATCCCAGACACTAGGCCAGGAACAGTAGACATACATTTATGGTAATTTTATTTGAACTCTTGAGAATACGTCCCACACCACTGTGATTTGATGGCTTATTAAACCCTGCAGGGTACCTGCTCAGGACGGGAGTGCTAGGAGCAGTTGGAGGGAGAGAGCGAGCCATCAGCAGGGACCAGCATCATTTCCCTCCTAATTAAAAGTCAAAATGTCATCTAGGTTTTTGTATTGTAATTGCAATGGTCATTGCAAAGACACCATGAAATCTGGCTGCATTAGCACTTCTTTGGGGGGAGGTCTGGTGAATGAAGATGTATTGAAGGCTGCTTTCTGGCATTCTTCTTGAGCAAGTCCAGGCTGTAAGTGCAGTAAATGAGCCCCCTGCCAAGAGCTCACCTCACCTCTGGGCCCCCCCAACTATATCAGAGGACTTGAATGAAAAAAAAAAAATCATACATTCCAACCCTAAATGATACCAGTAAGTTTGTGCAAGCTTATGTAAATCACACAAAAAGTGACAAGTTTTCCTATTAAAAGATAATTGTAATCAGGGTGCTGGACGTGTGGTGCACTGATGATTGGAGATAGACGGGCAGTGTGAAAAGATGGATCGTTTTAATTTGCACCAATTAAATTGAAGTTCATGGGATCATCTTCTTCAATCTTCATGAATACTTTATTTTCTGGCTGCTATGGAGCTATTAAAAAGAATGATTGAGCCAAGAGCTAGGCATAGTATATTTTATGAAATATCACCTTTAAAGAATTTGAGTGCGCCATTTTCATAATGAGTTTTCTAGTACCTAATACCCTTCTATATTACTACATTTTTAAAGTGGATTGATCTGGAAAGTGCAGAAAGTGCAGGTAATGATACATTTTGCTAGGATAAGGTGGCTGATAATGTATCATGTTACTGCTCTGAGAATAATAGATTGCCTTGTGTTTGAGATGTGGCATTCTTATTTTGGTGCTTGCCTTGTGCAGACAAGGGGAATCCTCTATGTTTCTGGAAAAAAACCTGTTTAATTGTTTGTGCAATTTCCTTCTTTTTTATTCTTTGTCTTTTCTGTACAGTTTGTGACCTCAGAAAAAGATTTCTGAGGTTTGAGCGAGGCTGTTCTCAGGTATGCATTTGTCTTGATGGATGTTGTTAGAACAGAACAGCATGTAGGAGACAACACACTATGGGAGATAAAGAAATACACAACCCTATATTATTTACCAGTGCCTCACATTCTCTTCCCAAGAGAAATGAGTGATGATAGCTTCAAAAGGATAAGTCAATGAGAAGGGTGGTCATCTCTCACTCACAACTGCCAAAAAGGCCCCAAGTCTCACTATTTCACACACAGACAAATCAAAAGCTTCACAGGAAACTGGTGATGCTCAGCAGTGTGCAGGATTTGAGCCTTCCTTGCTGTTCTCTCCCAGCTTTTGTGACAGCAGAGCTGTGCTGTTCCTCCCCTGTTGCCCTGCAGCTGCTCTGCTCTTGGCCAGCATCCGGCTGTGGCTACTTGGCCTGGGCACCAGTGCCTGTGCCCATAAAAGCTGGACAGAAACTTCTGAACACCATGAACGCCCAGAGTGTTTATCAAGGTTGGGCCTGGTGCCAGTTCGTCATTGCACTCTTAGCTTGTAAATAACTCACTTTAAAGTTACATTGGATAAATGTGCACCCACACTCAGAAGGCCACTGTCCCTTCAGTGCCTGTGGGATCAACCAGTTGGTTTGTTTTCATCACCAAGGAGCTGGGAGGTGCCAGCCTGTAAGGAACCACTAATGGGAGCAAGCAAGGACACGGCTCCCAAGCTCACCATGGAGCTGGAACAAGCGAGCGCATCCCATGGGACACTGGCTGCCAACACATGCTGGTCCCAATTCCCAGGGGTGCATCCTAAGCACTACAAGTCACAGAAACATGATGCCAGCTCTCCCTACACAGGTTTAAGCAACAGCAATCATAATTAACCCTGCTAATTAATCAGGGCATAACATATTAATTGCTAGTGCACAAGGCTCCAACTGAGCAGGTGCTGTGTTGGAATCTAACAGGATAACAAAGTGAGGAGCAGTTCCACGTGCAGCAGGGCGCACCTCACCTGCAGGGCCAGGCTGGGCAAACCCCAGCGCTCGGCCACGATTCACCGCCCCACGTTGCCATCTGCACAGGGTGGGGGCCTGGGGGTGCCCTGGCGCCTGCGAAAGGGGCTGGTGGGCAGGCAGGTGCCCTGGCTGGCCTCCTGGAGCAGGGTGGTGGGACCTGCTGGTGCAGAGGGCTCAGGAGGGTGGGATGGGAAGGGCAGGGCTGGTCCTGTGCCGGGGGGGGCCGGGGCCAAGTTCCAAGCCGTGGGGCTGGAGGCTCAGCACCAGGCAACCCGTGGAGTTCTCTGTTGGTGCCGCAGCACCAGCCTGGATGCAGAGCTCACAGCAACAGAAACACAAAGCCCTGGGGGAAGCTCTGCCTTAGAGCAGGTCTCCCTCCGAACAGCAGGCCTGGGGACAGTCCATGGCCACTCACCCAGGAGGAGAAGCCTTCTGTGGTGATCAGGGGTCTCCTCCACAGAGGCCGGGTCACTGGCTGTCATGTCTGCATTGGGACCACAGAGGTGAGCCAGGAGCCTGCCCTCCTGTTTGCCCCCTTCACATCCCTAATATTTAATAACATTTTATTTAGGGCAAGAACATTCACTAGGATTGCACAGGACCCTCCATGATCTGCTTCACCATTGTTTAGTTTAATTGTCCTAAAATTGGCAATAGATTAAAAGAAAATAATTATCCCTAATTATGTTAATTAAATGGCTAATTCATTAACGAGCTTAACATATTTTACTTGGACCATCTCTGCTATGCAAGATTGTGCTTCCAAGAGGAAGTGCTGGGCACATGCTGCAGTCTGTGTAAACTGAGTTGCAGCATGTTTAGTGTGAGCTGGATGAACCAAATCCCCTCATTATTCAGATGACAGAACAAAACTATAAATAGTGGATCGCAATTAAAATCAGAACAATTACTTTTTATCCATTATGCTGCCTTTTGCACAATAGCAGCCTATAAAAGGAAAAAGCACAGTCCTTTTAGATCTCTCTCTCTCTCCCCTTATCCAGAACTGTAGCTGGGTTGCTAATTAGGAAGCTTTTGAATTACATTATTTGCATGTCTGAACAGGGCTAGGGTATTAAACATCCCCGAGGACATACTATAATAACCTCTTCAGTGGCTTTTAGGATCCCTAAGGAACCAGGAACTCTGAAAAAAACCTCCAAAAGGAGGGAAAGTGCATAACGATTTCATCCCATTAGGTATGGATTAGTCGGCTCTGTGTCTTTGAATCCTGCTCACTGTGAGAAGGTGTTCTCCTTCAGGAACATTTGACAAAATCATCGGGGAAATTATAATGCAGTACCTAAATGAAATCGCAATACCTTAGTTTCTCCTCCAAGAAAAAATAAACTACAAAATCAATACAGTGGTGTATAAAGTAAAAAGAAATGCACCAGTCACTTTATTGCTTAGCTGCAAGCAGAGTCTGTTGTTCATACCAGCCCTGAATGTCTAGCAAAGTCAGACACCAAAGGACAAATGCTGCTGCTGCTGTGATTGGCTACAGAAGATTTTAATTTTTAAATACCACTGGTATTATCCTCTTTGCAATGGCCTTCCACACTCTTCCAGTTTTAAGAAATCACCAGCCCATTTATATTTAACAAGACAATTAAGCTGCCCGAGCTCTCTGCCAGCAGCAGTGGTTTTCAGGGCAGCCCCTCCATGCCGAGGGTGCTGAGCTGGGGCCAGGACCTGACAGCCCCACTGCACCCCCGGGGACAGCAGGGCTGGTGCCCCCTGAAATGTGGTGATTTAGAAGAGGGGAGGGAAGCCCAGGCATGTGCTCAGCCCCTCACTACCAGAAACCTTTTTTGTGGGTAGTTTTGTTTTTTTCTTTGGTTTTGACTGTGGGGTCTTTTTGGTTTTGGATTTGGCTTTGTTTTTTTCTGTTTGTTTCTTCGGTTTTTAGCGCTGATATTTAATCTGAACGCACTGAAACTGGAGCTTTATGAGAAGTATGATTATTATAAAATGCCTGTGGAGATAAGCTGTGCTTATAAGGCTGCACCTGCAGGGCCCACTCAGTGTCACCTCTCTGCACTGCATCCTACCACTTGGATTGGAAGCCTGAGTATTGGGATCTAATTGGAATGGATTTCCAGAACAGCAATAAGAGAAACTACTTAGAAAACTGAATGTGCAGCACTAGGCTTTATAAATCGAAAACTGTACGGATGAATTGCCCGTGATGGTGTTTGTACAGTTAGTTACAGTTTTGCATACTTGGAGCTGTAGTGTTCAAGCATCACTGCAACAGCCCCCCTGTACCCAAAGCAGACCCTTTTTCAGGTAACATAGTTTTGATTTCTGATGGTCAGATACAAGGGGATTCCACTCACCACAGCTTCGTCTTGACCACCAATATCTAGCTTAGGCCCCTCGTGGTCTCAGCAAGAAGCACCATTCAGATCAGGTGAGAATGTCTTTTTATTCTGAATTACCCTCTGCAACGCCCGTCAAGTGTCCCCTTGTGCCTGTGCTGGGGAGGGGGCAGCTCCTGTTCAGCCTCTCCTGGTAACACCCACAAGTGTTTCATATTTTCATACCAAGTTCCCAAGACCCTGGATCATTTCCCTCTTTGTTTTATGAGCTTGGTCCAGCTCCATGGCCCCTTTTTGGGGCACCCTGCACCCCAGCATGCTAGCAATCACATCGTTAATTCTTCTGCCTTGGCCAAATTTCTCTGAATTTCTTTCATCTTTTCTGAATTTAACTAATCTATAGAACTGTTTCCTTTTCCAGGACAGTAATTAATATATTAATGCCATTAGATTGAGTGCATACCCATGTAGCACACTGCTAGTGACCCTTTACATTGATTAATAAAAGACTATCTACCCCTTTTGTTTCCTTCCTCTTAGTCCATCTTATTGATTCATAATGCTACTGTATCTCTTACCCCCATTTTTATCTTGTTTCCTAAGAAATCCTGTGGGAAGACCTCATTAAAAGCCTTTTGAAAGTCTAAAAATATGTCAAGTTATTCTCTTTTATCCATTTATATATTGGTAGGTTCAAAGTATTCTAACAGATTAATGAGACATGATTTTCCACAGCAGAAACTGTGTTGATTGGATGTGATCTTCAAGGTATTTTATCATTCTATATTTAATAAATGTTTAAACCATTTTGCCAGATACCTGTACAAAGCTGAATAGTGTCTAATATCCTGGATTACACTTAGAGTCTCTTAAAAATGTATAATATACAGATAAAACCCCTCTGCTCTTCTTCCACAAAGGGAAAACAGTGTAAATGTTGCTGCTGGATTTGTTCTTTTTTCTTAAATGCAGTGAATATTTAAATATATGGCCTTTTATTTTCTCTCAAATCAGCTCTAGATGAGACACTGTATATGTAAATAAACTGTAAATTTGCCTTCTTACACATGCCACAGCCCCCTGAACAGCTCCTTGAGATCACTGCCCACTGCACCTGCATCCCTGGGGTGGAGAACATGATCCCTGGAAGGGCTGGGAGCATCCTGCAGGTCACCTGCCATCTTCTACCCAGGCCTGCTCAGATCTCCTCTACAGACCCACCATTTAAACTTAGGATACTTTCCACTTCCTTGGAGTTTGTTCATTTTTCCATGAGTTTTTATGAGAAATCTCGATCATTTTCCCTCATCATTATTTTACTCTAAAGATTAGCTTGTCAGAGTTTGAAGATTGAAACTATAAAACATTTTTTTCTTCTCTGTTGGAGAACAGTTAATTTCTTTAAAATGAATATCATCTTAATTACAACCCGCTGTTCATTATAAAACAAATTACTGGGAAATTATTTGTCCTTTCAGTTGCTTTTGTCTCTGCTTTACAAAAATGGAAAGTTCTTTAGAAGATTCTCTACAGATGCAGCCCTTTCCAGCACACCACCTGCAGGGGACCAGCGATGGGTGACCTGTCTGTGTGGTCTGTCCCTGCACAGGGTGGTGGCAGGAGGTGTCTCCGGTCTCTGTGGGGCAGTGGGCCCTGTCCCACTGAGAGCCAAGATGCTAGTGGGCTGGGGATGTTCTGGTGTCCCTGGTCCTGGCAAAGGGAGAAGTGTGGGAAGTTCCCAGAGCAGCTTTTGAGGACAAGAGAAGAAAGATAAGCCCAAGAAGCAGGGAGTTCAGTGCTAGGAGGGACATGGTGAAAGCACCCTGCTCACAGCTGTGCCCCCTCACCGCTGTAGGGAGGGGGTTAATTCGTCCGTTTGTCCCAATTCTGTTTTCAACTCTAGAAACAACCAACCACTGATAAATCAACCCGACTTCATCTACAGCCAAAATGTGTTTTGAAATGGAGGCGTGAGCCGGGCTGGGCCATGTGCTCCCAAGCTCAGAACACCCTGATGCTGCCTGCAAATTCTGACGCAAATGGCACATGAGATAGGCCCTTTACATTGGTAAGCAGGAGATTAAAAAGGGAAAAAAAGAATGAAAGTTCCCTGCAGCTTTATCACATCTCTTTGGGAAATTCCTGCACCAACCCAGCCGTGAAGCCAGCACAAATCAATGTGGCCCAGGGGATCAACATTTTACATATATATAAAAAATTGTAAACATCTTTTATGTATGCAATGTAATAACTACACTCAGCATCATGGGCTTTAAAAGCAAATGTTATGGGCAGTTGTACTGCAATAAAGTGGTTAAATGGGAAAGCTTTGAAGGGCTGATAATTTGTACTCTTTCCTTTACCAAACCAACTTATTCTTGTATGATTGTGACAAATTAAAACATTCTCATATAGGAAGAAGTTTTCATTCAGCAGTATTTTTTCCCCCACCCTATCCATTTTCAGCCACATTTCAAGTTAAAAAGGAGTTGGTTAGAATCCTGATTATGAAAATAGGGTTGTAGATCTAGGTCAGGACCACAAAAAATGTCCAGTTTTGAGGCTCAGAGCCTGCAGCCTGCTAGTGGGATGGCAGAGCTCGTTGCTCCTGAGGACTGGGGGACAGGAGGGGACAGGAGTGTCCATCCCAAGGACTGACTGGCAGCATCCTCAAGTGTTCCCTAGGTCAATTTCGTGTGTTCTTGCATTAATCCAGTTGATTTATACATAGAGAAGATATGTAAGTGCTGCTATCAAAATGGTCCCTGAAACCAGTCGGACTGTGCTGTGCCCTACCTGGTAGCTATAAAATATTGTCTATGAAAATATAAATTCGTATCTTAAAAATTTATTAACCAGTAAGATTAACAATCAAATATTATTTCTGACTCACAAATAAAAACAGTGTTGTGGGTTTGTACTGTGCCACACTAATTAACGCTGCAGCAGTATTCTCCAGGGCCATGTCACAGCTCCTTCTGGACCAAAAATCACAGTGAAGCTACGGCTCTGGTGCACTAAATGGACAGTAAATAACACATTCACTGCCTTTAATTATTTAACAAGCACAGCAGTGACTCAAGATAATATAAAATATGTACAAAACTACTGCATGGGAATGCAGGGCTGTTGGAGGTATTGGGTTTTTGCACTGGAGACAGAAGTTCTGGCTGTATTTGAACAGGCAGCAGTTCTGTGCTCACCGTGCTGCTCACAAGCCTCAGCTCTTTCCTAGAACTGAGACGTGATTTCACTTCCACACTCAGTTAGTGCTTAGTCTCTTCCCTTATAGAACTAGTGATACTGATTATTTTATCTTATTTTATTATACCTGGGGGGAATGCCCTTTGTTTCAGTGGGAGTACAGGCTAACGCCGTGCCCAGCTATGGCGCCCAGGATTTAATAAGCAACAGAGAAACGCACCCTTTGGCACAGTTAACTTGAATTTGTCCTCTGAGATTTGGCCCCAAGTTTTCCAGAATGACAGGAGAGGATATGCAGTATCTCACACTGCTGCTTTCCAGCACAGACAAGATTTTTCCTGGGGGCAGCTGAGTACTCTCCCAGTGCCTGGAAGCCCTTGATGGAGCGGCACTCCCTGGCTGTGCGCTGGGCCTGGGGCCAGTGACCCCTCAGGGGTGGCCACTAATGCCACGTGCTGGGCTCCTCCAAGGGCTTGCTGCCAGCTGCTCCCTGTGGCAGGCAGGGGTGAGCAGCCTCCAGCATCATTCTGCAATGGACAACTGCAAATTAAGAGTTATTGAGATCCCTGTGGGGACTGAAGAACTGAAACTGCTTAACAAGCCAGCGATGACACCGGACCTGCAGCCTGGGCACTGGAGCTGTTTATAAGCTGTTTACCCCAGGCCACCCGGCCCGGGAGCGGAGGTTTGTGCAAATGTGTTATAAACAATTTGCTAAGTATTGGAACATTTGAGGAGAAATTGTCTTAGAATTTATCTATTTCCATAGGCTGTATCAAGGAATTTAAAAAAATTAAGTGCTTTACATAAATAGCAGGAAATCAGTCTCCTAAGTCAAAACTCATGTCAGTGGCTATGAGCAGCCCTTCCAACTAATGCTGCCTTAACTGACAGGTTGTATGATGTGACATTACTGCCCAGCCCCAAGCATGCTTCACATATAAAATCCCCTATCATGATGAATTGGAAAGAAAAGCTTGCCAATATTACAGACTTTGGGGAACGCTTATTAACAATTTGATAACACTGTATGTGCAGGCTTCATGCTCCTTATATGACTCCTTAGCTTGGAGCAGAAGGATTTTATTCTGTTTGCTTTTAACTCCCTTGCATTTATCTTGCCTGAGTGTCTTCACTGGATATTGTTTACTCTTTGGATTAGTAAACTCAGGATTAATTCCACTCTTTATTGCTGAAAGTGGCAGTAAATCCTGTATCAGGGAGAGCCAGGAATCTGCTTAGCCATGCTACATGACCCTTTCACAAGCAATAAAAACATACACCTCCCGGAGCAAAGGGGCACAGCACTTAGAGGCACAGCCTGTGTCATTAGGGGGTGGGTATGCAGAGAAACCCTTTCTTAGCCCTTCTTTTAATTAGAAATTATAGATGCTATAGGAATTTTGCTGTCTCTCAAGGGAAAGTAAAATAAAAGGAAAAAGAAATCCCTGCCCTGACTGTGAGCCAGCCTGCCCCTACTGCAGGCTGCTTTTGCCTCGGCCACAGTGAGGAGCAGGGGCTTAAAAACTACCTTTGGTACAACTTCAGGGTCTCTTGAGAGCTGGCAGAGCCTTTTCTTTGCTTTGAATCCCCCATGTGTCAGGCAGGGAGGACGCAGGAGGGTTAAAGCAGCCAAAGCATGTGCAGGGCTTGCTGCCCCAGCTCCCTGCTTTCAGGAGGGCTGTTTTTTTCCTGCTATTACATGAGCAAAGAGGAATGTGGGGCCTGGAGCTGAGGAGATCTTGTTGGAAAGGTTACCTAAGTGAACCACGCAATTTTTTTCCCCCTCAACTTTGTTCCATCTTAAGGTAAAAGGTTCACGCAGAGGGCTATAAATTCCTGTCACATTTTGTTGTAATCTCTCTATGGTTTTATTACTTAAAATGCTGCACTCTCGAGACGGGGAATTTTCCAGGGGTTTGAGGCTGACACGGAGCCACATTTATATTGTGCTGAAGCTCCTCTGGAGTCTCCTTGAGACATGTGGCCGGCAAGCCCGGCATGAAGGCCTTATCAGTCACTCCACCAGAGTCAGACCATGAATTATACGGGGAATGGAGGTGGCTCTGTGAGAGCGGGATTGCGGGCCGCTGGGTGACAATAAACATGTCCCGGGAATGTGTCCTCCATCACTCAAGTTCAGATAGCAGATCTGGACCTTAACTACAGCTCCCCAACTCTAAATCTCCCTGCGACCTGAGGAGGAGATGGAGGTGAGTCTCAAGGATATCTGTCTGCAGGGAACTCACAGAGGATGTTGATAATTGGCATGAGCTGCGGCAGCCACTGTGGGACGGGGCTGGAGCCCCCAGGATGGTGGAGCCTGGCGCTGCTGGGGCCTTTCTCTCCCCTGGGCCGTGACCATGGAGCCAGCACCTGCTGCAGGGTAGAGAATGGGACCAGCACTGGCATCCAGCCCTGCACCCCAGAGTGGGACTCAGCTTCCCCACAGTGGCAGGAGGCCTGAAACTCCTCCTCATGATGTCACCATAAGCAGATGTGTGAATTGCTGAAAGGGGGAAACACCAGTGGATGCTGGGCTCCCTGTGCTGCAGCATCCAGACCAACAGCACTGGGTGCTGCTGCAGCACAAGGATGTCCCAGAGGGGCCCATTGTCCATCCCTGGGCTGCCCATGACTTGTGGCTCAGGGGGGCCAAGGCTGGGGACAAATTCCCTGCGGCGCCCCAGAACTGCTCTAGACAAGAGCAAAGCAAGGGCACGAGGTGTTCCCAGGCTGGGGTCCATGGTGGACATCTGGCCCTTGTGCAATGGCAGAGACCAAGGGGCTCCCCACAGAGACAAGAGATAAATCAATTAAGACTGTTTCTAAATTAAAATATTAAGAAGAAAGAGCACAAATGCAAAGTGTTAATGAAGTAATGAAGGAAAGCAGCATGCTCAGTGCCACAACTAAATACAGCCATTAAAAACCATAACCTCTGTAAAATTTGTGATAAAATTACAATTTAATTTTATAAAGATAATTTATTAGCTAATACCTCATTGCACATGTTAATAGCTTGTGCTTAAATAATAGTAATCTTGATTGCTATGTGGTCATTAAACTTTTCTTTTTTTTTACATACTGTTTAACTGACCATTTTGAATGTGGTTTGGGAAAAAAAAAGTAATTATTGAAGTCTTAAGCAGTGAGTTAATTTCTAATGAAAGCATAATTTTATTCCAATAATTTTAAATTTAATTAACTAAAGCTACATGTAATTTGAAGTTCTAAGGCAGTGCTGATTCATTTGTGTATTGGACAGGAAGTGATGCCAGGTGAGCCCCGTGCCCCGGCAGGATGCCCAGGTGAGCAGAGGCACCAGCAGCAGGAACGAGGAGATGGAACAACCCCACAGATTGATTGGAGAAATTTCATGTGGTTTTGTGCCACACTGAGGTGGAGTATGGGGCTGAACTAGAGAGTAAGGCGGTGATGGTTTCAGACCCTTGGAAGGTGCCTCTGTTCTCACCCCAAGGATTTTTGCACTGTAGGGATTGTGATGCCAGGACAGGAGGATGCAGCATGGTCAGAGGGATGTGCCATGGCAGCCTGTCCCCTAGGGAGTGCCAGGGACACTCGTGCTGCATATGGGGCAAGTCCTGCCCTGGCAAGCTGTCCTCCTGCACTGCCCATCGAAAAGCATAGAGCTCTTCTGGTTTGGAAAAAGCTGGGAAGTTGGGAAAGAACACTTCAGGTCAAGTAAAAAGTTGATTTTGGGGATGCACAAAGGACAAAACCAGACAGAAAATTGTGCTTTTGTCTGTCTGAAAGCAACTGGGTTTGATAAATTCCTCACCTTTCGCTTTTGTTTCAGGCCAGTTTTTACACATAAAAGTTCTCTTTTACAAAAAATGCCAGGAAATTCCCTAAAAGCAGCACTAAACTGCACATAGGCAGAATTACACAGTGGCATTTTTTATATCCCTCCTACCCTGTTCATTTTTCTCTCCCTTGCTGCCTTCTCCAAGTTCCCCCCAGCGCAGGGGCTCTGGCTGTGCTGCCCCCGCTCCTGGCACAGCCGCTTCCCTGGGTTATCCCGCACTCTGGAGGTGTTTCCACGCTGCAGGGGAAGTGCTTGTCAGGTTATTGATAAACACCAGATCTGTGTCACTGCAGATGCCTTTTTAATGGCGTGTCCCGAGGTGCAGCCATTAGGGTTATATCCTCCTGCCTGCCAGCGATCTGTGCAGCCATCACTCCTCCTCAAGCAGAGAGGGGGCTGCCACCCAGTCCGCTTCCCTGCCTCAGGAATGCATCTCCCCTGCACTAATGTAGGCAAGAAAAGACAAATCTGAAGCCCCACGTGATGTGGTGGGACCACGGTGGGCTCTGGAGGGCTGTGTGGCTGGCAGGACCAGCACTAGAGGACCTGCATCTCCTCAGGGTGCCACAGGAGGAGGTTGGACAAGGCAAGGGCAGGGTGAGGGATGCTCAGGATCAACAAGGAAGACAAGGACAGTGTTTGGTTCATCACCCCGAGTATCTGCCCACATTGTGAGCAGGACAGCTCACTCCACCATAAGAAATGTGGTGTCCCATCCTGAGGCAAAAGCCTGCCTTTGTCCTGCTGATGGAACGAAAACTCTGAAAATGTTTCCTTTTGGATGTCATTTGTAATGTACAATAGTTGACGTTTCAATTCTGCTCATTTGCACCAAAATATATTTCAAAACTTGAGAATGAGAACTGTACTGCCCTTTTCCAAACTACAGCAAAAAGCAAGAGAACTGCAAAGCCTCAGGATGTACCCACCTCCTGACAGACTGTCAGCCTGAGATTTTTATTTTATTTTTTTTTGTGTACCTCCAAAGGACTCATTAGCTGAGAGAAAAGCTATTGATGAGAAAAGTCTCATCAGTTGCCAAGGGCTGTGTAAGTCACTGTGCCAGAAGCCCCTGTCATGGCAGAGGACCTGGGTGTAAGCAGAGCCCTCCAGCAGCCCCAGGGCAGGGGGTTTCCCGCAGTGCCAGGGTCCTCTCTGTGCCCTCGGAGCAGCCCATCCTCTGGGGCCATATCGCGGGACGATTCACTCTCTATGTGTGCACCCTGATTACTTAATTATTTATGAGGAATGTTTTATCATGGCTTTCAAACTAACACAAACAGATGTTGCCAGGCCAAAATGGCTCTTTTTGCTAGATCATGATGGATAGCCACAGAGGCAGAGTAACACGGCGTTATCGGCAGCGGCCGTGCCTGTGTGTGGGTGGGCTGCAGGACACACCTCCCGCTGGACGAAGAGCCCTCTCTGCCTGCCATTATCTTATTTGCAGAGGTCTTTCTTACCTCCCTGCACGACCTGGCTCTTTCATTTAGTTGTCTGACTTTGTGTGGCAGCACGGCCAGTCTCAGTCCCCAAGTGAAGCCTGGACAGGGCTCCTGCCCCTGCCTGCCAGCAGCCCCTCACCCGTGCCCG
>NW_009953489.1:663032-671012 GCF_000747805.2 Chaetura pelagica | reverse complement strand
GAGGGAGAGTAACACGGCGTAATCGGCAGCGGCCGTGCCTGTGTGTGGGTGGGCTGCAGGACACACCTCCCGCTGGACGAAGAGCCCTCTCTGCCTGCCATTATCTTATTTGCAGAGGTCTTTCTTACCTCCCTGCACGACCTGGCTCTTTCATTTAGTTGTCTGACTTTGTGTGGCAGCACGGCCAGTCTCAGTCCCCAAGTGAAGCCTGGACAGGGCTCCTGCCCCTGCCTGCCAGCAGCCCCTGACCAGTGCCGGCATGCCAAGGGGCCAGCCTGCCTGCCCTGCTCCCCACACCCACTCCCCAGACCACAGTCTCCTCTTTCCATTTCAGAACAAAGATGCTGGCCTGAGATGGGAGCAACATACTGATGGTTCAGAACCTGAAGCAGCTCAGCTTTGTTCATGCCTTTAATAATTCCAATGGGTTTTGTTTCCCTCTTCCCGAAGAGCTGCTGTTGTCTGGGTTGCTGCAGCTTCCCAAAGCAGGGGGTTGTTTGTGTCAGGCCATGTACAAACATCCACAGAAGTCTGCCTGAATAACTTTGTGCGTCTCAGCACACCAGATATCAAATATGTTCATAAACAAGCACAGAGATTCAGAGCACTCACCCACTCATCAAGGAGAAACAAAACCATGCAGCTTATCTGACTAATCACAACTGGACAGCAAGGTTCAAAATTATTCATGATTTAGCTCAGAGTAAACACTTCTGAAAAATGTATTAGCTGCAGGAATATGAGCCCTGGGAGTCACCAGGAAACTAGGAACCTTACCACATTGCATGTTGACTACTGCAGAAGATTATGATTTTTTTAAGAAAAATCTCTCAAAGCCATGGTTTAGAGTTTTTAATATTCTGGCCATTACCACAACCAAGCACCACCCTTGGAGCACACATGCAAATATCAGGGGAGAACTGAGAAAGACAATAAAACTGGAAGCAGCCTTTCGAAGGGCAAATAAATAATTTGATTGCAATGTGAAAGTGTTTTCCGGTTTGATGGGCATTTCCCTTTCATTGAAAATAAACCAGGCTAAATGGCTCAGTGGGTCCTGCGCACCTAAAAATGGGCCCAGAGAGCCTGTACTCTCGGTAACAGTGGGTATCATGGAGGTACATAAAAACATAGTTTATTGTTAAATTAAGTGTCCTGTTCTTGAAAACAACCCTTAAATTTAACATTCCAAGGCTGCTGCTGTTTATTTGCACTCTTGGAGCACTCTCAGCGCTGTCCACTCAACTAGTTGAGAAATACATTGTAATAAAAATAAATGGACAGTTTGGGTTTCTGTGAAATTAAAACAGGATATACAGCAGCCTTGCACTTCTTCCTCGCACTGAGGTAGCCTGTGATAAAGTCACATTGTGTCAGAGATGGCAAATTATGTATGCTAATTACTTACCGGAATTTCAGATTTGTCCTTACCATAATTAAAAAGGTGTCACTTTATTAGAATAGGGCTGGAATGATGGGGCTTGGAGCAGTGGAGGAGATTTCTGGTTAGAGATAATTACCAGTGATGTATTCCTTTCCCTCAGTGCCATTTTTGCTGCATTCCCCATTACTGCTAATGGATGGTTTGCACATCTGCCCGTGGAGCTGGGCTGCTCGCCCGGCAGCGCCTGGCCTGGGGTGGCTTTGTCCTTAGACCTCAGACCTTGCTGGCGTGGGGGGCCAGGCCCCAAGCTGCACTTCTGGTCACTTACTAATTTTACTGATGCTCCATCCTGGGATGCAGCAATGGGGAGGACAAGTTTGGGTGAGCCCAGTTTCAGGGAGCTCTCTCTGCTACAGGGTCATTGCAGGTTGTTGGTGCTGTGACCTTCCTGTGTCCCAGTCCCTGCTGCCGCTGTCCCCAGGAGACATGGCCCCATGTCTGCAGGCCCTGGCTCCATCCACCTAAGTGCCCTGTGCCCACTGAGGGGCCACCGGGCTCCTTAGCCCTGCCGTGTCCCCAGCCCCAGCTCCCCTCGCCTTGTGCCACTTGGAACTGAAGCCCAGGTCCCCAGCAGCTCAAGGCCTGCACTAAGGCAGATGTGTTATTTATACGCATTGTAGTATCTATCCTTTGGCAGAAGAGACTTGAACCTGTCGAGAGCAAACTCAAGTCTCTCCCAGGGCCTGGCAAAAGAAAATAGCAGCATTTAACTGCAATGAAAGTCACAGCGTAAACAGGGACACAGAGAATAACTGCATGACTGGAAAGCTGGGCTCCGCGTTATCATTACACACTGAATTCTTGGTCTGTAGGTACAGGGATGGTGTTAACCCCCGCAGAAGATGAAGGTTATAAAAGAGGCATTACTTTGAAAGGTCAGCAGGCTACTCAAACACAGCGCAGATGCAATACAAAGATTCAATACACAGAGCTGTTTGCTGTGGCTGGGAGAGGCAGCCCCAGAGCCTGGCCCGTTTGCTGTGGGAACTGGGCAGCTCCCAGTGCAGCAGAAGGCCAAGCTGGGTGGCCCAGCCCCGCCCAGCCCCCTTGCCCCTTTGCCGCAGTGGGGACCTGCCCCACATGTGGGGCCCTGCCCAATGCATCGCAGCCAGAACCAGCCCCAACTCCTGCAGCCAGGCCTGGAAACAAACAGGCAAAGCAGGAAGGGAGAGACAGCTATTCTGTCTTGATACCACCAGGGTTTGGCTGTGGACTGTCATCAATCCGATTTCTAATTCAACATATTTGGACAGTTATAGAATTTTTTTCCTTTAGGAGAGACATCTCTAGGTTAAGCGCTGTACTGCAGCCTGTACAGTCCATGTCTGGGGTATCCACAACACAACAGCTCTTATGGTTGATGAAGAGACCCATCAGACTCTACATTTTTATAAAAGATTGTTTGGTTAGCTCATGAGGCAGTGTCGTTATTGCCAAAGGGTTTTGCTCCCCAAGCCTGCGCTGAATATTGTATTACTTTGCCATGCTCAGAAACTAAAATTACAACAATTTAATTTTGAATATGGTGGCATTATTACCATTTGTATTTGCCAGTTCATAAGACTTTTCATTTCAACTGCTTTGCTTTCCTGTCAAGAGGAAAAACCTTCAATCTATCGGCTTTTACCAGAGAGAGCTGTGCCAGAATGTAATGCAGTATTGTATATTTCTTCTCTAATGCTCTTTTGAACAAAATCATCTATTTCATCAACAGTATATCAGCGGTGACCAAAGACCATTAAATAATGCATCTCACTCAGGAGCAGTGGAGCAGGGAAAGGGCTCTGACCTGTTTTAAACCTTATTACTTTCTTGCATTATGCCCCTCGCTGCAATCTTTTTGTTTAAGTGATTTCAGCTGAGGCGTTGCTTCCTGCCTTTAAATACAAGGCAGACATGTTATTTCTGAAGTGGTTGGTAAGCTCAGTCTCAACATTTCCCATTCTACACCAAAAAACAGCCTCTGTGTATTAATCTTTGTTAGCCTCACCAAATACACACACACAAACATGCTCATGTCAGGAGGCTGGTGTAAATAAAATCCCTCTTTATTTTGGATTTCACGTGCAGAGCCTTTCCATTGTATTTGGACTCGTGGCTTTACTTCCTAGCAAATGTTGGGTGCTCACAATTAGCAATGGGGGTTGGTAAAGTATGCAGGAACATTAATCGAGACTAGAACAGCCCAGGGAAAAAAGATAAAGCCATAACAATTGGGGGAGGTGAGGCTGGGGCTGCAGACAGAGACTGCAGGGATTAGGCAGTGCTGAGGAGTTGGGTTCATGTTCCTGTGAGGCCTGTCCGTGCTGGGGAGACCCGGGGACCAGCAGGGTCACTGCCTTCCACTGCTCTCCCTGCACACTCTGCACCTGGGCACTCCCTGCCTCCCCGACAGGCACCTGGCTGCCAGGACCTCCCAGTGTGGCTGTCCCCACACTGTCCCTGCCTGGTGGGGAGCCCCTGCATGGGGACAGGCTGGCAGCCATGGGGGTGCAGGGGGACCCACCTGCCCTTTGCTCAGGGGCAAGGCGGTGTGCGGGCGCTGTGGGGGATGATGTGCTGCTCAGGGGAAGGCTCAGCTAAAGCCACCAGCCAGGTCCAGGGTTTGCCCTTCTCTGGCCCCTGTGAAGCACAATCCCCCACCAGCCTGCAAGGAGAAAACCTCAGAGACTTACAATTACATTTTCTCACTAGTCTAATGAGGTGAGAGACAGGCAGAGGAGAGAGTTCCCTGGGCTAATTTTCCAGCCAGCAACCACTGCATTGCTTCTGTACTGAGAGGCAGAGGGAGAAATGACTCTTCCAGATTAGAGGCTCTTGCTGAAGGCATTTTGGAGCATATTCCTCCAGGACGCTACAGCAAAAAAAAAAATGAAGATGACAAACCATTTCACTATGTTCAGCTGGAATGAAGTAGCCCAACAACAAAGCAGTGCGGTGCTGGGGGTGTGCTGCCCGGGAGAGAGCACTGAGGGAGAGGAGGAGTGGGGTTTGGCCCAAGTCATTGCCCATGGGCTTGCCTTGAGCAAGGGAGACACAGGTCAGGGCCTCCATGGGGGAGAAATCAGCTGTAAGAGGGAAGGAGCGTGCATTTGCGGTAATCACTGCCCAGGGGAGCAGCCCTGATCTCCCGAAGGCTGGCACTGGAAAAGGAGCACTCCATGGTCTTTGCACTGGATTCAGGTCAAGCTCCACTTTAGGCACTTTGGAGGTTCTGATGACTTCAGTGTAGCCCAGAGGTGCTGTGTGTTCCTCTCACAGTTCTCACAGTGCATCAAACATGCTTCTGGGCTAACAGACCAGACCTGAGAAACCTGAACTTCCTAATCTGGGTCTATGTCAGGAAGAAGAGTTACTGAAACCCCTCTTCCACCATGACAACACACAGTGTGTTCACATGCACTCATGTTTGCATGAATGTGGGATGTTTAATCAAACCAGACCCTAAACCAGATTGAAACTTCCTCATTTGCTGAACAAATTCAGCCAGTCTGATTTGTCCCTAGCCATCCTCTGAAGAGTTCAGAGCTTGTATAGTTGGTCCTGGAATTAGTTTTAGCCTGAGATTAGGTCTTGGTTTAAAGGGCGTATGTAGGAGGCACCCTTGCCTCTCTTTCCTTTTTGCTATTTGCCCATCCCTGCTCTGCTCATGCAAACTAGCAAGAGATCTGTCAAATATCAAATAAGAATTTTGTTGCTGAAGCTCTTGGAAAATTGACAGGTAGCATGCAAGCAAACATTAAATCAATAACAGCAAATTTCCCCTGGGAAACTTGTAGTGTTTTTTCATCAAAATCTTTAAATCCTTAAAGAAGCCATAAAAGCTGCACACATCTCGCATTGGTTAATCTGGTTACCTCTGCACTGCTCAGCACAGGCTGATCACCGAGCAGCCCCTGTAATCCCAGTGCTGATCACCCACAGTCAGTGCAATACCCAGTGCCCCGCGCGCTGATCTATTGTAGCTTTGTTAGTCACTGTGGCTCCTTGGTAAATTCATTTGGAGTCCTCCGGGGTTTTAAATCTCTCATTTGGCCAGCAACGAGGTCTGAAAAGATTGCAGTTCATTTCGACCCACAGTGGATGGAAGGCTCATTTACTGGCTGCAGGCAACTCAATCAGGCTGGCCGCTGATGAGTGAGTGACTTGTTCAGACCGCCAGTCAATATGTGTCTGCTGTGATAGAATGTCAGCATCTGCTCCTGCTCCTCTCTCCCACTGCTCTGGCTTTTTTCATTTGGTCTGATCAATGTTATTAAAAACACCTAGGAGTTCCTTAACTGCTCTGCCACTTGAGGCTTTTCTTTCTTTCTTTTTTCTAAACACAACTTTGTATTATCTGCAAACATGTGCAGATGATGTACATGGATTGATTTTTTACATGACTGTACAGTGTGTGGGACAGGAGGTGTGTGCATGCTCAGGGATGTGACTTTTCTGTAGGAGATGGCTTTAAAATTACATAATCCTGGCTTGATTTTTTACTTGTGTTGCCCTGAAGTAGCTCAGATTTAGAGTCTTTTGCAAACACCTTGTAATTATTATTTGTGAATAAATCTTCAAATGTAAGCATGCAAAAAGTAATACACCTTCCTTAAAACCGAAGCTAGAATTCCCAGGTGGAATCAGTAACACCCCATGGACACCTGTGCATTAAAAATCAGATCATCACTCAAACTAAAGGGGAGACACAGTTCAGGTAGATAAGCACAGGGTTAAAATCTCTTTATGTGACGGGTCTGAATCATAAACACCACTTGCATTGCCCTTTGGCCAGCCCACCCACTCCCTGCCTGGAAATCCATTTCCTGGGGGACTGATGACACAACATGGCACAGGCGGGTCAGCCACTAATTACGTAAAAAAAAGAAGCAGGGAGCAGATACACCACTAAATGTTTTAATCTGTCTGCAAAATGTGACCACTCCAGCATGGTGGAGGAAGGAGGATGCTGTGTCCTCCAGGCAGGCCCCAGGCCCCGCGTCGCCCAGGAGCGAGGAGGAAGAAAACTGCAAAGGCTTTGAGTGATACCAACCCTTCCTGCCCCATCCACAGTTGCACATCAGTGGATGTTCCTCCTTCACTCTCCACAGACACAAGATCATCTAAAATCTTGACTCTGACTGTGCTTGCCACATGCCCAGCCTGACCTTGGCTCCACCAGCCTGGCCCTGCAGGTTGGGCTCTGCAGAGGGGCTGGGCAGTGGCCAGCCCACCCTGCCCAGGCGTCTCCGTGCCTGTGTCACACGAAGGAGCAGCAAGGTGATCTGCTGTGACCAGAGGACATGCTTCAAAATCCTCCTGTGCTTCCCTCCCTACCCCCTTCCTCTGCAATATGGCATCCAAATAGGTACCAAGAAATGACCTGCCAGGAAAAAAATGGAAGCCTATAATTATATTATTGAAAAACTGTTCCATACTGTATTATTTAAGGTTATTTTATTATGATGTTGAGATGAGTTTCTTAAAGAAGAAACTCTGGCTTTATTGCACTCCTCGTGGAGAGAAGCCTTGGGTGATTTGATAGCCTATTTGAAAAAGAGGGATGCTTTACGAGCCCCTATAAAAACTGATGACCCCACTCACATTTGTATTTAATGAAATAAGGAGGAGCTTTGGTTATGTTTTCAATAACCTTCACTGCTATTTTGAACCTGCCTCAAATAAGAGCCAGAATCTGCATGTTTCTGTGCTGAGCTCCAACTGCAGGGTGTGCTGGGGTTCAGCCTGGCTGGAGAGCTGTCCTGCCATCCCTGCTGTCCCCTACAGTCCCACTGCCAGGACTGAGTCCTGCAGCTGGTGATGAAGGGATAGGTGAGAAGGGCCATCCTGCTGGAGGATAGTGGCTGGGAAGAAGGCTGGGCCGGGATGAGGCTCCCGTCCTCTACCTCAGCCTCCCAAGCACCAGCACACCTTTTATTTCTGTGTAACTTCCACACATGAAATCAGGCTTTTAGGTTACACACTTTTGGTCTGTCATAAAACATTAAATCTCTCTGAAGAGTTCCAGTGCTTGGCTCCTTCCCATTAAATTAAATAATTGCCACTGCTGGAAGGATCAGAGGCTGCCCATGTCTGGCGTGAGATGAGCCAAGCGCCCTGCTTCCAGGACCAGCAGAGGGGGGACCTTCCCGGGCACTGGGAAGGTCTGTGAAGCTGCGGGGATCTCTTCCACACCCAGCATTTGCCCTTGGGAAGGGAGCCCAGCCCAGCCTGATGATCAAAACATTTAGACAGTGCCCAAGGCCACCCAGCCGTCCCCACGCTGCCCATGTCGACTGTGTGCGGGGACACAGCTCCATGGACATGGCACAGCAGCTGCTTGTCTTCTAAAAAGTAAGGCCTAATTAACTTTAATCAATGGGGCTTTCTCTCTTGAGTTGTCCAGGTTTTGACTGCTCCCTGCAGCCAATATACAGCAAGGTTAATTCAAGACAAATGAAGAAAGAGAGGAAAAACTGTGCAGGAAGGGCTGGCGCTGCGTGGCCACGGGCTGCAGAGCCTACGGCTGCTGGGGGCCCACCCTCTCCCGGAGC
>NW_009953489.1:655529-662983 GCF_000747805.2 Chaetura pelagica | reverse complement strand
CTGCAGGAGCCACTTCCTCTCCTGGAGCTCGGAGGTGAGGGGGGACCTGCAGGGTTTATTAAAGCACATCCCAGCCCTCAGACTTACATTTGCATTCACAGTTTGATCTAGATGCCACACAAGCAGATGCCTATGAATAAGCTAGAGCAGGGTTATAACATCCTCGTGGTGGAGTGATTCAGTGTAATGCCTCGGCAAGCTGTTCTTTAATGGGCTGGAAGTCTTATTTTTACGATCATTGGAATGTAAAGGGTCAGAATCTTAATCTTCTAATACTGTGTTTTTAACAACATTTACACTTTAACATATTGAAAAATCTCATCTCTTTCTGCCAACCAGCATGACAACACAATTCAAATCGATCAGTGCAGCAGTATATTTAGGCATTTTGAACATAAATCAACCTGGCTGAATTATTTTTTTCATTTGCAGTACTTAAAACCTACGAGTTTCTAACTTTTATGTTTCTTATTTGAGTCTTTGGAGTTCAGTGGAGTCTCCCACCTGAATAATTCAGCAGCATTAAAGACAGAACAGAAACAGAGGCTACAGTCCTGCATCCAGCACAGACACAATGCTTTATGGCCCACTGCAACGGGGGAAACCAGTACTTGAGAGAAACAGAATGTTTGCAAATTGTCTGCAGGTATAGAGAGAATTCAATCATGCATCACCCTACAAAACTAAATGACAAGCAATGAGAACACATCAGGAAGAGAGGATGTTTTTGTTTCCATTAAACCTTTAGGATTGAGGAGGAAATATTTTTCAGAGTTTACAAATCTTACACAAAACACAGCCCAGGAGCCAGAACTGAGGATGCAGAAGTGACTTCTTCTCCCAGAATAAATTGATTAGGTTCATCTCTCAGATGTGAGGTGAAAAAAAAAGAGAAAGAAGGTACTGTTGAAGTTTCTTCATCAATGGTACCTTTCCTCAGAGCACCACTCTTTGGTCCTTTTCTGTCCCCTTCCCCTTTAGTGTGCATGTCCCCATGCTGCCACCATTCCGGGCCATGTGGCTTCTCTAGCTGGAGCACAGACACACAGGACCCCTGCCCAGCCCCTCCCCATGGCTGACACTTAGCACTGGGACAACATGGCCTCATGTTTGACTTTTTATTTAATTAAAAGCTCCTTAACCAGTTTTTCTATTTTCTGGACTAGATTTCTCCCTGATCCCATGTGAGGAGGGAGCTGGACATACAGGCTGAACCACAATGATTTGATTCATGGGCTGAAATCATCATTGAACAAGTGTCACAACACGGCATTAGATTAAGAACTAAAGTGATGGGCTATGGTGAGCCTGTTCATTAGTATTAATAGAGCTTAATTAGGCACAAGCATGGTGTTGCAGGGAAATGTGAAGGTGGCTGCAGATTCCATGGTGGGGAAAAAAGGTGTTATTCGTTAAAGGTGAAAGAAATCCCTAAGCCATGTGCCTGTCTCTGAACCCCAGGAAAATTTAAGTTCAAAATGTAGCCCTGCTGCTCCAGAAGAATGACAGAACTAAAGACTGGGTCGAGTTCAGGTGCCAGAAGAGAGGTAAGTACAGACTAAAACCAGGCAGTGAAATCCAGATAAGCCCTACCCTGGCACAGGGGGCTTTCTCAGGGAGAGCCAGTCAGCTCCAACCTGTTATTATAGAGATGACAGGTCAGATCAGCTCTTCCAGTCTCAGGAGAGAGGAGTCAGGAAAGAAGGGGGTTCCCGAGATCCATATGGGAGAGAGACAGAGGGACAGGAACACTAAGTACCTGCAGGAGAGAATGTCCATGTGGCACTGGGCCAGCAATGCAGCTGATTCTGCCAGGGCTGGGGCTATTTTGCAACCATAATAAATATCCATGGATGCATTTGATGCTTTTGTAATTATTTCAGTTGTTTCCTTATCTTCAGTATCCTCCCTCTTGCACCAGCTCACTTCCATTCATGCTGCTCTTTGCTTTATGGTTCTTAGGTCATTGTGCATCTCTCTCCATTTGGCAGCATTAAATTTTATTTACCATATGTCCCTTCTGCTACAAAGATGATAAAACCCATTGGATTTTTGTGGTTGCTGCTGCTAGCTCATTCAGTGCTCACCTCAATTTAGTGTTCTCGGCAAGTGGAGCTGATTTGTTGTTGGTTTTCAGGCTAACAGAGGTCCAAGCTGGGACAACTGCCAGGCTGCACTGCAAACCTGCACTTGACTACTGCTTTTTTTTTAGAACACTTTGCCAGAAACCATCCCCTCAGGAGGTCTGTAACACCTCCAAGGTGGAAGAGAGCATCGTATGGACCTTTGGCAAAAGGACCAAGAGAAATGCCAGGAAAATCCTTTGTATATGGTTATTTTTCTTTTTTTTTGTTCATATTCTGCTGAAAATATCTCTCCTTGTTGATTGTACCAATCAAGGCCATTATACCTGGGGTTAATGTGTGTTTCAAGCAGCCCATGACTGCAGAAAAGTGGAAACACAACCTGGGAATAATATCCAGGGCCAGATGGACTTTGCCCTTGTTCTGCTCCAACTTCAGTGGGGTTGGCTGCCAAGGGAGGCACCACTTGGCTGTGGGGAAGCTGAGACAAACTGGGAGCAAGAGAAATGCATCTTTGGACACCATGAAAGAACTTATGGCAGCCAAAGCACGGAGTCAGGGAGCTCCGGCACGCTGCCTTCTGTTCCTACAGCCACAGATACATCTGCACTTCAGGCTCTGCATTTGCTTGGCAAAGGCAATCTCGCCCACTTTTTACCAAAGCTTGTACTTCCCTCTTACTATGTTTAAATTAAAATGCAGCAGACCATTTTAGCACTCATGAATGAGTGAAATGCAAAATGCTGGTATATCGGGCTTTGCTACTGCATGCAAATAGATCAGGAAACAATGGCTTAAAATTGTTTCCACCTTCAGCCACATCAAGAGGTGATTTCAAGATCCTCTGTGGAATACTAATACTTACTTCCAGAAGTCTTTTAATTTTCAATCAGTGAAGGGGCAGAGTTTGAGATGCAGCTAGCTCTCTTTTTAACAAAATAATAATAATTTCTCACTTCCCTAACATCTCTCAATTCAAAGGGTCTCAAACTGAGGCACTCATCTTTCTGAGAGCATCACACAGCCAGAGCTCGCAGCCTCAGCCAAAGCATGCTGAAATCAGAAGGGCTCTGCATGGACCACTGAGTCCATTTGCATGATTGTCTTGCAGGATAGGGCTGAACTACCAGATCCCAGTTGCCTTGCATGGCTTTTTCTTCCCAAGAATGGCCTGTTCTACAAATGCTGCCATTAAAGTGCTGTTGTTGCTGGATTAGGACACTAGAAACCAAAGCTCAGAACTGCCATGGCACAGTCATGAGCCACCTTACCTGTGTGTCTGGGGGTGCTGCTCCCTGTGCAGCCCTGCAGCACCAAGTGTGCAGCCCCAAGGGGTTGGTGCAGCCCCTCTCCCTGCTGCAGCCGACACCTTGACTTCACCTGATTCCAGCCAAGCCCTGCTGGACCCCAGGCAAGAGCTGCCAAGGATGGGAGGGATGGGTTGGGCCATGGCCCCATCTCTACTGGTGTGGGGCACAGGGTCAGTGGGGTGGTGAGGGGCCCTGGTGAGCCCCAGTGCTGCTGCCATCAGTCCACACTGCTCTCTTGCTGCTTCAGCCCCACCTGAGCCCCCCAAGTCCCTGTCGCCCATCTCTGGTGAACCCGACTTGAAGAGAGCTCAAATTAAAGGTAAGTAATTTCCTTTTTTCCTACCTTGAAATTTCTATTGATTTCCTACCTAAAGAGAAATTCCCATTGATTTCATGTCTGTTCATATTAGTATGTTACGTTGTCACCTTTTGTTTGCAATATTATGTTGTTTCCCGTGTTGGTGTGTTTGGGAGCCTGTTTGGTGGGGCCGTGTCCCTGCAACGTGCCCACCCCAGCCCACCAGCCCCAGGCTGCTCCAGACCCCTGCGCTGTGCCAGCCCCAGCTGAGCCTTTGGACAGGGACAAGAGGCTGCACGGGGAAGCAGAGAGACACCTGCAGACCCAGGACAGGCTGAAGCCCATCTCAGAAGCTGGAACTGAACACTGTTCCTCTCCCAATAGAGGCTCCATGCTCTCCGCTGACTGTGTGTCATGACCAAGCCAGCACTGGCACCAGGGACCCACCAGGACTGCTCATACTGCGGCTCCAGTGGCCCTGCAGGGGTTATTTTCCTAACATTTCCTCATGAAATCTGCTTTCTGTTTAGAAACCCTGTAGCTAACAGCCTGTTGTGGTCTTCACATCTCCGCTGGTCAGACAAGTATCTTCCCCCTGTCCCCAGCGTCCTCTATTTCTCACACCTCACTGAGCAGGCACCACCGCGCCGAGACCTCTGACCGAGTTGTCAAGGTGACGGGTGCTGTTATCCTAAAGTAGTTATTTCACATACATGGTATTTTGTCCCTTGCTTTTATTGAAATACAGAGGAGAGACCAATTATCTTCCTAATGGTTTGCACAGCTTCCTTCTTCCTTTAAATGGGAGTTAATGATGAATGCTTTGGGCAGGGTGTTGTTCTTGCATGGCGAGCTCTCAGCTGTCCCCTCCTTCCCAGGGGTCCAGGGATGCAGGGCAGCTCCTCTCACTTGCTCAGCTGAGCTCTCCTGGCACAGGCATTATCACCAATTTTCTCCTTCCTGTTCAACCTTTGCAAAATAAAGTATTTTCCCTAATGCTGGAGCCCCCTGTGCCCCAGGCAATGAGGTTTTGGGGTGCCAGCAGCCTGCAGGGCTCCCCAGGGGGCTGCCATGGGAAGGCAGGGCTGCGGGCCAGGGTCCTTGGTCTGTGCTCCAGCCAGCACGGCACTGAGCCCCGACTGCACAGCAGCAGGTATGGCTTGTCCCACATCCCTCCTGGGAAGGGGCACATTAAAATCCTGGTATTATGCCAGTCTTAAGCCAAAGAATGAGGAAGAGGCACTTTTCTGCTGCAGCATGGCTCCTTGCTAAGGTGCACCGGGGGAATAGTGGAAGCAGCAGCTTTCATGTAAGAGCAGCTAGAGGCTGGTCTGTGAAGGCAGCCGCGAGTCTAAGCGGATGGACTTCCCTCCCCACTGCCCCTCATGCTGAGCACAGACCCATGGCACATGGGATGAGCCTCTTCCCACCCAACCACAGCATTATCCCCTAATTCCTGCCCTAAAAGAATCTGGAGCTCAGCAGCTCCCATGTGTGTGTGCAGAGGAAGGGGCTGCCGAGACAGTTCCTCTCCTCTCCAGCGTTATTATTGATGTGATGCGTCTCGGTGGATTAGTAACGGATGTGGTATAAGCCAGAGGGTTTCTTTTGCCTTCAAGCCTGCATTACCCCATCAAGAACAGAGGTTTCGCTGGCACCTGATAAGTCACATAAAACAGATAAATACTTGGGAGATACTGCATTTGAACACAATCGGTCTTGGCAGTGACTTGATCTCTGTGTAACTGCCTGGCTTGTACCTGCAGGTTTTCTTTTTGCAGGGCAAATGCAGGTTGTGCTGGAACAGATATGGATTTGAATTATGTAAGGCAGGAAATTGTGCATCTTTGTATCCTGTTCCAAGAGGAACCTGCCATTTCAGCAGTGAAGACACATGAAAGTGGGGACATGAACCTGGGTGCTGCTGAGGCACTTTGCTGTATGGCAGGGGACTTCTTCCCCCCGGGCCCTGGGCTGCAGGGCTCATCCTGCAGCATCACTGTTTTAATCCTTTTTCATGCTAGGACATTATGGCAAAATCCACCTGCTGATTGTTTATCTTGTTTTGTTGTGAATAAAGATGCGGCCTTTAACTTCCCATGAATGTAGTGGTTTGGTTAATGTCTGGGTAACAGAGGGAGGGGATGGGGGCATGGCAGTGTTAATGGGAGAACAGCTCATTTATAGTTCCAGCATGCTTTATGACATCAAAAGAGCATTGAGAGAATGCTTGGGATAATGTTAATTAGGGCTCAGAAATAAATGCTTTGCTTCCTCATTAATTGTTATCACTTTGTTGTGCTCATTAGAAAGTGATTCCTGGCGAAGAGCTGCTGAAGGTTGTGCTGCCGGGGGGGAGGACACCGGCAGCCCCATCCAGGTCTGGTCCTCGGGGCTGCAGGACACAGGATGCTTGGGAGAGCAGCAGAGATGCAGGGGTGAGGGGGCTGCGGGGCCCCCCTGCACAGGCCCTGCCGGCTGCGGGTGGGCGGCATCTCCTGTGCCCCTCGCTGGGCACCTGCGCTGCTACAGAACTCCCGGGAAGGGACAGAGGTGCATCCACCAGATCCTCACACCAGCTTCCCCTGCCCCAGCTGAGCAGCCTGGCAGGGATCTTCTCCTTTCCCTGTAAAGTTTTCTTTTCTCAGCTATTTCTGTAGATGATGTGAAAATACACTTTGGAAAATTGAATAATAAAACTGTGGTGTAAATCCTTTTAAAAAGAAGTTGAAGACCAACATGCTAATAAGGCTGGGATGGGAATAAAATCCAGGCGCTTTTGGTAAAGTAGAACAAAAGTAAAGGAGGCCCACAAAGAGAATAACAAATTAAAAACAAGTTTAAAAGAGCAACGGAGAAAAGAAATTCAAAAAACCAAAGAAGAAAACCCTTGAAGACAAGGCTTTCATGTGGTGGAGCCAGCCTGGCCCTCGAGGCCATTTCTGGAGGCCCTTCATGCCTCCTGGACTGAGTGGGGTTTGGTCCCCAGGCCCACAGCATCCCCTGGTGGGACAGGACCAGCCCACAAGTCACTGTCAGGGCAAAACTTTGAAGCTTCCCGTTTTCCAACAGACAAATGGGACCTGCTGTCATCAAAACCACCTCAGCAAGAGAACACTGGGAGAGCAATCTTAATAATTTCCATGTCTTTCCCTGGATTTTCCCAAGTTACTTTGCAGACAAAGTGTAGCAGACAGGGTATACGAAGAGGTGACACGGTCCTTTCAAATCCAATAATCCCTTCCTTGGGGATACCTCAGGGAGTTCAACCTGGTGTAACGAACATGCTCCCAACATGCACTGATCTCCTCCCAGCCATGGGCAGGCCCAGAGGGAAGGGACCCATGCTCTTGATCCCAGAGGAGGGAATGGGGTGGTTTTCCCAGGAAAGCAGCCGGCTCCTCATGCCAGGCAGGTCCCTGTCCCAAGGGATGCTGGGCCCTGCGGGATGCAGGCAGTGCTGCACCCAGGAACCAGCGGGGCCGTGTCCCGGGCAGGCGCCTGGGCAGCGCGGCAGGGCTCACCACGTTAAAATTACTGGGTTAGGCAGAGCCTCATCAATCTCCTTGCTCTGAGTCAATTATAATTGCCTGTGCTCAGGGGGGAAATAACTGGGGGAAACATCCACAGTAAATACTGGATTGCCAAAATCATTTGCAGTGCAGGGGGGAGAGGCTCTGGCGGGGCAGCAGGGAGGGACGGAGGGGCCGAGGGTCCCCCTGGGTGGGTGCTGCTGTCAGTGTGGCTGGGTGCAGCTCGGTG
>NW_009953489.1:645529-650529 GCF_000747805.2 Chaetura pelagica | reverse complement strand
GAATCTCAATGACCCTTGGTCTCCTCAAACAAATCTGAGTATCTCTTCATGTTTTACCTGGAACAGCTGTTAATTGCTCTGAACATTGTTGTTCTGCTCAGATTTGGTGTCCCTCTTTCATTTGGTGTGCATCAGCTCTGGATTGAAAGGGAGACTTTGAAGCTACCCTCTTTAATTGTAATTCAACTACTTGTGATATTTTGGTACCAATTAATATTGATTTTACAATTGGTTTACAGAGATGTTGTTTTATTACTAATATATTTAATGTGCAAATCAATAAGAACACTTGTTTGGCTCTCTCCCTAGAAGGTAATAAAATCAAATATCTCAAGAGTAAAATGCTATCTGATCCATAAATGGCAGCAGCAGATGCTTAATGTAATAGTTAAAGACTATGCAGCATTCTTGGCACCTTCCATGCATTTTCCACATACACTCTACTAAAGTGACACTCAATAACTTGCTAGTTACAAAAAGTTTGGTAAATTTGTTGGCACCATGTCAACCTAAAGGAAGGCTTCAGTGTCAAGTAATGATGTTACATGGACAAACTAGATATTCCCGGCTGCTCTTTGTGCAGAGCTCCCCAGGGTTTCCCTGATGAGGACTCCATAGCAGAAGGCAAAATCTCTTGATGTCTCCCCTGCTGGGGAGACTCAGGCCCAGGCTGGGAAGAGAGTAGAGCTTTGTGTGTCCTTCCTCAGATCCCAGCACTGATTGATCCCGGGCCTGTGGTTCCCATGGCACTGGTGGAAGGAGCAGGTCCTGGACGGGGGGTTTGTGACATGCACTAACAGCAGCCTCCTAACAGAAGGGGAATTCACCTTTGGCTACTGGTGATGATTTATGGGTGAGCAAATAATGAACCTGGCAAACAGTACATAATAAAGAGAAAAATCTTACAGGTTTAATTAGTCAAAAATAAATGAGCATGGGACTGAATCCATTGTCTCTGTATGTCAAGTTCTTCATCTTCTTTTGCTTGTCCTGGTCTAATAAGCATACTTCAGAAGCTTTAATTTTGTTTTAAAACTACCAGAGAATTTTCAAATCTCTTCTCTTAAAAAGAAGGAAAGCACACTTGAATTATCTCCTCTGGCAGTTCTGCTGAGCTAAAAATAAGGTGAAGACTACCAAACATTTAAAAGTCAAAATGAATATCAAAGTTCTCTTTAAAACAAAATTCTGAACAAAGCTGATGATTACTCAGCTGTTTAGATCAATTATTCTCAGTCAGGTAAAAATAATGCCTAACTGCTCCAAACAAAAACATAAACTGGGCACGGGGGCTCAGCAGCAGCTAAAGCCACATCTGGGCACTCCCCATCTTATGCACCAGTGTGCCCAGCTGCTCTCCTGTTTCAACAGCCCCACAGAGGAGAAGACCTGTTATTACTGCCCTAAGAGTTATTCTTCTTAATAAAAGATGCAAGTTAAGTGAATGTGAAACTGTCCTGCCACGTGCTCAGCGCCCGCTGCCAGTACCCTGTGCTCTCGTTCTCCTCCATCATCTCTGGTCCCAGACAGGTGAAATGGGATGACTGCCATTGTGGGAAAATTGTGAAGTATAAAATGCTTCATTTGTTCATGAAATGGAAATTTGAGCAGCCAGAGAGTGGCCTCGCAGCAAGTGCTGCCTCATAACCAGCCAGAGAGGCTTTGTGGTGCTCCTGCCTCAGAGAAGCCCTGTAGGATCCCACGGACCTGGAGGCCAAGAAGGTCCTGGAAAGCGCTGAGGGGTCCCATCCAGCCATGGTGCTGTGCCCCATCAGGGCTGTCACTGCTGTGGCAGAATCACTCCGAGGGGTGAAGGGCTCGAGGCAGGCCCACAGCCTGGCAGCCTCAGGGCTTTCAGGGGAAAGGGGGGTACCCCCCTGTGGATTGAGGCACTCAGAGGGTGTGGGCTGCAGTGGGAGCTGGGTGCCCAATGGCCTGGCTGGGAGGTGGAGCTGCCCAGGCTGGTGGCAGAGCCAGCTGGGCTCCCACCGATTGCCCTGGCGGTGGCAAGGCGGGGTGCCCACCTTCCTGCCTGGAATATGCAACATGGAGACAATAGAGCAAAGTGTAACCACTATTTACAGAAAAAATTGTCAAGGATTTATTTATTGGAAGTGACTGAGGAATATGAATTCTACACTCCATTTAAAATGCTTTTTATTTCTCTCAGCCTTGGGGCTCTGAGTACATCTAATTTCACCCATAGCTATAATTCTCCACCAAGCAGTTCCTTCTTCTCCTCTGGGTTCCCAAGGAGTCATTTTGGTTTATGTCCTCTCCCAATGCAGCTCGTGCAGTGGCTGGAGACAGTTACACGCTGGTGAACTTTCCAAGCCCTCCCTCCCCACCGGGTGCCCACAAACGCAGTGCAGGCGCGCGCTGCAAACAGCTTGACACTGCACTATATATTTATTTTAAAAACTAAAACTCTAAATGTCATTATCATGTAGAGGTTTCTCCTGAGGAGCCATGTATTTCACTTCAGTCACTTTGATTGTCCCTACCTTGCAGCTAACAAACTATTAGTTTTGTTAGTATATTTATTCCACTAAAATTGGAGCCTGTGATTACAAATCCAATACTGTGATTGAGTCAGGTTTTGGAAATAAATCTGTCTAGGGCTCATCTGGCTTTTTGGTGCTGGGAGAGCCGGTGCTACAGGCTGGACCGTCCCGGCTGCGGCGCAGCCACTGGAGCGCTGCGGCAGCTGCTGGGGATGGATCAGGGGATGCAGCGCTGGGAATGAGCAGGGCTGGCTGCAGAGCCCGACCCCCCGAACTGACTATTTGGGTGTGCAGGCTTTTAAAGTACCACAGTTCATTCGATATCCCAACACTGTCCGAGTCTATTGCTCTGCAAGGTTTGTGGCATTCAGTCCCTGGCTTTGGTGACGTTTTTCTGCCCCTTCCCAGGCAGGTGCTGATGGGCAGGGGAAGCTGCTGAGTCCCTGGGCAGGAAGCAGGATGCTTTCCTTCCCTGCAGGTACAGGGATGGTGGAGAAGGACCATGTAAGCACACAGATGTGTAGCAGAGCAGGACTTAAACCCAGATTCTCTGGATTTTTTTTTAGGAAAAGCTTGTTATTTCTCACTATTTCCATTTTCTTCTCCAAAAGCAAGGATAGCAGTTCATCCTCTGGGATGTGATTTCAGCCCAAAATCCTGATTTCAGCCCATGGGGGCTCAGCCTCACCAAGAATGGTTGCATGCATGCAGATGGGGACAGCCCAGCTGCTCCCCAGGGAGAAGGGGTAGGGTGGGAAACAGGATAGGGGAGAGGTTGCTCTTGCCTTTCTGATGTCCCTCCAGTATCTTCAGTAAATTGCCTCTGCTGAGAAGATTTACTTTATTTAAAGTAAACTAGTTGTTCAGTTTCTGCAGGTAGGAAGCAACCTCATTTTAACTGGGTATTGCTCCTTGCAAGCTCTGGGGAAGGGACCTGGCAGGACAGAAATCATAGCTGACACAGAAATCACAGCCAGGCTCCTCCTGTGCCAGGCATCTCAGGTGGCACCAACTGTGTCCCCATGTAGGGCTGCCCAGACACCACCAGCCCCACTGACATGCAGCATCTTCCCAGGCAGCCCCAGCCCAGGAGCTGCTGTGTCCATCCCTGGCTTTGACAGGGACACCACCTCCAGCTGCACTGCCTGCAATTCCACATCCCCACAGCCACATGGGAACACATGTGCTACCAGTGTGTTCACATGAAAAAAGCCTGTCAGGGAAGATTAAAACCCCAGACAGTCTTTATTGTAAGATTATTTTTCCCATTTATTTATCCCCTTTTTTTCCCTTTTAGCAAGAGTAGTCAGGTTTTGATATGATTAGAATTGCAAATCTTGCATGTTAAAAGGGAAGCACTGAGGTAAAAGGATGCTGCCTGTGTAATGAGACACATTTTAAATCCAACCTAGGTAAATTTTGTGTTGAGCATACAGGGTATGAAATAAACTAGCAGTAAGCTCAGCAAATGCCCCAAGGCGCGTCCCCATTAGTATTCCCATTTGTGAGCTCACTTCATAAGACTAATGGAGTTGCTACCTGGGGACATTAATTGTGCATGACACCATTGCCGAGCCTTTGTGCACTCTTACTAATATCACAGTGCCTCCTTGACAAAACGCCTGCAAAGATTACAAACATACCTAAAATAACTGCCACATTCACACTCATATTTGACAGGGATCTTCAAGTTCAGTTACAATAGAATTACCATCATTTCTTACACCTCTGGCTTTTTATTACATTAAACAATGGTTGATATTGCTTCCTTAAACCAGTGTCATACTGTGTAAAATCTATCTCTGGCTTTTCTGTTAAGCCTTCCATTCATCAGGGGAATGCATAGCTTCCATACTTGACTCTTACTACAAATATTATATATTATATACTTAAGCACACGTGCACACATACACATACACCCTCCCTCTGCTTTAAAGGCACAGAAATGTTTTTCATTTCTTGCAATTAACACCGAAAGCTTCTGCCATTGTGGAAGGCGCTCACAGATCTTCCAGCATTAATTATAAGATGATCTTTGGGGAAAGGTCTTCCTAGGTCTACACTGCCTGTGTTGAATCCTAGTGCCCAGGTTTAAGGTGATGGATGAGAGGATTTGCTAAATTCACAGCAACCACGGCAATATTGTGTTTAGGAAAGCAGATGAATTGTGATTGTCTGGAGGTCTGGCACACAGGGCTCGGTCTGTCCAGGGCACATGTGTCCCATGGCTGGTCCTGCTGAGACCCACCAGCTGCCCTCCTGCTCCTCCTGTGGTGCTGGGGCTCCTGTAGGGCTCCCACAGCCCACATGAGGAGGTGTCTGTGGGAGACCAAGGAAGTAATGTCAGAACAAGGACAGCAGAGAACTGATAAAAACACTTTGGGGACTCCGTGCTTGGCTCCTTGGAGTAGTGATTTAGTCCTTGACTAATCCAATTTTTAAAAAATATTTGTCTTAGAAATAAAGTGTTTGACTTTGTTTATGGCATTGGCGTGG
>NW_009953489.1:627690-645466 GCF_000747805.2 Chaetura pelagica | reverse complement strand
TGATGTTTCCTTTCAAAGGGCCAAAGCAGGCTGCAAGTAAGAGCAGTTTGGCTGATGTGATGTGCATTAGCAAACTCCTGGTCACATGTTTCCTTGATGGTGGCTGGTGTGAAGGTGAGGCTTTGGGTTTGTCTTCAGCTGCCCAAGCACACTGAATTTACCAAGTGGCAACATGAAGTGCTTAAAAGAGAAGCCTGGCTGCATGTTCACTAGACAACAAAATGCTTTGTCAAGGGAATGTCCTCTTTGGAAATCAAGAGTTTATTTCAAATTCTTAACCTTGACACAGACAAGTTAAAGCCATGTCTGGACATGTGAAAGAAGACGTGGTTCTGCTCTCCTAGGATTACTGTTGGGTGAAGCTGGGTCTAGATCACAGTTGCAGCAGCTTTGATGTGCAGTTTTAGAGGACAACACTGTGGGACTTCAGTAGTGGCCTTTGCTATTTCTGTTCCTTGAGACTACACCAGGATTTATTGGCAGCAATATTAATTATTCATTTTCAGCGGTGCCTGTCAGCAGCTGATCACGAACTTCTTTACAAACATCATATTCTACAACTTGCTGCAGCAGGAAGAGGCAGAAGTGACCCCTGGGCAGAGCTGCCTCCAGGGCTTCAAGGAAGCTCCTGGCATGGGGCTGGCTCTGTCCCTCACCCTCAGCCCCAAACACAGACCAAGGTCCAGACAGGAGCTGCCAGGCTGAGCACTCAGCTTGTCTCTGCACCGGCTGTTTAAGAGAAGCCCCAGAGAAAGGAGTTTGAGCTGAGAAACACACAGCGCTCACGTAAGGATGATCCACCCCTTGGAGCTGGCACTCGGTGTTTTCCTGCTGGCTCAGTGACTTCTTGCTGAAAAAGGTTAAAATGCCAGAGTTTTCTCTGGAATTCTGAAGTTGAGACTTAAAAATACTTCACACGCTTGGTTTAATAGACCTTCACATCAGCGTATTCCCAGTTCCACACAGCTCCCTAGTGACACGGGACCTTTTGTCAAGCACATATGAAATTAAGTGAAATAAAAATCATATTAAAAATTATTACCATCTAACAGCCATTAGTCTGCACATTGCTGTCACGTCTTGATGGATTTCTCACTTAGTTCAATGAATGTTCTAACGACAGTGATAAAATCACTCAGAAAAAATATAATAAACTGTTAACCCTTTGTGTGGCTGCTTGTTTTTCAAAAAACCCTCTAAGAATTGTTCAGTGATAAGCTGCTCCCTGGGGGGGGGGCTGGCTGAGCCTGCAGCTGCCTGTGGTGGGCATGCAGAAGGGTGGGAGTCCTGTGTCCCCTGAGACATAACACAGGGCTGGGACTGTCCCAACACGGCAGCAGCAGGTCCTGCTGAGCCACTGGACAGACTCCACCAAAATGATTTAATGGACCAGCAGCAGGCAAAAATGGCATAGAACCTGTCCTGTCCTCCTAAGGCTGATCTAGAAGGAAGCAGCAGGATTACAAATCTCTCTGCAGCATCTGAAGGGGTGTGTGAACAGCTTAACAAGCAGGAGAGTGGGTGCTCTGCTCCGGCTGGAGCAAGGAAATCCCACAGGAGGGTTTTGGTGGTGGATGAGAACCAAGCACACCTTGTGCGAGGACACCAGTTCTGAGCTCCTGCTACAAGGGCCCAGGTGCCATTGCACATAAGGAGGTGCAGAAGAAAGGTATGGTGTCCTCACTGAAGCAGAGATGTAACACTCCTGCCCTCTGTCCTCCTTGTGCCTGGCACCTTACAGTGCAGGAAACAAACAGCTCCATTTTCCTGACAGATCCAAGGGTGATGGAGGCTCAGCCCAATGCAGTGGTAGCCTGGGGAGCGCTGCAGGTCTTTCCAAGACAGATGAGGCAGCAGGGAGATGGTGACATTGGGTGCTCAAGTTTGGAGGAGTAGATGTGGAAGTACAACATGGCTACCTAAGAAGGGCACCTGCAGTGGGTTATTAACATAGAGCTACATAACAGGCAATCAGCACGGTCTTGTTAACAAAATACAGCCATTTGAATCCCTGAATTACACTGTGTGCTGCAGTTCTCTAGCTAATAGCAGCCTTGGCAGCCCAGCATCACAAGGTTTGTTATGTCCTGCAAACTTAACACATGCTTATTTCTACAGAAAATACCCAGTGAGAGTAAATGACAGGCTGCAGGGGAAGGCACTGTGATACAATAACCTCAGCTGGCACGTTTCCCCAGCTGTGTTCTGCTGCCGTGCAGCCCGGCTGCGGGACAGGGTCTGCAAGCCTTGGGGCACGTGGGTGTGCCCAGCCCGTGTACCCGCAGCAGTGGGACCCTCCTGCTGTCTGCAGGTGCCATCAGCTCCTGTGACAGCTCCTCTCCATGCTGTTTCTGGAGCCATCCTGCCCTGAGCAGAGGCCAGTGACCCATGCCCAAAGGTGACTGCTTGACTGTGACATCAGCTGTGACTCCAGGCAGGAGGGTCCCCACCCAGTGACTTTGCCAAGGGTGTGTCTGGCTGTGGGGAGCCAGGAGGGAAGTGAAGGTGGTTTTGTGAGTGGTGTCACTCAGCAAATTGTTCTCTGTGACACCTGATTGCAGTATTAGAAAGACAGATTGATGTTCTCAGGAAGATCAATGGATTTGTGGGGTCTCTGATGACACTCAGGCTGCCTCCTCTCGGCACAAGTGACAGCCGAGCATGCCTGCACTCTGCTCCCCCAAAGGGACACCTACATGGGGACATGATGCTGCACCCACATACCCCTGGACCAGCTCACCCCAGCACCGAGGAATGGGGCTGGTGCTCGGAGGGAACTTCTAGAAGAGCCACAAAAATTGGCAGCAATTGGAGGGAACCAGAGAAAGAGAGACCTGTGTTTCTGGCCTGGCTGACTTAGGGAGAAAACAAAAGTCAGGCCACGGCAGGCACCTGGAGGATCAGAGCATGGCAGGGATGGCAAGGTGTGAATCCTTCCTGGAACCCTTAGAGAAAACACAGGGGATGTTGGTGACAGAGATTGTGGTTTCCCCCCATGGTACTTGGGGGACAGGCTGGCACCTGGCAGAGGCAGAGCCCGCAGGACTCATACAGATGGGTGGGCTCTGGGTGCATCACCCACAGGCCAACACTGTGGGGGCTTGACTGCTGCCTGCCTGCTGCCTGCCTGCTGCCTGCTTGCTGCCTGCTGCCAGCCTATGGGAGCTGGAGAGGCCTCACCATGGGACTGATACCAGAGGTTACATCTCCTGCTGTGGCAGCACAGCCACAGCAGAGCCTTGGTGCTCGGGAGGAGCTTGGACACAGAAGAGCCAGGTGCTAAATGGGAAATCTGATTGTTCGTCCTTTGTTTTCCTCCTTCCATGCCGAGAGTGAATTAAGTCAAAGCCAATTCTGAGGAAAAGCAGATCTCTCCCACCATCCATCATGGACAAGAGCACGGCTGGGCAGATCTACAAGCCTCTGAAGGCCCGTGCAGAGATGTTGTCCCAAATCTCATCTCCATGGCTCACAGTGATTGATCTCAGCTATTCAGATCTGTGGAGCTCAATGATTTCTCTCTCCTAACACCTACCTAGTTCCTGGCTGTGTTCTATATGGAAGATATTATTGTAGGATAGTTGCATTTTAAGAATAAACTTAATCAGATCTGAACTAATGGGACTGAATCCATTCCCTGCCTGTAGCTCAAACATAGATGCCAAAGCTGCCCATAGTTATCCCATGGTCCTGGGAAGTCTGCTTCTGGGCAGAAACATAAAGGGTGATCGTGGGCCCTGGATTTCTGGGAAGATGCAGCTGTGTCACCAGGCCAGCAGTGCTGGAGTGAAACACCAGCGATGGAATTGGAGCTGGAGCCCTGGCTGCCTCCAGCTGTTCCTCCAGCTGAGCAGCAACAGCAACCCTTGCTTGTCTGCTACTGCTGACCTGTGGAACAAAGACTGGCTGAAGATGTACTGAATGAACTTCTGGGCTGAAAGGACTCTGCTTTCTGCACCTTCACATTTGTAGGACATTACTTAGCTGCCTTCCTGAGCTAGGGGCATTCATTATCATTTTTATACAAAGACTTATAGACAGGTAGAACTGGAACTGACCTCAAAGGATCACCTAATCCATCTCTCTGCAGCAAGGCAGGATCACATGGATGATTCCTTGCAGATGTTTCTCTAATCAGTCTGTAAAAACCTCCAGTGACAGTCCATAGCATGTTATCTGCTGTAGAGTATAACTTGCTTTCAATTTGGAAGTTGCTGTCTTATCCTACCTAGATTTTTTTTCCTGCAGTATCAGTACAAAACTTCTGTCCTTCCTCATACAAGAAAAAAGGACAAGAATTTTTTTTGTCTCTGCTCTACACTAAGCACTTCTAGCCCCACCAGGTTTCCATTCTGCATTGCATTTTCTAAACCTGCTGGGTTTGCCTTGCCTCTGGATTCTCTTCCATTTTCTGTTTCTGTCTAAAAGGGAAAGCTGAGCCTGTCCCTGCAAAGAGTAAAGCTGAATTTTTCCTTGGGCTGGAAATGTGGGATACATTCTCCCTGCATCCCAGCACAGGATCTGTAGCAGAGCATCACATTGCTGACAGATGCAGTGGTTACTGCAAACAAACCCTGGATCCTCCCCGTCCTCTGCTGACTCAAGCAGCAATCCACACACTGCGCTTGTGTTTGATTTTCCCTCTTCCATGTAGAACTACTCTGTGCTCATATTTACTGAATTGTACTTAACTGGTATCAGAGTACAGCCAAACGCATGCAGATTATTTTAAATTCAACTCCTGTTTCTGAAATGCTTGCAAATCTCTTCACTTTGTCACCTGCAGGTGTTGGTTCAGGGGAAAGGCTGGGCAGCAGGGGTGCCTGGGCATGCCTTGGGGCTTGTGGGGCTGGCGCTGGGCAGGTGACACCCAGGCCTGAAGTGCAGGAGTGGGACTGGAGATGCTGCCTGCAGAGGAACAGCGGGTGCTCAGCTCTGCAGCAGCGCTGCAGGAGTGGCAGGATGCAGAGATACAGCACATGCAGGGATGCAGTGCATGCAGCATCCCTGGGTCCTGGGAGAGGTTTCCCAGGTCAAACCTAGGGGCAGCCTGGCTGGGAAAAGGTGGAGGACAGGGGTAGAATGGGCTCCAAGTGTATTGCTGGTGTAAATTAAATCAGGCTGTTACTGCTGCCTATAAAGAGGTCTGTGTGGCTGTGAGTGCACCACTCCAGAGACAACCACAGAGAGCTTTTATCATTGCAAACCAGAGATGTCCTGTTTAGTGTAAGGGGGGTTTGGAGGCTAGATTACAGCCAGGCAGTGGAAGCCAAAGGACACAGAAACAAGACAGTTTATGCCTTTCCTCCCCAGTCAGTGGAGACAGGGAGTCTTCCTAGCTTTTTAGAAATGTGCGTTGGGAAGTGTTACCTGCTACTAAACAAGACGGAAAGAGGTAGGACTGCAAGGACTGCAAGCTTCACTCTTGAAGTGGTGTGTATATAATAGTGTCAAACAGTACATAAATTAGAGCCCTGCATCCTAACCATTTAACATGCATTAGGGAGTGGGGCTGTTCAATAGGAAGAACACACTGGAGGAGGGATCCCATCTGCCCTGCACTGAGCTGGAGCTGGCCACTGAACACTCCCTGCATCACAGGCACCTGGGTGGCTACCAACCTGCAGCCTGAAGGACTGAGTGCTGCTGCTGGCCTTGCCTGAGGAGAAATCCCCCAGGGGATCCCAGGCCACAGCCCCATTCCCCCCATAAGCTGGGCCCTGACTGCTAACACAGAGTCCCCCCATGTGTGCTGAAAGCAGATCAATGCCTCCTCCTGCAGGATCGAGGTCTCCAGGGTGTCCTGGGCACCCGGGAGGATAAGGACCTGTGTGGGACTGGGACCTGGCGCTGCCACAGCATGGGGACCAAGGGTGCAGCAGGAACCCCGCGAAGAGCAGAAACTGAAACAGCAGCTATGCCCATACTCTGCTAAATGACCTGGCAAATGGCCCTTCCCCTCCCTCTTCATGCCTGAACACATTTGTCAAAAGTTTCCTCCTAATGAATTTGCCACAAAAAGGAGAAAAATGGCCACAGCCTCAACGTGGAGAAAACAGCAAATCTGATGGTGGCAATTAAGCAGGCACAGGAGATGGGAGATCTACGGGCATCCCGGAGAGAAGGGGTTAAATTGCCATGGAAACAACCATGCATTATTTACATGGCCTAATGAATAAAACATTTAAGTAGTAGGCTAATAAATTTCAGAACACAAAGCAAAGTAAGCTATGATTTAAATATATGCCTCTGATGAATATAACTTGAGTTATAGAGCTGAAGCAGTGGGAGACCCAGCTCAGTTTTACACCCTCATCTCACTAACATGAAGGTATATCTTCTTTTTAATAAATGATTTTTCCAACGAGCACACAAATTGGCATGAAATTCTCTCCTGTCAGGCATCCTGAAGCCTCTTCTAATGGCTTTTCTTGTGAATTTCTGTTGAGGTAGGAATGCTTTTGTTTGGGTTTTTTTCCCCTCCTGCACATGATGCCAGATTTCCGAGCAGGGTAACATTAGCAATCAATTTGTTAAACTGCTAGCAGAACATATGTTGGAAGGTTTCAAACAGACCCAGACTGAAAGATGTGTTGTTTAGTGTGTATTGTATATACGTGCAATCCATATGGCTCCAAGAGCAGGATCCCTTTGTTTTCCGCTCGCTGCAGATTTCCACGTGTGTTCTCCACGCAGAGCAGGAGCCAGCTCGGGAGAGCAGGTTGGTGATGGGGGAGAACATGTTGCCTCATCCAAGGCCACTGGGGTGGCTCAGGTTGAAGGAGGTTTGGCACCCAGGAGGGCTCCAGCCAGGGCTGTCTTGGGCTGACACAGTCCACTGGGAGCAGGCAAAGATTCTGTCTGACCTGGGCTCTGCCCACTGCTGAACAAACCATTTGCTTTAGGAGAGGAGTTTGTGACAGGCCCTGGGCAAGGGAAGGCAGATTCCAGAGAGGAGGCATGATAAAATTGCCCCAGGCTTACACTTGGAGCATCTCTCTCACATTTCCCACTGTTAAAACTGTTGCGAGGAGCAAGGCTGGTGTGGATGGCAGAGAATACTGTTTGTGTGGAGGGATGGATGGAGCTGAGTTAGCTGATCCATCACTGCTTGATTTCTGCACAAACCCCTGATTTGCACAGACTGAGCAGTGACAGCTTCCCAACTCCAGAGCAAATTCCACCTGTGCTTTCTCCTGCACAACCACCCCAGACAAATGAGGGACCCCTCCCAGCTCCTCTCACTGCAAGGTGACAGGGTGACAAGGTGACACCATGCTGGGTACCCTGTGCCTGCATGGCCACCGATGAGGGGGAGCCAGGAGCTTAACAGGGCCCTGCCACCCACTCAGCAAGCAGGTGGGACACTTTCATTACCTGTGCCATTTTCATACTACAGACAGGTTGAAACCTGCTGTTGCTGGTTTTAGGAGGATGGTATCTGTCAATCCAGGCAGCAGATTGCCAGCCACAAAGCTAGATGAAGCAGCAGCTGGTGCTCGTGGGCAGGAGCGGACACAATGCGAGCTGGGCTCGCACCCCTCCCCTGCCCGCAGGAGTGTGGCGCGGCCACGGGCTCTGGCTTGTGGGGACCCCTCCACTGCAGCAGCCCCCTCAGGCATCCAAGCATGGCCAGAGGCCCTAGCTGGAGAGCTGGATGTCTCTTCTCCACACTCTGTCCCCTTATTGGCCACTCCATGTCCCCCATTTCCCTGGCCACTTAATGAACCACTGCCAAGTGGCCCAGCAGCCGTGGAGCCATCACACTGGGCCCTGGCTGCGGCTCTGCCGTACCAGGCTCTGCAGAGCTCCCCACCGCCTTGCTGCAGGCCTGCCACCAGGGACCTTCAGCACAGGTCTCCTTCTGCCCAGCTACCGCTTTCCTGAGCAATGAGCCTCTTCTCCAGCTATGACAGCATAAGGCCTGTCATGCCATGAACTCATAGCTGGAGTCAGTCAGTAGACAATTGGACTTGCCCTCCCCCAGTCAGTTGCTGATGGTTTTATGACAGCTTTTGCTTGGAAAAATCTCAGCACCTCATCACAGCCTTGGGAAGTCAGCAAAGTCCAAAGGATGAAAGGCTCCTAGACAAGTGGGGGATGAAAGGCTTCTTGGTTTCCATCCAGAAGTTTGATGCCACTTGTTTTGAGTCCTCATTGCTCAAAAATAATAATTTAAGCTTGAATGATTAAATATTTACTGAAATTTTGAATTATGTATGTCTTTGTAAAAATGCAATTTTTAGTCATAAAAAGCAAAGTCTGCAGGGGGAGGTCTTATATGAAATGGTGGTGTTGACAAAGTGGATAGGCTTCAGAGACTGGTCTCTTCATTGGGTCAACAGGTGCTCAAAAATAAGTTCACCAGCTAGTTGATAAAATACAGGATATCCTTTGCCTAGATCATCAGTTCCATGACATTTTTGGTTCAGAGAGAATGATTTTCTGAGAAATCTTGGAGTTTAAAAAAAAAAGAATGATCACATTGCCTACTTGTAGACAGGAGATGTGTGGGGGGGAGAGAAACCAGATGAATTGTGTTGTCTAAACTATTCGTTATGAATTATCCAGTCCACTGTAATGAAAACATATGGACAAAAATCTCAATAAACTCCTCCAGTGTTTTAAAATTTGAGTGATGCTGAAGTTGATTTGGTGTATTTTAAGCAGCTTGGCTAAATGGTGCTGCAGTGGCATGAAAGGGCACTTGAACAACTTGGGAAATTCACAGATTTCAGTGGTATGTTTTTTTCCATACCAGAAATTGTTCTGATCAATCTTATGCTTGTGAGCATGCAAATTTCTAGTTATATTATCCCTATGCTTATATGTTGCTACACAGTATTCCTGCAAATACTTAATTTTTGTTGTTCAAATCGGTTTTTTCTTTATTTTATTTTTAAAACCCTGAAGGAACGTCACTGAACAATGAGTTGACTAAGACTGAAAATGAATTTATTTACATGGAAATTTACATGGATGTTGAAGGTTCTCTAGCACCACAAAAAAACAGACTTATGTTTTATATGGTCATAATAATAATGGAAAAACTGTACTCCAAAAGGAAAATGGAACTTTCAGCATTCTGGCAGAACCAAAAAGCTTTTTTACTTGTATAGGGAGGTTCAAAATGTTTTGGTTTGTTCTGATATTGAGAAAAATACAGGAATCAGAATTTCCTCCAACACTGGAGGAATCAGAGCCCTGCCAACAGGCAGCATCCTTTTGGCAGGCTGTGCCGGGGATGGTGTGGGGGCCTGTGCCTGCCCAGGGAACCCCAGCTGAGCCCCTCCACTGCCCCACTGCAGTGCCAGGAGGTCCCTCCTCACACTGAGTCATCTGTTGCAGGCCTCATGGAGCAGCAGAGGCAGGAGATGCCAGTGGCTGCACCGGCGCTTCTCCCACCCCGCTCCCCCTCTCCCTGCCCATTCATACCCCCACAAATGAAATGACAGCGACGCAAACACGAGCGCAGCGAGCGGGGCCGACTGCATCATGGCCGTCAGCACTGCTTGCAGCCCGTCACTCTCCTTCAGGTAATTAATTGCCCTGTAAAGTGCTTTGATACACCGTATGAAAAATGCTGTATAAAAAAGACTGATACAATAGAGCTGTAAGTATTTAAAGTGGTAAAAACCAAGATAGGGAGGCTGCTGGCAAATACATTTTTAGTCACTCTTTAAATTAGAAAGGTCTATCAGTGAACACTGGGGCAATTCATTACCCCCTCGCTGCTGCAGTGCTGTGTTTAAGGTACACACATATACAGGCCAGAATCATAATTTCCATATGAACTAGTTATTTATAACTACTGACAGGAGGAATTATGTGAAATAAACATAATTTATAGTTATTCCAGGAAAAGCCATCAAAATGAAAACTAATAAGGATTTCTTTCAGCTAAAAAGGTGTCCATTTGTTAGAAACCAATGGGCAACATTAATGCATCTGACAGAATTATTAACATATTTTCAAACAATGTAATTGTTTATAAGCAGTCCAGCTTGCTGGGCCAGGGACCATGGCGGTGGTGATGCAATGGAAAACACCAAGGGCTTGACTCATCCAGTGACTTTTTCCTGCCTTAAACTGGTAACTCTCATTTTTAAAGCAAACACTAAAAGCAACCCCAAAGCTGTGTCAGCATGAGGTGCAGGACGGGTCCAGTTCAGATCAGTCTGAAGGCTCAGGACACACCACATTGGTGTGAGGATGTCACCTGTGCCACCACTGTGGTGAGCCCGGCTTGGCCTCGGCTCCATCTCACCCCATCCCATCAGGTCACAACTGCCAACGAGCAATTCCACCCAGGCAAGTGCCCTGGAACTATCAGGGTCCTTTACTGCGTGTAAGGCTGCTGCCACCCACACCCAGCCCCTTTCCCATGGCTCGGCGAGCTGCAGGGGGAGGGGCCCAGCCTGGCTGGGCGGGTCCAGTTCAGATCAGTCTGAAGGCTCAGGACACACCACATTGGTGTGAGGATGTCACCTGTGCCACCACTGTGGTGAGCCCGGCTTGGCCTCGGCTCCATCTCACCCCATCCCATCAGGTCACAACTGCCAACGAGCAATTCCACCCAGGCAAGTGCCCTGAAACTATCAGGGTCCTTTACTGCGTGTAAGGCTGCTGCCACCCACACCCAGCCCCTTTCCCATGGCTCGGCGAGCTGCAGGGGAAGTGGCCAAGCCTGGCTGGGACAGCCTGGTTCAGCAAGAGGGACAGCCTGGTTCAGCAAGAGGGACCCCAACAGATTAATGTTTTAGCCCTAATTTGGGGTCTGTTCTCACACTGTTAGGTCTCTGTCACTTGATGCTGCTGCTCAAGGTATCTCCTTGGATCATCACATGAGGAACTCACTTGGCTCATCTGATACCACTCTCAGTCGGTTCAAATCTTATTTATCAAATAGACAGCGTTTTGTTTCGATGGGTGATTTTTCATCTTCCATTAGTGAAGTTGCTTCCCAGGTTCCCCAGGGCTCTATATTTGGCCCGTTGTTATTTTGTGTTTATACGCTGCCACTGGGTTATATTATTCATCAGCATGGAGTAGCTTTCCATTTCTATGCAGATGATTCTCAAATTTATTTGTCTGCTGACCCTCATGCTGTCTCAGCTGTCTCTGTACTATCAGCCTGTCTCTCTGACATCACAAGATAGATGTGGCAAAACATTTTGCCGTTAAATTTGGACAGAAGAGGTGAGGCCTTCCTCAACACCAGCATTTTATTTCCTGGGATGACACCTACAATGTGATCACTGCCAGGATTTCGTCACCATGTCCCACTCGTGCATTCTAGCTTTACCTTGCTGCTCCCTGATTTGTTGGTACACACTGTGCTCGACTCTCCCCTGTCTGTGGTGTGATCTGTGGCTGCTGCTCCAATGCATGTGAAGGCAGTGGAGCTGGGGCAGTGGATCATGTGGAGGATGAGGGAAGCTCGATGGATATCCATCAGGAATGCTCCTTTCCCCAGGGATGTGCTGGTGCTGCCTTTGCCAGTGCCCAGCTCCCCAGAGCTCATTCTCCTGTTCCTGATCTTCCCCAGCAACTCTGGCTCCTGCTCTTCAGTGTGTTACCACAGCTTTTAAAAGTCCTTAAAAAATACTCACTTTGTTTCTATAAGGATGAACCAACTAGTTCTCACAGAGACATCAGATAAATCTACTTCATACATTATTTGTTAACTTCATCAAATAAAGTAAAATTTTATGGCTTAAATGTCAATCTCCACAGCTCATTGAGTTCTTTAAAAAAGCAGAGAGACTTGCCTGTTTACACAAGCAAAAATTAGGCAGGCAGCTCTCAGTTAGTAGAGGGAACCCGGTGGTTCCTGTACTGGGAAGAATCATAAAATACATTCAATGTTGAGAGTGTGCAATTTGACAAAGACAATTTGATTTGTCCATGGCTTTTAAAATATTCATACCACTTTGATGGACTATAGTTTTATAAATATGGATTACCATTAACTGGCACAGGCAGCCACTGGCTACAGATAGTGCTCGGTGAGGCTTGTTCAGAATGAAGGCCTCCAATAAAAAAAAATCATTATCTCTGCCTAAAAACCCTAATCAGTAGTGTTTGGTTCATTTGCAGCTCAGAGGTCAGTAATTCACTTTAACTGCTTCTGTGTTTGTGTCGTTTGGAAGGAAACAGATTTCATAGTTTTACTCCTCAGATCTAGAAACTGTTCCCGGTGCCAGGGCAGGTGCTGCAGGGGATTGGCCGGGCAGGAGCAGCCGCACTGGGCACGGCACCGCCAAGCTCTCACCAAGCAACCTGCCACATGAGCCAGAGCCACACGGATCCCTAGCAAAGACAGCAAGCTGGCAGACCAAGCAGGGCCAAGAAGAACATGCAGCAAAATTTAGCTGCTGCATCTGCATGAATTTTTTTTTTCTAACACATGGGAAAACTAAGAAGTTGGTAATAAATAAAAAGAGAAGGAATCCATGGAAAGTAATTATAAAATTTGATATTGCTTTTGCTGTCTTCGCATCCAAACTTAAGTCTGAGACTACAGGTAATGAGCATGTCACACACAACTTCAGAGTTGTTGAAGTGATAAACCAACAAGGAGCTTGTTCTGGAATACAGGATTCTGAATCTGGTTCATGCACATGGACAAGCAGAGGCAGGAGAGCGCTGGTGCTTGGAGTTTCTAACAGTAATTCAACTTGTGAAGTAGCTTCAGTTTCCAGCCCAAAAGTTTATTCAAGTTAAGAAAACACATCCTTAGATTAAAAAGAGTATTGCACCACTGTCAATTTTCAGATGTTGCCATCAGGAAAAAAAAATTACATTTCAGGCTGACGAGCGACTAATCAAGGCAAGTGAAACGGTGCTGCAATAAATTACTCCACAGTGAAGTAAACCACACAAACAGACCGATGATAATAAATGTAAATTATTTCTCTGAAGAAATTTTCTTGGTATATGAGTAATACGAACCATCAGGAAGGAGTCTTCCTTAACATTAATTACAGAAAATGACAAGTGAGCTGATGACTGCGAAGGCTCATTATCTGAGAACATATTCACAACTTTGCAATTTGCGCGAGATGTACTCGGGCTAAATTAATCTCCCTTCTTTGCATGAGCCTCTTCTAATTTTCATGTTATTAACAGGTTTGCAGTATCACTCAGTGCTTGTCACTCTAATCAGGTTTCGGCATGTTCGCAAAAGCGAAGTGTCATTTATAAGGATAAGCCCTCATAATGGTGCTCTCTTTCATGTGAAGAATTCTACAAGGTTGCTTTTAATAAGGTCCTTTAATCATCTCCCTTTGCTCAACTTTTGGCCCCTCTGTTTTTTCATGAAGAGTCATTAAAAGACTTTGAAGTTCATCAAGGATGAAAAATTTATGACATTGTTACAGGAAAAAGGCCAAGGGACAGCAGGATGCGACAGGCACAGGTCGGGGAAAGGGATGACCTCTCCCAGATCTGCTGTGGAACATCCCTCTCAGTGCTGATGACAAGCCCCCCAATCACCCCTGTGTGCTCCTCCCACCCCAGTGCTCATCAGTGCTCCCAGGTCCTCTCTCAAAACTGCAGAATACCTAGGGTGGAGGCAGGAGAGCGGTTTCTCCTTCCTCCCTCTGCTCCTGGGCTGTCCCTCAGCCCTGCATTTCTGCCAGCAGTGCCACTGTGCACCAGCAGCTGGTGGCTGTGAGCATCTCCCCAGGACTAGCCCAGCCTTTGGAATCAGCCCCATGCCCATGGCACCCGTGGCAGAGGGACGATGGGGCAGGAGGCCAGGTGCTGGCAGCAGAGGAGGCACATGGGGCTTTAGAGGGGAGCACTAATGAAAGGAGACATTCCTCTGGGTCTGAGCTAGGGCCGGGCTGCTCGAGGTTAACCTTATTCTTCTTCTATGATTTGATAACACTGGACTGGTGTTTATGCTGGAGGTTTAGAACACAATGGAAGGAGGGGGAGAACTTTATTAAATTTTTGAAATTCATTTAAGCAGGGCTAGCATAATGAATTGCCAGATCTTGTGTGCACATTGTCCCTAGAAGCAACAATAATTTAGGTGGACATAAACCAACATGTAGATTAAAAATGTTTAAGCCAAGTGTCGTAAAATATATAAAAACATAAGGCAGAATTAACATATCAAAGTTTAGCATTATAAGTAATGACGGGTCAGATATAAGGTTATGTCTGCAAAATTGCATTTCAATATAATAAATCCATTCAAACTCTGTCCAGAGACACAAATTGAATCTATAGACGAAGCAACTGCAATCCATTGAATGTTATGAAGTATTCAAGTGAAAACAATGCATTTAGAAAAGGAAATTGAGTGTATGTTAAATATACAGGTGCTTGGGACTTCCATATAGCTTTAAGCTCATGCAGATTTGTATACACTGCATACACAGCCTACTTTTGACAAAGTCCTCAAAATGATGAATTTCTGATGGAAGACTTGATATTGCAGCAGATCTGTTATGCACCGCTTATCCTGTAACACAAACCATTAATAATAATCACGCTCCCTGCCGTACTGAGCTCTCTTGTTAGGGTTTCAAAGCTTGTGCAACTCCACATGCCCCAGCAGGATGCTGCCGTGGGTGGGGACAGTGAGGTCTGGCCCAGCACTGGGGACCCTCAGGGCTGCTGTCCCCCTGCTTTCCAGTTGGTTCTCAGTTCTGTGGGCAGCCAGGTGCCCCCAGGCCCAGAATCTTCATTCTCCATCTCTATCCCAGCCCTGCAGAGCAGCTTTTTCCCTCCCTTGCTTATCCACAGCTGAACTTCCCTGAGTGCTGGCTCCTTGGTGCTTCCATGCCCCAGCCCAAAGGGAGTTGGAGGGAGCACACTAATGAGCTCAGTGAGACCCAAGGTCCCATGACCATTTGCTGCAGCACTGCCCCTCACCAGCTGTATTAACATGAGGAGGAGGCTCTTCTCTGTTCCTGCCAGTCATCAGGATGCTGCCCAAGCCAAGAGGGGTCCCAGATTGGGCCCATTCAGGCAGGGAAAGGGAAGCAGGAGTCCTCTCCACAGCTTTGGCAGCACCTGGGAATTCCTGGGCACTGGAGAGTTCCAGTGGCCAGGCCTCAAGAGCAGAGATTAAAAGGTGCTTTTGGAGCTCACGTGATGGGAGCACAGACTTTAATAGACATGTTCATCTTTCAGCAGTGTGTTTTGCATGTAATAATGTCAGCGCACTTCTCATTCTGGCAGAAATTCCACAGATAATTGGAAAGAAGTAAAAATGAAAACATTAGAACTTGCCATGTCATATGTTAACTTTTTATTATTGTATGATGCCAATGGTCCACTGACAGATGCTGCGTTATTAACATTTGATTAAAAATCACTTCAGGTCTAAAGCAGCCTGTTCAGAAGAGAACATCTTGACAAGCCTGCTGGTTTGTGATTGACAATTAATAACATTCTGTGTGTCACAACATAGATAGTGTGACTTATTGGTGCTGGTGTAATGCAACACTTTTCATCTGAGCCTTTCAAATTGGTACATAGAAATAGGAAAGAAAGAGCCTAATTCAGCTACCTTTGATTACAAACAAAACCAAGCCAGTGCAGATTGCTCCATCCCTTTCCCACAGCAGTTCAACCACGATGAACCCTCATCCCACCCACTCTCTGCATGGGAGGGAACTTCACTGTCCTGTAACACCACCAAACTTCTGTCTTAAACCATGCAGTTACTTGCAGCAGTAAACTATGAATTTGTTTAACAAAAAATAAGAAAAACTGTTTCATTTTCTTAAATATTAAAATAATTTGTAACTGGAAAGATGATAGGTCAGTCCTCTGAGGTATAGCTAGGGACTCTCTTAATTGCATGCTGCTTCAAGTGAGATGTTTGTGTGTCAACAGTGACATTCATTAAAACTATGTAAATTATCTTCTTTGCATGAAGTCTGGAATGTACCGTTTTAATTGCCTTTACTCTAGCAAGGGTGAAATTCTGACAAACTTTGACTGTGATCTGCCCACTTGGAACTAAAAGCTTTGGCAACACTGACCACATCTTTGCCCAGGCACAAGTGTTACTGGACTCAAGTGCTGTACCATGCCCTGCACAAACGTGGGCAGCTCTGGTGAACCAAGACCTCTGCAAATCCAACCAAGCCCCTCCAAATGGGTCCTTGCCATCTTCAATTCATTATTTATTGCAAACCCTCTTCCTAAGCACTTTTGGGCAATGAGCTCTTTGCTCAGAGGCAGCAGAAAGCCACAGCAACCTCTGTGGCTGGAGCAGGATGAGCACCCTGCCCACATCAAGGTCCCTTCACACAGAGCAGGATTTAAATACTGCTCTTCAGACAGGGCTCAAGCTCTCCCCACATGGCTCTTGCCCAAGGGCTGCCTGCTCCCCCGTCCCAGCCTCATCTCCTCCCAGCTGGGCTCACTGTGTCCCACAGAGCACGGCTGCAGTTACACACTGGAGCGATGCAAACACTTTCCCAGCCCTAATGCAGTAAGCAGGGGAAATAATTACAGATTTCCAAGGTTCAACAGGGAATACTTCTGAGAAATGCGTCCTCCACTGGGAGTTTCATAACCATTTAATCTAATTTTTCTTGATGTTTTGATCTTCCTTTTAAACAAGGCATTTGTCATTAGCTTTCAAGGAGACAAGTTGCTAATACATTACACTCTTAAAAGGCCCACAGTTAGTGTCAATGTCTTCTGATGGCTGTTCACTAAGAGCACATGAAAGAATTGCTAGTGTCAGTTCCTCTCCACTTGGCTGCAGCAGCACCAGCAGGGACACCTGTCCAGGGGCACAGAGTCTGAAGTCTGCTTTCTCCCCACACCCTTCCTCTCCACAGCACTTCTCTGGGTGCTTGTACCATCTGGCTGGTGCTTGGTTGGTTCTGGACCCTTCTGACCATTTCTAAGTGAACATAAAGCAAATATGTATTTGGAAGAGGAAACATGAGAATAAGTTCTCTGACACAGAAGTCCTGCTCTTCCACCCAGTTCCAAGTGGTTGAACTTCACTCCTAAATAGGATTAAAGTCTCTGATTCCATCTCAACTAAAATCAGCTCTATTTACTAATTAGCTCTAATAAAGAGCAAAGGAGAAGACAGTGCCAGAAGCTGCCAGAAAGGGCCCAGAAAGAGGAGAGGTGCCCTGAAGGGGGTCACTTGGTAGCACACCATTCCCCAACCCCACAGCAGCCTGCAGCCACCCAGCTAGGAGGAAAGTGGATCAGACCTTGGGAAAAGGGATTTGAAGTTGGAGAATGGGAGGAACAACCTAAAGTCAGACATCCCAGTATGAGTGGGACCATCTGCTTCTTGGGTTTCAATCCAAAGAGCCAAGGTGCAAAGCTCCTGGGAGGCACCACACGCATGAGCCCCACCACAATCATCCCTGCACCTGGCATGATCTCCTGCTGCCTCGAGGGGGACATGGAAAAAACAGTGGAAAAGTGAAAGAAACCTTGAGCCAGTCAGCACAGAGCCAGGGCTGTCTGGAGCCCAGCCCTGTTGCAGGGAGGCTACACTGCCAGCCTCAGCTTCCTCCACTCTTTGAAGGGTGTGAACAAAGCAGATGGAAATATTTTAACTTCTTGGGTGACATAACTTGCATATTAAATAATAATGAATCAATAAATTACAAGAAACTAAGCAACCAGAAGAATATGTAAGTGGAGTTTGGAGTATTTATGAATAAATCATTCATGATGTATAAACTCCATGTAGCTAAATGCATCATTTACTGAACTTTAATACATTTCACAACATATCCACCTCTAACTAGCTGTTTTTAAGAGCAGGAAT
>NW_009953489.1:620640-627611 GCF_000747805.2 Chaetura pelagica | reverse complement strand
GCATCTTCACACAAACATCAGTTGATTAGTGAAGTACAGAGATTAGCAATACTCATTTCACTACAGCTCCAGACCTCCCTGCTCCCCTGGCAGCTCAGGCTCACTCTGAGCACCTGGAAAATCCTCTGCAGGAGCTGGAGAATGTGAAGCACACTTGAACATCAGATTCCTACATAATGGCTAAAGTGGATTTAAAGGTCTAATTTTATGCTCCTCTGCTGAGGCTACAAGCCCTGCAGCCCCCCAAGAGGTTGGCCAGAGGGTTTCTGCTGGCTATGCCCAGGCAGGGCCTGCTCTGTGCCTTGCATGATGTTGCAACCACCCTCTGACACTGTGCCTTCTCTCTCTGGCTGACTTTTGTTTTAAATAAGATAATGCTGAATAATATATAGCAGGTAGATGTTTTTTTGACAAAGAGTCATTCCACTAAAGTGTTTTTTAATTGGGAGGCCTCACAAACATTTGCAAGTGTCCAGCGGCTGCTGGAATACCTAATGCTGGGGCAGGCAGCAGCAACCCCTGCAACCACAGGGGAAATCTGCTTTTTTGTCTTTTAACTCATGTCGCTTCTCTTTCTGTACTTCATGTTGACTTCTCACTGTAGAAACCTAAAAGACTTCAGTCTTGCCCTCACAGTGAGCTCCATACACAGACAGTTCAGGCCACTCGAGCTGGCTGTGCTCAGCGCTGCCACTTGGACACGTGGTCCCGGAGGGTGGGAGAGATGCATCCCCACCACTCGACAGACAGCTCTTGCTGACTAGTCTCCATCTTCTGGGGTCTTGCCTCCCAACAGCACAAGTCCCACCAGATTCCCAGCCAGGCTGGCTCCAAGGAAGGCTGAAGGGAAGTTTGCCTCCTCCCACAGTGCCCATCCTGCCACTGTGGCACTGACCCCTCAGTGCCTGCTGCTCTTGTCACACAGTAACTAATGGGGGTGGGATTTCTTCTGACAGAAATTCAATAGCCTGGAACAGGCTTTGTGCCAGTCTTTTATGCCTCAGGCAAAGTGCTTACCAAGTCATTTTATGGATACCAGGCTCAAACATTTTACAATTAGCACTTTGCTTTAGTTTGTAAAAGCTGCGAAGGCCTCGTCTCTCCCACTGTGGCTGAAAAATTCAACTCTAGAAAAACTGCTTTTCCTCAACAATAGTTTTCCCAGGTATTGAGCTGGGGAGCTCAGTCTGAGCAGCAGAAATCACTGCAAGTGCAGGGGGGTGGCAAATGGGGGGAGACCCTCTCCACCCCCGAGGAGCAGAGCCACCAGCCATCCCTTCCACTGTGGCACAGCCTGACAGCCTCTGTGATTGAGGGATATTTATAGGTAAAACCAGGCACAGAACCAAGTCTGCTCTCAGAAGTGGCCAAGTGGCTTCCTGTGCTTTGGCCCTGGCCAGCATGGTGGAGGGGCTGCAGAGAGCTGGGCTGGGCAGCTGCTGCCAGAGACCTCACTGGGAACCTGGGAGCAGTGAGAAGGGAAGAGGGCAGAGTGTGCTCAGCAGAGAAATACCTTACAGTAAACAGAATATTGTTTTTTATGAAACCATTAAAAAGGTCCCTGAGGGCAGCCCTAAGTATATATTACATTTTACTCTGAATCCCTGTTTTGACTTGACTTTATAACAAACCCGTGTTTTCTGTATTTAAGCAGATGCAGTAAAGGAAAGGTCGTGACTGGTGCTGACATGGAAATCTCATTTGGCTCATGGGTCCCCTTAGGGTCTTTATGCTGTGTGGTACTTCAAACATATTTCAAAGTACAACACTAAATGTCACTCTTTAATAGACAGAGGCATTCCAAGTGTTTCTTGAATTTCCTTGGAAAGTGTTTTCTGAAGCCAAGGGCTCAGTGCTGTTCTGGTTTACACACAGTACAGTGGGGCCAGCTCCATCACAGCAGAGGAGCAGCACAGCTCCCAAGCACCCAGGGTGGCACCCAAAGGCCACCTCTGCCCACTCCCCTGGAGGTGAAGCCCGGGAGCAGCTTCTTGCAATAGCTGAGAATCAGGAGTAATTGCAGAAAAGAAAGAAAATAAACCAAATACCTTTATTTGACACATTCACCATATTTTGAATTAATTTCCATCTTTCCTCAGTCTATTCTTCACACTCATTCAGTAGCTCATTTGGGATCTTAAACAGTTAATTTTATTTTTTTGTTTTAAGTGTTTAAAGTCTAAGTGTTTAAAAGCCACTACAGCCCAACACCCAGTTCTGAACACTCTTGAAAGAGCAGTTGGATCTTATTCTGCTGCCTGGATGAAGATGCAATGTTTTCAGATAATTAATTTGGGGTTTGTTTCCCATTTTTACATCAGTAGGACCAAGACAGCTATTTCCAGTTTTTCAGTTGGGTCAAGAGAAATAAAGTGAAAACCATAGGCTCCAGCTCTGCCTTGCAGGGATGGCCACCAGCTCCAGCACTTTTCCAACAGCCTGGCTGGGGGATCAACAGGCCCTGCTCCATGGCTCTCCACAGGGCCAGGATTTATGGTCAGTTTATGCTGTGTGCACCATATGCAAGCTTATTTTTCTCTTAGCTGCTATAAAAATTAAAGATTTAGGTACAGACTGCAAAAGGTACTACCAATTTTATGTACTAGCATTTCTCTCCTATGGTCAGAATATAAATCCAGGTTTTTCAGCATGACTATAAATTACTCCATATCAACAGGGCAGCTGCAGGTCACCTAAGCAAAGCCAGATAAACCTTTTAGAACTTCTTGTGGTGGCCATCGTTATCATAAACTTCTAATGATTCAGGACCACTTTGTCACCTGTTCTCACAACCACACATGAAACATGTCTACTCCATAGTCCTAATATTTACTTCTGAATATTTACCCATGCTTTTTAGCCAACTGGTGGCAGCTCACACAAAAATGGATTCAGCCAGAGGCATGTGCTGCAGACCCAGGATAGAGGTGACATTGAGTCACCTGGACCTTTAACTGCACTTCTGGAATTTCACCTGTTAATTCTGTTCTCTCAAGTGTCAGGCAGCAGTTGCCTGCACACACAAGATGTGGGTTATTGCTGTCACAATACCACCAGAATGACCCAAATTCTTGCCCATAAGTAACAACAGAAGAAAACTAAACTTCTTGCCCAAAGAGGGGCACCGGTCACCTGACAGCTCTGCTAATCCAGGCTCATACACTGACATCTGTAAGTGCAGTAGGTGGGAGCAGCCTCACCTAAACAGAACCACTTCAGCTAGGAAATGTTCCCAAGTCCATCTGGCCAGTCTGGCCAGACTTAAAGGGCTGGGACCACCTGCTCAGGCCACCTCTCCCCTGCACAGGGCAGGGGCTGCTGTGCAGGAAGCATTTCCTTGGGGCATGCCCCTGAGGGGCCAAAACACTTCAGATCAGGGCAAGGTTATGCCAACATGTAGGATTTACACAGAGGTGGTGTTGCAGTTTTCAGAAGACAAGGTGCAACAAATAAGTTAATTGAATCTCCAGGAGAGATGTGGCAGGTTCAGACCTTCAAGCCCTACTGAGAGCATCACTGAGCCATTCCCCCCTCTCCAGCCTTGTGCTGCCCATCCTCACAAATCTCATTTATTGACATCATTGTGAACAACAAAATATTTTTGTAGCTGAAATGGAAGCAAATATTTGAAATCACATGGTGCTTTCTTTGCATTAATTAGCAATTTACTGAACAAATATTGCTGTGTAAACCAACAATGAGTATCTTGTAATTAAAAGCCTGTTCATGTTTATCTGTAATCTTTCCTTGAAGATAAAACCCTCTGAAAACCACAGTCTACAGATGTTTTCAAAATAATAAAAAAAACAGGCACTGTAAAGAAAGTCACTGAAGTAAAAAAACATTGTAATCTCTGAGAGGTACCAGAATAATCCTCCAAAGCTCACTCATTTTTGGAATCCTTTATCTGCCCCAGGATGCAGGGAGCAGGGCAGGGTGTTACCTGGGGCACCTCAAATGTTGCAGGGACTTTCCTGCACCCAGCTCTGTGCAGGGCTGGCTGCCAGGACCCCCAGCTCTCCACTGCCCCCAGGCACACATCTACCACAAGGTCTCCACACTTTGCTCATGCAGGAAAATCCCGAAATATTTGCAAATACATCCATGTCCTCCCAGATACACAAACAGCTGCATCTGAGTTGTCAAAGGGTTAACGTTGGGAGATACTTCTACATTTCCACAATTAACTCCCTCCAGTGGAAAAATTCCTGATCTTCATTAATATTTAAAAATTCAAGCATGGGGTTTTCTCAGTAGAAAATGAGACACAAGGACAAATTAATCTCTGGGGTAACCACCGAGTTCCCCCACAGATACGAGTCTCTTGTTCTGCTGCTGGTTAAAAGTGAGGGCCTGGCTCACAGCCCCCAGCCCAGGTGGTTTTTTTCTCTCAGGACTTCCCAGCTGGCCCCTCAGAGCAGTTTGCCCCCAGGTACCTCCCAGGGGTTGGACCAGCCACAGATGCTGGCCTACCTAGCCATGCTGCAGGACCAGTCCCTCACCTGATGTTGGGCATTGCTGAGCCCAGGGCAGTTGTGGGGGAATTATGTTCCTGTTAGAAAATAAAAGCCAGCCTTTGAGCTGGTAAAGGACCTGGGAATGTTTGCATCCCCTTTCCCTCAGCCCCATTTCCCTCTCTGCAGGCTGCTGGCAACATGCATGAAAATTATGCCACAATTCTAAAAAGGTGGAGCCAAGATCAAGAATTGTCTGCATTAACTTGTAAGAAATGTATTCCAAAGGTAATGAATTGAGTCATTTGGACTCTGGAGTCCCTTTGTTCCTGTGAAAAGGGAAGCAATGCTCCAGTTCTGTTGGTCCTCACACAATTAAAGAAATACCTTCTTTAAAAGTGCTCCTTGTCATTTTCCAAACATAGGCTCTCTATCCCTGTGCTCAGTTTTCACTAACAGTTTCCTGACAACTTTCCTTTTAGGGTACTCAGGTTCTACTAAAGTTTTGCAGAGTAAAACCATAAAATCCTCATTCTATAGAAGCCATACAACAAAAATTAAAATCTGAGTCCAGGCCCATTTTGTGTTTGACCCATTGCCTGTTGCCAAAGCCCATGAAGATCTTCAGCTTCTCCATTTCCCATGGTCACACAAAATAAGGTCTGAGTGGCATTAAATATCACTTTTGCATTACACACATTTTTCTTTCATATAGTGTAATAAGTGGATAAAACGCCTGATATTCTGGGTACCTAAAGCACAGCACAGCTTCTGCTGAAGGGACCTTCAGGGATAGGAGGCTAGTGTGCTGTTAAAGATTAAAACCCAGCGTCTGCTTTTATGCTTGAGAGTCCTTCGTGACTCCCCGGTGACACCACATTCATCTCACTGTATTTGAAAAATGCATTTAAATGTCAAAACTAAAGTACCCAAACAATGGCTCCTTAGCACACTAACTGTTAACACATTGCTTAGCAAACGCCTTCCCCAAGACATATGGGACCGACTCTATCCATAAAATATACCACAAGTAACACACAAAGTCCCAGAGGAAATAAATACTCTCTGCTGTACTCTGACCTGGTTTTTCCTCCCAAAACACACTTGAAGACATGTTTCCCTGCAGGAGCAGACATCAATTTCAAATACGTTCCTGTGGCACCACATCTCCTCCCAGCTGAAGGGATGCTCCCAGGATGGAGCTGCAGGGCTGCAGCTCCCAAGGGATGTACCCTGGGAAGGGCTGAGGCTGATTTCACCATGAACCCTGCTCTGCCCCAAGCAGAGGCCCATGGCTTTTTAGCTGGGGAGTGGCTTTTTATTTTTTAGCATGGCTTTCTCAGATGAGGAAAACTAAGGTTTGTGCTAGCCAAGCCCTGCAGCTGCCCACCCCAAAGGGTCTGCAGACCTGCTGCAGAGCACTGGTGGCACCATCTACCAGGCCCTGCCATGCTGCCTTGTCCTCAGCAACCCTGGGCTGGGGCCAGGCCTGAGCATCCTGCCCTGCCCCACCCCACTGGCCCTGCCTTCAGCCCAGAGACAGGCTAGAGATCCCCCAAATACCCTTCCAACCTCAGCTAACCAACACCATCTCTTCCTACCACAGAAGTTGTTGTGGTGTTACCAGGTTTACCCTTGGTCAGTTCTAGCACTCTGCTCACCCAGACAGAGCTACAAACCCTTTCCAGGCTGGTTGTGGCTACTCAAGCAAAGACTTCAGTATTGCACAAAGCACTACAGTGTTCCTGAGCTCCTGGCCAGCACAGCAGCTCCAGCAGCACCATGGAGGACCACTGCCCAGCCTCCTCCAGCTGCAGCTCTGAAGTGGTCACACACTGAGCAAGCCCCAGGGCACAGCTTGGGGGGCACATCCCTGGTACTGGATATGTGCATTTCCAAGGCCACACTCCAGGCATGTTCCATCCCAATTGAAACAAAACTGTTCAGATCAATGAACTCTGTAATTTACTTCAGACAGACCTAATAGGAGCAAGGTAAAAGAGAGGCAACTTTGCAAAACGTAAATGAACCTGAAGGCAAAGATACAAGTAATAGGAATTCAATGGCGGCCTGTGTAAGGGCAGCAGGACCATTAACTGCCCTTAATTTCAGGTGCTTGGAATAGGGAAGGGTGGGAGATAAGAGACCAGGGATGCTCAGTTTCCTTTTGTACTGTGGGACTGCAGCTGGGTACACAGTGCTTGTGTCACAGCACTGGCACCACTGGCTCTCCTTCAGAGCAGAGCCCTTAGGTCTTCATAATAGACTGCAACTTTCAAGAATAATTTAATTTTTTCGTACTGTTACGATGCCAGAATTTCAATCAGACAAAACCGTATAATGGATTTCTTTTGCTGGGCATGTTACATAAATTGCATATTCAAGTACTATAAAATATTTGTAACAGACAGGTACTTTTCTAAATTGGGTCTGACAGTAAGCGATAGTGACTGGAATATTTATGTGATGGCACCTGTGTAATGAGGCAAAATGCAGGGTGTGAGACAATGAACATGC
>NW_009953489.1:605800-620532 GCF_000747805.2 Chaetura pelagica | reverse complement strand
AGCAGGAATCACACACAGAGCTTTCCAGCTTCCCCCCCTGCAGCAAGGTCCCTGACCACTTCAGGCCATCATCTTTGTCATCGGGAGCTCCAACAGAGCCCATCAAGCACAGAGTCCTACAGCAGAAATTTGGACTAATGCGCCCTCCCTCCACTTTGTCAGGTCTCAGTTTTTCTGAATCTTGGAGTTTCTGCACATGAAAACAGCTGCAAGCACCTCTTTAGCATAGCACCTTTAGTTTCTCCCAGCCCAGGCTGTTCCCACAAAATGCAACCTCCATGTACAGACCAGTGGTTTGCCTCCAGGAGAAGCTGGGTCTCTATCCCAGACCCTCTGGATCCAGGGAGGCAAGGTCTGCAATGGCCAGCATCTCCCCATCCTGAGGGGGCTAGAAGGATGCTTCTTATCCAGGGCAGCTGTGCCCAGTTCTTGCCCAAGTGTGTCCTCCCTTGCCAGAGCCTCAATACTCATTTTAGTAATATTGTCTTGACAATCACAGTTGGCAGGTCCCTACTTAGCCTTTTTACAATTAAAATATTGTATTGATACAAATAGGCTTTGGCAGCCACTTCAAGAGGTTTTTAATTGAATGATTATTGTATTAAATAACTGTTTTTAATGGAGCATGAACTTGCTTAAATGATGACTGTGGAGCTATTAAGAGAATTGCACAGGTATTTCCAGCTTTTCACAAATATTTATGCCTTGCCAGCAGAGGGGTTTTCTGGCTGACTACACAGGATTGCAGGTAGGTACGCCTGGCAGCAGGGAGCCCAGCCCCAGAACTGTGGCTGGCAGCTCCTCAGGACCCCTGGCCCTGCCCTACAGGGTCAGGAGCCAGACCCTCACTTTGGTCACATCCTCTCTCCATGGAGGCACTGCAGACTCATCTGGGCATAAGACCAGTTTCCAGAGGACAAATCCCCCCCTGGCTGAAATAATTTTGCAATGAAACCTACTCACAAGAGCAAAACAGCTTGGGATGCTGAGTTCCCATTCCAGGGGAGGACTGTAACCTCTCCAACAGGATGTATGCTCAGGGTGCAGGAAGCACAGCAGTGGCCACACTACAAGTGCTGGGTGGGCAGTAGCATAAGGGAAAGGGAATCTGGGCTTTATTCACTCTTATCACAGCACCCTGAGGAGCAGCTGAATCACTCAGCCTCAACACACCCTGACCCACAGCCCTAAGGGAGTTTGTCTCCTGCCAGGACATTTCTAGTCATCTCAGCCTGTTACTGAAAACCTCTCTGGTACAGACACCTCCATCTCTCTCTCTTCAACAATAGTTCATGTCAATTCGTATTATGCATGAACAGCAGAAACAAACATGAAGATGAACCCTCTGAAAAAGGCTTGCACAGTTCTCCAGCATGAGCAGGATTAATCACAGATAATAATTACCATTCCAAGAGATAATACTTCCAGCAGCCTTGCCTCTCAGCTCCCAGGCAAACAGGACCTATCAAAACAAGGGGAAGCAGCAGTTGTAGTGCATCCTAGCATGAACCCCCACACACATTTATTAAATAATCACTCAATAAATCCAGATTTCATTATTTATCAGATCAGAAACATGGCACCAAGCCAGCAAACCCCTGGCCCTACACAAGGCTCAGCATCCCTTTAACCTTCTGCTCCCACTTACAGCAGCACCTTTGCAGATGCTTGTGTCTAGCACTGCTTCTGAGCAATGGCCCATCGGGTCCACGTAGCACTAAAACCCTACAGAACACAGCCAAATACTCCTTGAGAGCAAATAATGGGACTAGCAGGACATGTCTGATCCACGGTGTGATAATTCACACCAACACATTTTGAATAAGCCATGAAATTCCCTGCAGCAAATATGACTACAGCGCGAGACAAGACACACCTCTGCTGGGTGCCCATGGGAGGGGGAACCCCCCCACTCACCTGCCAGCCTCCCAGAGTATCCCTGCACAGGCACAGGGCAGAAGGCTCTGTCACCCCAGGTTCACCATGGAGGTGCTACCATCAGTTTCCTCTGCTCATGCCTGGGCAGGTAAGTTTGTTACCCCACAGCCTATATGGCCATCTGACAGCAATGTGCACTACTGCTTTATTGCCTCCATTAAGGCTCCAATAACTTAACAACAGATCAATAAACCATTATCACCCTCCAGCCTTGGAAATCCAGTCACCCCCAAATCCACCCAGATCTGACAAGTTCACAGTTTCTCATCCCTAAAGAGCAGAGGCAATTTGTTAAACAAATCGGTGCTGTCAAAACATCCCATCCTGCAGCAAGGGTGGCAAGGGCTCCCTCCAGGTCCTGCCTCACCAGCACCCCTAGATCTCCCCAAAGACAGCACAGCCCCCAGCAGAGTCAGCACAGGGGAAGGTGTTTCCTACACCCCCCTGCATGGGGACAGATGTCCAGGGCCAAACCTGCAGAGTCCAGAGCCTCTGGAGTCCACATCCTTATGGAATCATAGTCCAGCTCCCCCACCCAATTATCATGCAATAAAAGTCAACATTGCTACTTCAGCTTTTAAACACCTGTGTGGCTCTCACTTCACAAGAGAATTTGCAACTTGAAGTGCTAACAACTTACTTTGCTAAAAAATTAATTCAGCAATTTTCCATAAAATATATGCAGCTCAGTAATAGAAATACCATTTCTACATTTGGATGCTTTCCATGACTGTTCATCTTCAGAACAAAATAGCTTTTTAGAAACAGTCTTATCTAAAAGTTATTTTCTGAAAAGTGATATTGAATTGATACATTAGAGGAGAAAGTTTGGCTCCTTTTGTAAGAACCATACATTTCACAATAGTCTTAAAGAAAGTTGTCTCTGAATGCAGTAATTTAGTCCTGAAGAAGTGACAAACAAATAATTCTAACTAAACTAGAGAAAGAAAGAAATTACTTTTAATTATATAATCTTTTTTGATGAATTTATTTGACAGTTTTATAGGCTGACAAGAGAAAGTATTTTATATGCAAAAAACATTATTCATTCTCAACTGTTAAAGCATAAAAATTGTCAAATGATTTTAATAGATTTAAGTTTAATGTTTATTGTCAGAAAAAGTCCACAGCAATTACCAAGTCACATGATCCTTAATTCTTTGTGTTTGACAGCAAAAACAATGAAACATTCTTGCCCAAACCTTTTAAACCTCATAAATCTGTACAGTAAAAGACAGCTGTTTTTCTTATTTTGCCTTTAAGGAACTAAACTTCCAGCCATTTTCCAGCATGAGTGAATCACCTGCTAAACCTGAGCAAGTTATTATAGACAGTTACTGCATCTCTCTGAGCGCACAGCTGGGACAGCACACAACTCCACCACACCACCAGCACCTCCATTAGGGCCACGATTGCTGAAAGAAAAGCAGCTGAACTGCCATGCAGGCAGCCCCACTTTTTTACCCAAAATGATGTTATTTAATGGAATAAGGCAATTTAAGTCACAGCTGTTTTCCTCTGTCTCATGTCCTTTGGATGTTCAAATATTTTTCAGGGAAATTGAGGGCAACAATAAAACCCATAACTTCTCCCACCTTCCTGTGGTTAGATGCTCCCAAATTTATCAGGCTTGGAAAGACTCTCCCCAGCTCACTGAGAGATATCAGGGACTCAAGGAAACTTGCATACTCCTATGTGAGATTTTAGAAGCAGCTTCATTTTTTCTCAGCAGAGCATTGTCAGAAATGGGGACATGTCAGGGCACCAGTGGTGCCAGCAGCAGTGCTGCAGAACAGACTGTGCATCAGGGGCCACCAATGCTCCCACCACACTGCCAGTCCCAGCCTTTGCTTGGCCTTGAGGAAAGCTGCTGTCCAAAAGGGCATATTATGGCCAGTGAAGGTTGTGCAATGGTATGTAACTAATGATTTTTAATATCAGAGTAATGAAACCAAGCTGAGAAATATTAATCTTTTAAAAAATGTAAAGAACCAGGGCTCTGTTTCCATGGCAAAGCACATCCTGCACATTATCTATCAGCAGGGGATTACGGTGCCATGGTAAATAGAAGGGGTAAATATAGGAGACAGGCACTGCCTTGCTGTCAGCAGAAATGAGCCATGCTGCCAGTATAAAAGCATGACAGTATTTTCTGGAGCAGCCAGCAAGTCCCATCAAGACAGCCAATTTTTGTGCACTCTCGCGATGCTTCCAGCCCAAGACCCCACAAATCCCACACTCAGCCCAGGACCCAGCATCTCTCTGCTACAAGCCAGTTGCTCTGCCACAGAGACTGCTTCTATCAGCAGCACAGGGGCTTACTTTACATGAGAGATTTTAATGTTCTTATACCCTCACTAGCAAAAACGAAAATCCCACCAAAAAACCTTCCAAACTTCCCAGAGTTTACAAACTTGTGCTATAAATAGACACCTAACAGGAGGCTGTAGGAGGATACAATTTATTTCCAAATCTGATGGGCTGACCTTCATGATCACATGAGGCTCTACTTATTATGAATTATGGGCAATTCACTCACTAGCAGAAATAACTTGTCTCACCAGTGCTCAGCACCATCCCTGTGCCAGGCAGAGGGGCAGCAGCTCCTCACCAGCACTGCTCAGGACCAGCCTCCCACTGCCCTGCTGCCAAACCCCTTCAGGGAGCCACCTGGTTCATCCCACTGAAGAGAAACTGCCACACTTATAAGTCATTTATGGAAGTGCTGTGCAAGGGCCAGTGTCCATGAAACCAGCTGAGGACTAGCCCAAGGCATCACCATCCCACAGCATCACCAGCCACCCCATGCACTGGTGCTCATCTCATCCAGCTGTGGCATGGACCCATTATTCCAGTTTCAGAGAGAACTACAGGACATGATGGCGACTTAGCGGCACACATGGGGCCCCTCTCCTCTTGCCCTCATCCTTGTATCAAAGGAGTCCAAGTGTCACCAGAGCAGCATCAGCTGCTGACTCCTGCCTTGCTCCACCCCACCCCAGGGCCCTCCATACAGGTGATGAGATCAGGAACCATGAGAAAAGAGGTCATACTGTCAATCAAGTACAATTAACATCAACATAAACACAACCAATACCAAACAGACCTAAATAAGTATTAAAACTAGAGGCTGGTGTGGGATACTGTGCTGGCCCTTATATCAGCTTGTCCCTCCTAGCTACCTTCTCACACTTCAGCATCTGCTTGTGTTGTCATGCCCTGGTTAGTGGGGGAAACAGATGCCCAGTGCCCTTCTGAGAGCCCAGACACTGTCAGGCTGTCTGCACCAGGCCCTTCATGGCTTCTTGACCCCACTGCACCTCCCAGTACGAACACAAGCATGACACCTTGCCCAGATGCACTGGTAGCCAGACCAGAGGAGTCTCAGGTTTGAGATGCTTGTGAGTGTACACACTTCAATAAAGCAACACCTTAGAGCTAGCACAAGGATTTCTTATGAAAAAAAAAACCCTTCCTTTTGTTCTTTAGCAGATAACTGCAGAACTTTGAACCAAACCACGTCTATGCAGAACACAGCCTGTGCCAGAGGCCCTAGGATGGGGGGAGCCCTCAGGAGCCCCCCAGCTCCCACTACAGCCCCCCAGCAAGAGGCTGCCCCCAAGGAGAGAACTGCCTGCATGCAGAGCCCGGCCCCTCTGCAGGCTGTCAGCCAGGCTGGGAGTTATTGCCCAGTTCTGTATTTATAATGTGCTTGCCCATGCATATACAACACAGGATTTCTCAAGCTATGTAGTGATGAGCTCCTATGTAGCTCAGATTAGAGATGAGCTCATGGTTAACATTACACAAGGAACACAAAGAAGGAGTTATTTCATATTAGTAAACACACATCTGAAATTCTCCTAAAATAATTAAAAAGTAGACAAGGCTTGCTAAAACCCAGCAACACCACCATTCCCCATAAATAGTCCCAGTCCCTCTTTCTCCCAGCACAACCTCTTCCAGGCCTGCAGGAGCTCCAATGGTCACCCACCACCACAAAAATCCATCATAGTTTATCAACAATTCATGAAGGCCCAGTTCAACAAGTGACCAAACAGAAGATAAATTACAACCCACAGCATTTGCTATTCAGTGTCCTCTCAGAAATACACAGGTGAGCTCTCACAAGTCTCCCTTCCCTTGCCACTCAATAAACCCTGCAGCTCCACCAAAACTGAGTCCCCTGTCCCAGTCTGAAGTTACTACCGGGAGTAGAGACCCCAGGTAATGCTTCTGCAACCAGTAGCTACCCCAGCTTGCTTATGAATAAGCCAAGTAACAGAAGCATTCTCTGCTTCTTGTAGTGCAGACAGAGCAGCACTGCCAGTCACTGGTTCAGAGCTTCAACCCCAAGTCAGGAAAAACATCCATGTGTCTCTGCTCAAGTCAAACCAGCTACTGCTTACATGACTGATGTGCTCCAGCTACTGAAGCTTAGGCAGTAAATCAAGAATTAGCCTACACATAGACTAAAAGAGAAAGGATTTATTAAAAGTCAAGCAGCAGGAAAACAACAAGTTTTGTTCTACAGTTTGGTCTCCACACACTAAGGGGGGTCCAGAGCCTCATCCCCTACAAACACGTACAAGAAAATGGAGACCCTTCCTTCCCTAAAAAAGTGTTTTTTAAGTCTTGAAAGTAACTTCAAACACAAATTCAGAAACCCTCGCTACACTTGCCTTTGAGAACAACTCTCCTGCGCTTCAGCTGAAGCCAACACAGGAGCCAAAATCTAGATCAGGCAAAACCTTGTTATTTCTTCACGAACTTGACAAAAAATAACCTCATCAACACCATACCGCAACCACTCAAGAACAAAAAGAAAACATACGAAACGCCCCGGGCACGCGCAGCGGGGGCTGCTGCTGCTGAGCCGCGTCCTGCGGCCCTGCAGGCCTCTGCTGCGGGTCCCGCTGGCCTCGGCTGGAGAGCAGCCTCTGAAGTGTTTCAGAACGCCTTTGAAAGTCCCTTCTCGTTGCTGTGAAGCTTTCTGGGCAGGGTGGTACCTTGTGAAGCCAGTGTCAGATGCTTTCAGGCAAGTAGAGCTTTATGTGGTAAAGAACACTAAATATAACTTTCTGTGTCTGTTGCTGTTTAGCAGGGGCTCCCCTTGCCCTGTGGAAGTGTAGGCTACAAGACATTGTCTCCTTCCAGCTGTGGCCTTCAGGAGTTTGTGGGGTGCAGGTGCCACAGGTGCTGGGGTGCCTGAGGTGCCACAGCAAGGGCAGCTCAGTGTCCTGAGCCTGCAGCGCCGCTCTGGCCCTCAGCAGCTGAGCGAGTTTTGGGGAGACCTTTCTAGGGCTTGTTCTGGTGTCCACTCAGGGAGAATGAGGGGTCTCTGGATTGCCTTCCCAGCTGGCTGCAATAGCCCTTTGCTCTAGCATTTCCTCTGCCCTGGGAATCCGAGCGCACTGATGGCTTCTCTCAAGCTGGGTTATGATAATAAGCTTTTCTGGATTCTCTCTCTAGCTGGTGGGTAACTGGCTCCATGGCACACAAGCAATTCTCTAGGAAAAAGGCTGTTCATGTGGAGTCCCAGGGGCTGAGCAGGAGGCTCAGAGAACCCCCTGGTCCCACTCTGCAGTCAAGGGGGACACAGGAGCGTTGCAGGCAGGGGCATTTCCTTGTTGTGTAGAACGTGTCACATTTTCCTTGTGTTCTTGTGTGACTGCTGCTTGCATTCCCACTCTAAACAGGAGAATGCCCCAGGTAATTTGATTTTAAATACAGTAAAAATAACAGATAACTTTTAATAATAGATTGTAAGATAAAAATGTGTCACTCTTGGGTTTTTTTGCAGAACACGTCTTACCGAATATATACTTTTCAAGCAGTAAGATAGTACAAGGATGTTTTTCCTATTTTCCTAACTGCAGATGCATAGTGAATCCTAATTAAAACCTTTAAGTCTTATTCCATTTACAAGGAGTGTATCATTTTTCTTTTAGTTTTTTTTTTTTAATACAGAGTCTCAATGCCCATTACAAAAATTCCAATGCATCTTTGAAGTTAGCAGCTAATTATACTTCTCCAAGTTATATATCTGGAGTTCTAGATGTGGGAAAGGCAATTACTTTTTTCTCATTTAGCATAACAATCTCTGAAGCTTTATTGGAGCTCCAGTGAGTCATGCTATAGATCAGAGCTCAGGCTGGAAAGAGGAGGAATTTGGGGGGAAGGCAGGATGCTTGCTCAGCTCTTTGGGCTCCTTCCCTGGTTGCTGTGCTGGCCCCACCAGGACACTCTCTAATTGTTTGTTGAATGACCGTGGTGCTTTTTGCCTCAATAACTTTGCTGGTAGGTCATTCACCACATCCATTATGGGGCACCTGCTAGTGCTGCTGCAGCGAAGGGTCTGTCAGCATTTTACAGTTTATAACTTGGCTGTAAATGTTTGTGTGGAGCTGAAAATTGTTGCAGGATTTCTCCCAGGCAGAAACCAGCTGGTTCAGCCCATTTGTTACCATGTCACTTTGCCCAGGTGCTGTTGGCAGTGCTGCAAAGACTGAAGCCCCTCTGTGGTATGGGGACCATGGTCCTGTGCCAGCACCCTGTGAGCCCCAGCTCCCTGAGGGAACACAGGGCTGTGGGGATGGGGCTTGCTCTGTCCTTGGCAAGGAGCAATTCCCCCTGGCTGTGTGCAGCTCTTGGGTTGCTGCCGTGGGTGTTTGATGGAGGTGGTGGCAGCAGTCCTCAGTCCCAGCTTAGCAGGAGCCCAGGGATGGCTGGGGAAGCCCATGCAGCAGCTCCCCATGAGGGCTGGGGTGCCTGGTCTTGGAGAGAGCCTGGAGAGCTGCTGGTCCTGCAAGCTTTGACCTTCATTAGTTGAACTGCCACAAGCTTCAGTTTAACACTCCTGCTACATATTTAAAAATATCTGTTAATGCTTGGAGCATCTTGCTGCTTCCCCTTCCACAAAAGTGAACTTAGTGCTTCCAGAGATGGATCTGAAATTTGTACATCAACCTGAGATATGTATTTGGCCAAACGGTTGTACCCTGATGGTTGTGGGCATAAGTAGTTTGTAGTTTTTTGTCTCATCAAGACTGCACTTCTAATAATGTGAATTTAAAAAAAAAACAACAAACAGAAAATAAATTCTCTAATATATACTGGAGCAGGTGGAGAAACGGAAGCCAATTCCCAGCTGGTTTACAGCTCAGCCCCATATTTCTGCCCCTAGGGTGAGTAACTAAGGGGATGGTACCTTTGCACTAACCCACACTGGGAGACAGCATGTTTACCCTCTCTGGCATCTGATTTATTCACTCTCCTTCTGCATGTGTTTTATTGTTGGGGTTGTCCCAGACCACTGACTGTTCTTCCAGACTTGCCTGCTGACACTGAGAGCAGAGCACTGACACCAGGGATGAGTTCCCAGAAGTTTTTTTTTCAAAGCAAAGGAATGGAAAAAGACTCAAATAGAAGGAGCCCAGAATTGGTCTGGGCAGCTGTGTTGCCATCCAGCTCTCTTTACAGTTTAATTTCCTGCAAACACTCACCCTCTTTGCAAACTGAAGAAATGCTAGTGGCCTCAGGATGAGGACACCAGGTTTTCCCTGGATACATCCTGGTTGCTATATGGCCACTGCAGTGGGACCTGCAGTGCTGGAGCCCCTCTACCCCACTGTGGGTTTGGGGCCTGGTGTCTGCTGCACCCCCCATGCTGTTGGGCTGTAAGTACTCGCTGAGTCCCCTCCCCTGCATGCTGCCCTGTGTGCCCAGCCTACGGTGTGTGGGGACAGGTAAATGTCACTCTCCAGTGCCTTGTGCCAGGCAGAGTCATTGCCTGTGATGCCAGAGCCTGCCCTAGAAAATGAGAACGGGGCAGCCCCTTCCCCACTGGTGTCCCTGGCCCCCAGGGCCATGGAGGGGCTGTGGCCACTGAGCTGGAGCTGTTGGTGTGTGCAGGGCCATGGCACAGAGCCACTTTGCTGCTGGGCAACCTGCAAGAAATTAAATTCTCCACTTGGCTGGTCCGGGTGACTCGGCTTTGCTCTGCCGACTTGTTCTTTCATTATTTTTTTGGCTGATAACTGACTGCAAGCTTGTCTTGTCTGTTTAATACCAGCACAGCAGCTCCAGGAGAGGCACAGGCTTGTCAGTCTTGGTGAGAGTGCACTGTGTTACTCTCCCCACTTCATTTACTTTGTGGACAGGAGGGGAAGAGCATCAAGGTGCTGCCAGGCTGGCAACTGGGGGTGGGTTTTCTCTGCAGGTTGGGCATAACCTCCCTCCTGCACTAGGAGGGTGATGGGGTGTGCAGGGAGACATTTTGGGTCTGCAGAGGCCTGAGCTTGGACAGGGCCAGGCAAGCTGAGAACAGTAATTATTATTAAGATTAATCTTCCACTTGCACCTCTTGGAGTATGCTAAGGAGGTCTCCTGGCAGCCTTGCAGCCAGGTTTGTGATGGACTTGGCTGTTCTTGCTTTCTGGAGCAGCCAGCACCTGCAGCTGCTGGTCTCTGTTCCCTATGGGACACCCATTTGTCAGTCAGGAGCTGGGCTTGGGGCTGCATTTTATCTGTGGTCAGAAGAGGTGTCATTTCTAAACTACCATCTCCCTGTACATGCATTTCTATGTATTCCGGAGAGCAGGAGGGGTCCAAAGCTGAGGTGCTCTGAGGTCAGATCCGTGCACCCAGGCAGACCTTGTAGCTCTTGACCCAGATGTTTGGTAGCTGGGAGGGAGGGGGACCAGTTTGGTCCCAGCTGATGGGTCTTTGCCTAGAAGACAGGCTGCCTGCACTTGCTTTTTGAGTCAGAGCAAGGCTTAGCAAACAGGGTAGGTTTTTGTTTAATTAAGAACAAGCAAGAAATTTAAAGACTGGGTTTTCTCAATCCTGTGATAAATCAACCTCCTTCTTGCTCAGGAGGACAGGCAAATGCTCCAAATCAATGATCCTACTGATGCCTGGCCTCCCCTCCTTTGGAGGGAGAAATGAACAAGTTTGTCAGCCCCTGCCCTGCTGCTGCCTTTGGGGCAGCAAGTGGAGTGACTGCAGGTAATGATGATGAATGGCATGATTAATGCTGGAACTTGGACCTAAAGCTGGAATTTTAGACTGTATTCACGGAATAATCTGGCTCCTACTGTGCTGTTTGGTGGCACTTGGGGTGCAGCTGAAAGCACTGAGGTGCTCCAGATGGACACCCCAGAGTCATGCCTGTGTTTCAGGGATCAGAGGGCTCCTGTTCTCATGTCTTGGCTCTGAGCTGCCCACCAGGGTGGCCATGGCTGTGCTGAGAAGTGCCAGCCACCTGTGCTGGACACTGGCAGAGATGTAGGATGCCCCAGAGCAGACACTGGTAGATGGTGGCATTTGTCACTCTGGGTCCTGGGTGGGAGGGATGCCTGTGCCAGCCTGCAGAGCCCTGGCAGGGCGTTTAATTCCCAGGGGAAGCAGGAGGCAGTGGCAGCACCTGTCTGCCTTTGCTGTGAGAGCAGTTCCAGCTCTGCAGGAATGGTTTGAGGGTCCTGCTGGCACAGGAGGGTCACTGATTTTATTTTGCACTAGCACAAATCATCAAAAGCAGTATTAGCTAAACTGCACCCAGCAAAGCACTGCTTTGGAACAGTGTGTAATAATGACAGTCTGGGAAACATTGATTTAAGCAGGAGGGAGCTGCCAAGGCCATGTGCCACTCTGGTGAGAGCAGCCAAGGGGACCAGCAGCATGGGACTGGTTACTCCCTGCCTGCAGCCACACTCCCTGGACACCTGCACCCTGGGCACAGTGAGTCTTGCGTCCTGCTCACCATCATGATCCGGACCTTGAACTGTTCATGAACCTGGTTGTGCTCCAACCCAGGTAGGGCCAAGGGCTGCTCCCACGTGCTCCTGGCAGATGCTGGACCAAGAGCTGCAGACCTGCTTCCCCCCTTGGGCAGTGAGCTCTGCCTGAGCAATGCTGGGCCTTATCTGTAGTTGTGCTTTTCTAAACTACTGCTTTAAATGTATTTTTATACAGCAGTGTTGACCTTTTCTACCAGCCCCCATGGAGCGAGGTTGTATCTTGTGTAAAAGTCATATCAAATGGGCCACAAAAAATCACTCTTGCCTGATTAAAATGAATAGTCTAGACGATGTGTGCGTTTTCCTTCTGTGTCATTAGCTTTGCGTGAGAGCTTGCAGCACTCAGGGCTTTTATGGGAGAAATACAGCTACAGGTACTGCTAGCTGCCTTAACAGATACTAATGACAATCCTTGTAAGGATTGATTTGCAAAGAAAATTTCTATTGCCTCAAGGACAAACGTTTGTGCAAATCATATAATTGTGCGTGGAGAAATTGGTAACACTTTATGGAATGGTTCATTTATAAATACTTTACTATTTATTAAATTAAATGGTATTATAACAATTCTTTTGCTAAGCTAAAATATAGTAAGTGTTCTCTTTTTGCATTATTTCTGTGCTATAAAGCAGGCTGTTAGATCTTTGTTGCCAGCACCCGTTAAGGCTGTTGCTGGTTTTGTAACATGCTGTGTCTTAGACACCTGAGGCACCCATGCCATGCTGAAGGGTATTAGAAAGGCAGAGTATTTCAGCAGCTCCTTTCCTTTTCTTGATTTGGATCAGTAATTCTAGGATAGAATCATTTTGAGGTTGCCTGTTTTCTGGAGCATGGGCTTTGACTGGGGCAAATAGTACAAACCTCATCTGTGATTGTGTGCTTGGCTTCTTAAGCACAGGCAGTGCCTGCCCAGGCCCCATAGGAAGGAGGAAATGATGCCTTGGCGGCCAGGTTCAGCTGCTTTTGAAAGACACAGTGTGAGACTTCCCCAGCCAGGAGTGCATGTGCTCTCAGGGAGCCCATGTGGATTTGTCTTGGCTGCAGCAAGGTGATGTGTGCAGACCCTGGTGGCAGGAGCAATCCTTGTGGTCCCTTGGCTCACCTAGCATCATTCAGATAACCAGTGGTGGGTGCCTAACCCTCACTGGTAGGCCAGCAGGTCCCTAATTCCTCTGGCAGGAGATCTGGTTGCTGTGTGGAAGAGGGTGAGCCTGGTTCTGGTCCAGTATTTCCATCATCCCTGGATTTGGCCTTCTCCAAGGAGGAGCTGAGAGATACCTGCAGGCAAAAACTATCTTGTGTGACCTCCCAAGACCTCGGCTGGTTTGAGCCTTGTTGCTGTGTACAAGCCAGCCCCATTCAAAGGCACAGGGGCTTTGCTCCACTTCTGCTTTAAGTCTTCAGTACGTGGTGGGTCAGGAGCTGCTTTCCCATTTTCCTGTGGGAATGCTATTTGTATTGCCAGGGTGACTGGCTCTGTCCAGACTCACCACTGTCCACCTGACCACCCTTCCAACATGGAAACTGCCCAGGTGCTCCATTCCTATTCTGTGTTTTACCTGGAGAGATTAAAAGAGGAAGCAGTGCTGGCGCAGAACAGGTGCTGTCCTGGTGCGGTGCCCCCATTGTCACCCACCAGACACTCAGTCCTGCACCTCAGTGAAGCTGTGTCAGCACTCCCAGGCTGACCAGCTCCATTCCTACCTTGAGAAGCTGACCTTGTCTTCTAAAATTCTTGTCCACTCTGGAAAACAAGAGGAGAAGACATCTTTACTGAGCTAGAAATTTCTCTTGAATGTACCCTCTTTAATTTATGTTCCCTTTCACTTCGCTGCCTGCAGCAAAGGCCATTAATGGTGGCAGTTTGTGACACAACTGAAGGCTTCTCTAAATGGGCAGCTCTCCTGCAATCCCACTGCTCTGACTTCAGAGGAATTTGCTGGGGTTGTGGTGCTCAGCTTCTCTCCCTCCATTTTCCAGGCTCCAGAGACTAATCCTTCCTTCAGCTGGTTTTGCTGCTGCTATGGCAATATTTTCTCCCCCATCGTGGTAATCATGCAATGGTCTCTGAGAACAGCAGGAGAAGCGGTTCCTGTTCAATGCATAAAAGGTAAGATGAACTACATGTCATAAAACTTTTAAAAGTTCCTTTTTTGTGTTTGTGCGGGGGTTATTTTATATGGCTTTTGATATGAAGCTAAAATTGCACATCAAAAAGGATAATGCATCTTTAAGCTGTTACAATGACTTCTAAATTTTTCATTTAATGTCAGTGAGGAAAAAACCCCCTCAGTTGGCTGAGTTACGTTGGTGAGATGGCTGTTTCATTCCATAAAGTGTCTGCAGTGGATTTGAACAGTAGGAAATCCAAGGGTGATAAATAGCTATTTCTAAGTAAATTTCATGCAATTGCCCTTTGGTTAAAGTCTTTCCTCTCAGCACTTTCCTGTGCACATAGCCCAACTAATAATATTCAGGAGCAAGTGCTTTCCAGTGTGACAACTGATTGCACTTTGAAGCAGTAAATGGCTGATTTCATAATTGGTATAATTTTTCACAAGTACCTGAATGTCATATACAGAAAGAATAAGCAACCTGGACTTAATACGGGAGCTTTTTCAATTCTCCTAAAAATCAATAATGTATTAAACCCCTCTAACTGATTAAAATAATGTGAACCCTGAGTAGGTTTTGTGAGGAAGGCAGGTTTCTTCAAGGGTGGCAGATTTATGGCAAAAGGGTTAATACATGGGGAGAGCAGGGATACGTTACAGATGGAGCCCGTTTTCCTAATTAAACTTTTATCAAGATTTTCCTGGTTTGAATTGTTTCACTTAGAGGGATGGAAAAGAGCGTTTCCTTCGGTGTTGAGGGCCGGGAGCACTCTCCTCACAGGAGAGATCAGGATCGCAAGAAGAAATGGTGTCTGTTCCAAAAACTGCCGGGTGGCTCCTGAGGACCCTCTGCCCAGTGGCTGGAGGGGGCACAGGGCAG
>NW_009953489.1:601345-605679 GCF_000747805.2 Chaetura pelagica | reverse complement strand
ATGTTCGGGGCCGAGCCCCGCAGCCACTGGGGGGCCTGGACAGGGGCACCGGACGGGCTGGGGAGGGGCTGCCCCAGGGCCGCTTCTGCTGTGCGGGGGTAACTTCTTGCCCAGGGGCCTCTTTGCATAGGAAAATTCAATTAGTGTCATAGTGACATGAATATTATTAACAGGGTTACAAAAGAAAGAGCCTCTCTGCCAGGAGATAAGCGGAAGGTTATTTTCTCACCAGGATTTTTAAGATTTTCTGAAATCATTTAAAGATTATTGTGGGAAAATGTTTGAATGCCTATTGAGAAAATATTTGTGAAGATAAAGCAAAGCTCCAATGTGAGAGCAGAGATGTGTGGGTGGCAGGAGCGTGGAGAGGGCAAGTGAGTGGTGCAGGCACCTGGGGGGTGCATGGGAGACATGGCACCCACCAACCCTTGCTGGCAGCGCCATGTGTGGCTGGTCCCTGGGGGGTCAGAGCTGGGGGATGAACATAAATGCCTCAGAAATATTAAGATAAAAGATCACTTGTGTTAAAGCCTGGTCAAGCTGCTAAAGCCCACGGCACCACAGCAGTCCTCAGTGGTGTGGGCATCCACTCTGACCAGTCACCACTGTGTCCCCTCTCCCTGGGGCAGACATGTCCCCTCTTGTCCCTGCTCTGGGCAGCTGGGTGGGAGCCCTCATTGCTGCCAGGCCTGGCACAGCATCCCCTGTTGTCCCGGGAAGGGCTTTCTCCTCTCTGGGCAGTCGCACGTGGCTGAATTGAGGAATCTGTTTTAACTTTGTTTCTCAAGATCAAGATCAGACATCTTCAGCTTTGTAGTATTCACGTTTGTCTATTGTTTCAAGCTCATTTCCTATTTTCCAGCTGAGGAACTCTGCCAGAAGCACTTTTTGCCAGAGATTAAAACAATTTAGGAAGCAGACACCCAATTCCTTTCTTTGGATAGTAGGCAAATTGCGTATCTGTGAGAAGCAAGCAAATTTTATTATCAACAGATAGTTTGCTACTTAACTATCCTTAAGAATCCCCCAGTATTTACAGGCTTTTATTGGTTGTCCTGAGCCAAAAGGAGAGCAAGGTGTGTGCTTTAGTTAGGTTCTGTGCCTGCTGCAGAGGGGCAGAGGGGTCTTCGGCCCCGTACTGACCACCCATTGCTGGCTGGTGCCCACACACCAGAGGAGCTTTTTGCCTCAAGCCTGTGGGCAGCCCTGCAACCCTGCCCTGCTGTGGGTGCTTCGTGGGTCTCCCCATGTGTTGGTACTGAGGTCAAGGAACACAGGAGATAGCATTTATGTCATTAGCAGTGGCTCTCATTGACTTGTACTGAAATAGCTGTTTTAAATGTAATTACCACTAATTTGTGAAAATGTGCCATAAGATATGTAAATTCATTGCCTAATGGATGCACGTGGCAGGTTACAGTGAATGGATGATGTGGGATAACAAAAGCAGAATGATCTCTCAGGATGCTAAGCAGGTTCCTGGGGGCTGGGTTTTGGTGTCTGGACGCACTGAGGGTCTCCAGGTGCCTTTCCCTGGCCCTTCCCACAGGATGTAGGCCATGTGGGACCTGGAGCTTCTGCCCAATCACTTGCCTTTCCTGATGGGCAAGAGGTGGTGTGGGAGATTCTGCAGGAGTCCAGGAAGACAAAGGGGATCGCTCTTAAAATTATACAAGGATCAAAAAAAATCCTGGAATCATTCATCAGGATTGCTGTAGTTCTTGACCACATAGTCAATGATTTATTTAATCTTAATATATTCCATAAAGAGTCCCCATATTTCCATAAATATGTCATATCTACCTAATACATAGTAATGAACCTGCTCCAAGGGTAAATAAATAAGATCTAAGCTCAGCAAGCCAATGTTTATCAAAGGGAGATATACAGATATTGAGTCCTTTAAAGTACCATTCTTCACAGCAATCACAGCCAAGTTAGGCAATTTATAACATGTCAAGTCAATTAGAAACCCCCGTGGGCTCAGGGTGAGCCCGAGCTGGGTTGGCTGTGCCAGAACGTCGGGTGGGTGTGAGCACGTGGGTACCCTGTGGGGTGTCCTCCCAGAGAGAGCTGCCTTCCCGTGGGTGCTTCAAAAGGGGAACTTTCAGGTTTCATAGAGGAGGATTGGCTAATTTTTTTTAGAATTGTTTATTATGAGAAATGGAAATAGTTTCAAATGGAAAATTTTACTTGGATTGTTTTCATTTTTCCATTATTTTGTGGAATTATGTGTGACAGTGCATAACATGATGTAATACACTAGTCTAAATGTTTTTGTACAAATGTTGAAGGTACCTAAAAATGTGGTCACAAAGGGAAATAACTAATTTTTTAATAAGTTGCACCTTTTAAAATATTTTTCTAGAGTGAAGTATTTCCTATCTGTGTTGTAATTAGTTTGACAAAGTCAATAACAATAGAATATTCTGATTATGTCAATATGACACATAATATTATGCACTTCTGTTATGCATATTATGGCATGACTTGACATGTCATGACAGGTCACATTATGCACTACTACTGATGTCATAAAATAATGTAAAAGCAATGTAAACAAATTTTGAATTGAAAGAAAAATTAATTCATTACTTTTCCTAAAAGAAATTCCCAAGTAAATGGTTTTCATTTCTGTTTGAAAAACATTTTGCCTCATTTTCACCCAGAAGGCAAATGGCTTTTGAAGAGTCAATGCTTCCTGTGAGGGGGGAGCTTTGATCAGCTCAGGAACGCGCAGCTTGCTCCTCAGTGCCCGTGGGCTCACCCCTGATCCCCGGGTGCCTCCGGGTGCCCATGGGCTCTGCTTGGGGCAGCACGTGCCGGGCTTGGTTGTGATGCCCCGGGGTCCCAGGGTGGGAGGGCAGTAATGGGAGCTGACACCTCCCTGTGGTGGGACAGCAGCCCCAGCACCTCACTTTGAGCAGGAAAATGTCAGTCCTGCGAGTCTCAGTGCAACAGATGTGGAAAATATCCATCATGTTAAAAGCTGAAAAAAAGGCTTTTTTTTCTTTATAAACTAAAGCATCTCATCCTTTGAGCCACAGGGCTGGGGTGTTGGGGCAGATGTGGGTGCACAGTCCCCATCTCTTTGGGATGTGGTGCCTGTGGTATCCTGCTCTTTGGGGCCTCTGCCTGGTGCCTCCCAGCTCTGCTGCCACCTGCTTCAGGCATTTGCAGAGCAGGTGGGGAACATTCTATCCTTCATCCTCTGCTTTGCTGCCTGCTCTTGCTTTGCTCACCTGTTGCATGGTCAGGTTTTGTCTTGGCTTTTAAAATTTCTCAGGAGGAACATGTGGAGAGCACAGAAAACCTTGGGGAAGGGGGATGTGTCCTGGCAAACAAGGTGGTGTGGGTGACAAAGATGTTGGCTGACACCAGACTGGCATATGTTTTACTTCTGAGCTTTTCACGTGGAGTGTACAGCATGCAGATCCTAGTTTATTTTCATGTTTATAAGGATGCAATGATAATTCTCACTTCCCAGAGACACAAAACCATTTGGAAAATATTTATAACAGGTTGCTGGTGAGCTGGATGCTTAAGAAGCCTGAGTCTGTCCTGTGCTTGTGTCTGCTGTAGCTGTGAAGGTGTAGATTCCCTGTGCAAATCATTAAGAAAAAATGTCATTTGCTGTCAGGCAGGGAGGAGTTTCTGTGGCCTGGAGACTAAGGCAGGAATCAAACATGGACACCAGGGACCGTAGACTGTGCTCAATGTTCTCCTGCCTGTGAACCAGTCAGATAACAGCGGCTGGGATTCTGATTCATTTTTAATGAAATACTTTTTGCAACAATCCTACAGCAGCCCCAAATGGTGGCAGATAAGAGGACTGCCAGGTGGAAGATCTGCCTCAGCTGCTTCATGAGCTACTCTGCAAAGGAGGCCACGGTGATGGCTGTGAGGTGCAGCAGCAATGGGGGCAGTGGGGAAGGATGGTGGTGGGAGGGGGCCAGGGCCAGCAGCGGCTGCAGAGGAGCAGCACTGGTGCTAGCAAGCAGCAGGGGGATGAAGGTGACAGGGAGGAAGGGTGCAGGGGGAGCCTTTGACTCCAGGAGGGCCAGGGGATGGAGGTGGCCTGGGGTGGCCCCTCACTCTCACCTGCTGCCTGCCATGGTGCTGTGCCCTGTCTGGCACCCGTGGGGTTAGGGTGGGGGCAGAGGGGGTGCCTTGCAAAGAGTGCACCCCTGCCTGGGTGGGGAGGGGATGAGAGCTGTGTCCCTGCCAAGAGGACGAGCCTGCCAGTGGCTGCCAGCCCCGGGATGTTCCCCACCTGGCTGCGGTGGCAGAACCCTGCAGAGCCTGTCCTTCCCTGTCGTGACCCGCCTGCCTGG
>NW_009953489.1:592776-601332 GCF_000747805.2 Chaetura pelagica | reverse complement strand
GGGATGTTCCCCACCTGGCTGTGCTGGCAGAACCCTGCAGAGCCTGTCCTTCCCTGTCGTGACCTGCCTGCCTGGGGGCTCTGTACCGGTGATGGGCAGCACTGCTGACAGCTCCTCCCCGGTGTGAGAGACCCTGCTGATACCAGAAAGGTCATTCAGGGACCTCAACAGTGTCGTCTTCAAATGGAAATGTCATTTTTTATTATTTAGTGCTGATAGAGTGCTCAGAATAGCGGCAGCTGCTGGCTGGGAGAACTTCAGCTCAGATGGCCCCTGTCTTCTGCTCCCAACCCTCTCCCCCTTGGAGGCCCCCTGAGCTGCCTCCTACCCCTCAGGAATGCTGCCCGCTCCCTTCCCAGCAGGGCCTGGTAGCCAGGGGCTATGTTGTGCCTGTACTGAGGGGTCTGGGAGCATGTGGCTGGGGGGGTGCCGGAGTGCTGGGAATGGTGTGAGAGCTGCTCTTTACCAGCCCTTCCCCAGGCTGCAGGAGAGACTGGGAGGGGCCTGGAGGCACCGTTCCAGCCTTGAGAGTGAGGGGCTGGGTCTCTTCTGGCTTTCCACAGTGCCATGTTTGCTGCCTGGACTTCCTGCCTCTGGGCCCTCGGAAGTACAGTCTGAGTGGATATTGTCTGGTGTTAGAGTGCCACTGCCATTGCTGTGAAAGCAAATGAGAGGAGTTTGATCCAAATTGCATTTCCTCTCATAGTCTGGAGTATGACGGCACATTAAAGCCTATAATATTCCACTGCTGCTCTTTTGCATGATTTTTTAATTAAAAAACTATGGAGTAAACAAACATTCTGCTCTGGAGTAGCCCTGCAGAGACCCATCGGTAGGCACATTTACATCCCTGCACTTTTTCAAGAAAGTTGATATACTAACAAAAAAATAATAATAATATCACCCACCCAAACAGTTAGTATTGGATAAAAGTTTGAAGTGAAAGGCAGCTGGCAACCTTCTCCAGCCTGTGAAATGATATTAACATTTTATTATTCTAAGGTGAGCTTTTTGAAACAGAATTTTAAATGTTACCCTGCTGTTCCAGAACACAAAAACCTTTAATTTTATGCAAATGAACAGCGAGGAGCTGAGCGCTTAATGTAAACGAACACTTTCTTTGTAGGAGAGGTTGGAAGAGAAAAAAAAAAATTCCCAGGGATTCTTTAATTGCTGTCTGAAATTATGTAAATCCCACTGCTAGGCAGAACGCAATTATCCCGTGCCCCTCTCTGCCAGCATTGCTAATGTCTAACAAAATATCGGTGGGTGACATTTAGTCGAGGTAATGCAAATGAGAATTAATTTTTTTTCCAAGACAAAGGGCAGCTAAAAGATCACCTCGTTCATAGAAGGCGGAGGGGGCTGAGCCAGGGGCTTTGCTGGGGAGGCAGTGCACAGGGAGTCGAGGGCACTGAAAACTTGGGCTTGTGGTACTTGGGGACAGCTGGGCCCTAGATAGAGCCTATAAGTGTTTCTTTATCTTTTTATTTTTTAAAGGAATGAAGCCCAGGGAGGTGGGGGCAGGTTGTTTGTTTGCCTTTCTTTTTAATTCATGGTCATTCTGACACAGGGGCAGGGTGGGAAATGTGATTGAAACCCCCTAATGGCTCTGCCTGCTGGTGGGTAAAGGCGACTTGTGATTTATCACCTACTTGTGCTGATAACTAGCAATAATTCTATTAAATATTCAGAGTGAAGCTTTTGCAACACAATTATCAAACAGGATTTGTTAGGGCAGAAATGCTTCATGAGCACAAAACAGTGGTGCAGGAAAGGGGCTGCTTTGTAAAGGGCTTCCCTTGCCCCTGCTTCAGTGGAGGCTGGGGGTGCCTACAGGCTCAGAAAGCAGAGCGGCCTGTTCCCATTTTTGAAGCATAAATCAGGGAAGTTGTTCAGGAATTTTCCTTTTTGTCTCTTTGTTTTCTGTTTTGGGGTGGTGGTTGTTGTTGTTTTTGTGGTTTTTACTTTTGCTGCTTGCATTTCACATCTACCTTTGCTTCCAAGGCCAAAACTAAGAACTTGTGACTCTGCTCACTTTTTAAAAGAGAAAAGGAAACCCCAGTGAGAGCCAGTGCAAGGCAGGGGCAGGTCTGTGTGAAGAGTGATGAGGTATATGGATGCTCGGAAAGCTCTGGATCAGGGTAAGAAGTGCTCATGGAATTATCCTTTGAAATGTACACTCTCTGCAGGGAGGCCCCGGGGATCATCCTTGCTGGAGGAGTCGGGGTGAGTTGCACCATCTGCTTGGGATTTAGGACAGGCAGAGCTGTGAAAATATGAATTAAAAATACATAGTAGCAGGAAATAGTTTCCTCTTGCCTTGTCTTTTTGAAATTATACTAAGGAAAAGCAGGTGGCTGGTGCCACCTACATGCTGTGGCACTCCCTGTGACTGGGCTGGGTCACTGGTGGCCAGCAAGGGATCCTGGACTGGCACCACAGGCTCTGCCACCCAGCACCAGCCCACCCCAAGCACAGCTCCTCTGCAAAGCCCAGACACATCCCCATGTTTTGTGTTCAATTTTTGCCACACCAGCTGCCCACAGTCGTTCTCAGGCAGCAGGAGAGGGGTCAACGCCTGCGAGGAGCCCCAGCCCCGCAGGCTCTGCTGGGCATGCGTGGTCAGCAGCTGGACCCTTGGTAGGTGTGGGAGCTCCAGTGCTGAAAGAGGAATGGATGTATCATCTGTTTCTTGTTGCGTTCCTTTCCTTCAAGCTGTTGAACCTAGTGCACTGAGATGCATTCCTGAGCCCCATGGTGGAAGCAGCAGCCTACCAGCCCCTTGCCAGCTGAGCCTGGCACCTGCCAGGCAGCACTCCTGCCCTGCACCATGGGGTGAGGATGAGGTGCTGCCACTGCAGCCAGAAGCTGTCCCTCCTCTGCAGGACACTGCTGCTGCACAGGCAGAGGCTGTCCTTGGCCTCCTAAAATTTATAATCTTTATAATCTAACGTTTAGACTCTTCAAAGCTTTATGCCTGTCTTTAACCTGTAGCACATGCATAGTCTCAATGGGATTTCTCATCTGCTAAGAGTTAAGCATGTACATAAATCTTTGCAGCCTGGGGGCCTAAGGCATTCCCCAGCACACATGCACACACATTCCTGTGCACACGTGTAATGGAACAATCTTTGCAAACTCACTTGCAGAGCGTCTGAGCAGGGAGGCGTGCCAAATCTGTGCCCCTTGTGCCATCTTCCTGAACATTTCTCAAGCATTTTGGGTGCCATGGGGGTGTTGAACTTCTGACATCACCTTTAGCAAATTCCCTCTTTGTGTCTGCATCTCCAGGAAGCAGGGGGGATGTTGGCAGACAGTAGTTGTGCTGGAGGTGAGCACAAGCAGGGAGCAGCCATGTACAGTCATAGACAGCATTTGGGTCAGACTGGGAACAGAAAATAGCTCAAGAAAGCACTGGCATGCCAGGTGCTTGGCAGGAAAAGGAAAGCATGTTGAAGGCTTCCTTTGCAGCAAGTGTTTTCCTCCTCCCTCCCCTGTGCCACTCGCAGCCATGGTGTGTGCATGAGGCACAGGGCTGCTCTGTGCCAGCACCAAGCTCCAGCCTGGTCTAGCACAGCTTCTGTGCTCAGACACTGTAAGGAAAGTTTGTTACCAGGTTCCATCACGTCAGCTTAATTTTCAGCAGTGTAAGTTGTTCTGATGTGATCCAGAGTTAAACTCGTGTAAGAAACCAGGACAGATTTTTGTGGACTGGCAGAAGTGATTAAATGCTGTGGCAGTTGCAGTGTGTCCTTCGGATAGACGTTGTTTTTGGGGTGTTCCTCCAGCTGTTTGTATTGGGCAGCACAGTATTTGCAGGTCTCTGGTCTATGAGACTTCACTGTATGAATCTCCAGACTTTAATTTCCATGCAGTAGTTTCTGCCATCAAATGACAAAAAAAAAAGACTACTCTTCACATTTAAAATAATTGCTGTGAAACCCTTTCTTTTTTGCCCTCATGCAATGTTGGTTTACGTCAGATGGTATGATCTTCCATGCAATTACTCTTTCCACTTTGTATCTGTTGTTTGTGCTGTGAATGGACAAGACCTCTAATTTGCGGTTAGCAAATCCAGACAGTGCCATCAGGTGAGAAGAGGCATTTCATAAATGTCTCGTGCGCTGCAGCATTCACTTTATTAAGAACTAAATGGATGAGTTTCCCTAAAACCTCCTCTACCCACTGCACAAAGTCAGGCCGGCAGCAGCATCCCCCGGGAAGGGGGCCGGGCTGCCCTGCCCGCGGGGCTCGGGTCAACTGCCATTTGTCAAAGGCAGCCGTGGCCGCCGCCCCAGGCAAAGTGCTGATCGCAGCACAGCACCCTCTGAACTGACCCGGGCGCTTAGCCTTTTCTGAGAAATATTTACAGAAAGGTCAGCAAATGCTTTGTGACAAGACGCCAGCACATCCCTAACCCGCTCCTTCCTCATCCCTGCCTCGCCCCACGTGCCAGGCGCAGAGCAAACCGGGACTGCCGTTTCTTCCTCCACGTCGCACAAATGTTCCTGAGCCACCGCACAGACAGGGGTGTGTTTCTGTCTGGAACACCTACTGTTTGCAGAGGATGCTTTTTCATCAGCCACATCATTTTGACCATGCCCCCACGATGCTGAGGTTGTGCTGTGTGAAGAAAAGTCCTCCTTGCCCAGCCCTGCTAGTCTTGCTCACTGCCTCTGCAGTCCTGGTCCTCATCCCTGCCTCACCACCACCTCCTGGAGTCAAGATTTGGGAACTATGATTGAGAAGAAATGAGCAGGACCTGTTACTGCGAAACGTGGGAGAGGAGGAGGATGTTGCAGTGGGGTGACAAGCAGGATGGCCCTGTGCACTGCACCGTGGCAGCACCAGCTGCCTTTTCCTGATGGTACCAGGTACCCCAGGCTCTGCACTTCCCCATCATATTGCCAATGATTTATTCCATCAAACATGCTTTTGCTGTGCTCACTGTAACTGTGTCCAGGCAATCTCAGCTACTGGGCACTTGCTGACTGTCTGCTGGCTGTTTTTCTGCTTCCCCATCCCACAGTCAGCAGTGTAGCTGCCCAGCCTGGCAGCAGCCAGTTACTGCCCGTGGAGAGGCAGACAGACAGACAGAGCACCAGCAGGAACCAATCACTGTAAACAGATTTATCAGCTAGAAAGTTCCTTGCAAGAAAATAGAGCAGCAAGGGGCACATGGTCCTGAGAAAAAAACAGGCTTACCGTGCCTGAGCCCTGCCTGCCCTGAAATGGCCCGGGTTTCTAAGCAGATCAGAGTAAAAACCTCCTGTAGCTGGGTAATTCTTTCTTTTCCGATAAGCCGGTAACCCCATTAATAGAGAGTCTGGCATGGAGGGAGTTGTGCTGGGAAAGCACTGCACCTCAACATACCCAGCAGATTAAAGAGGACTTAATCACAGTGCAGCCACAAAGTGCACTACATGGCATTGTTCCTCTGAAATAAAATTTTATATACAGCCTATCTGAGAGCAGCACAAAATAAATACTTTTTAAATCTATGATTACTGTAGGGTTGTTTTGTGTTTGTTTTTTTTTAATTTTATATTGGTGGCTGAATTCTGCTGTTGCTCCAAAGGATTAGAGGGATAATTCCATTACAATTTACTAACAAGATTAAAAGAGCCAGTTATCCATTTATGGGGGTCTATGGAAACGAGCAGTGGCTTCTGGAGGTCTCAGCTCTGGGTAGGTGTATCACTCATATCACAGACACATCCAAATCAGGTTAAGGCACAGGCAAGACGTGCCCGAGGTGAAAAGGTCTCCAGGACCTGCTGTCCTGGCTTTACCACGAGAAGTATTCAGGGGTTCACAGGGCAAAAGGATGCAGATGGAGAGACTTTCTAGTGTGAACAGTGATGGAGGAGAAAGGAAGGAAGAGCAAGAAGTGCTCTAGAAATGGAACTGCTCCAGCAACTCCCCCAGGAACAAAGCACCAGTGCTGCAAATGTCAGTGCTGAGGAACGTTTTCACACAAGCACTGACACCAGGGTCCTCAGGGCAGGAGCCCCCTCTGGCACTTGAGGTGGAGGAGATCCAGCACTGCCCCATGGGGTGGCTTCTCCCAGGGTCAGAGGGCATCCCAGAGGAAAAGGGCAATGCTGAGTTAAGGTGGCTGAGGGAGACTGCCAAGTCCCTCGAGCTGTGCAGAGCACATGAGAAACTTGTCAGCTACAGTCCTGGATGGTGCCAAGATCTGGTACACCCAGATCTTGGCATCTTTCTTATCTCCACAGCTGGAAGAGGACTCTGTGACAGCTTCCGTGGCAAATTCAGGTTCTTCTATTTAGAATCAGATTCCTAAATTCTTGAACAATTTTCTCTGAGTTCTCTGTGATTTTCTGCATTGATAAAGCCTCGGCTTTTCAGGACAGGAAAGCTGAGGGTCAGCAGTGGTGTTGACTTATGCAGGATGCATGGTTTGTTTGTTCCTTGTTCCTTCTGCCTCACACAGGTAACAAGGACACAGCATTATCATGCATCTGAGTGTCAGCTTCACAGTGGCTGATCTGTTACGCAGTTATGAGGATGTCTGAGCATTTGTGTTTAAAAAGTGTTTTTTCAAGAGTGTTATTAAATTGCATTTGCAAGGATATTGGCTGAAAAGGACCCTGGCAGACAGTGCAAAGACAGGTGATGTGGAGGAAGGGAATTATTTAGCTATTCTAATGAGTACATGTGGGAAAGCATTTGCAGTGTTGGTCCAGCTCTGCCCCACAGGTTGGAAATGCACTGTCTGAAACTCCCTCACAAAAAATGAATGTATCTGCCAAGCTACATGTGTGGAACTGGCATGAAACATTCAGAGTTAGAAACTAGCCATGGCTGGCATTGTTCTGTGTATCCTCTATACTGATTAATTGATATTTAATTGATTGCACTGTCAGAGAAGGATTTTAGCATGTGCTGATTGTCTGGCTGATTGGTACTAACAAGTCTGAAGAGCATTTAGTATAAATTTGTGGAACTGCACACAAACTGCTTCGGTCACAACAAAGACCTGAGTTCATGGAGCATGGTCAGTGAGCAGTGGAATCATCCACACACAGAAAGCTCCTTCCCCTTTTCAAAATAATTTTTTAGAGAAATTTAGATTTGTCTGATTGCATGGGGCAAGAAGTGTCCTCAGTTCAGTTGCCCCAGCAACCTGCTGTGCTCTGCTGTCTACTCAGAAGGTCCTTTGAAGTGCTTCGTGCCATTTTTGCACTGCCTCATTTGTCCCCAGGAGGTGCCAGCAGCGCAGGGACCCTGGCACAGAGTGAGGGTCCCTCCCTGTGCCGCGCGGAGCAGCAGCCGGGAGAGCAGAGGCAGGTTTGGGGAGCAGCCAGGACAGGGAGGGCAGGACCCAGCTCTGTCCCCACTGGGCAAGCTGTCCCTGACAAATGTTTCTGTGCATGTCTAGTTCTTCTTGTGCTGTTTGTCAAGAGCTTCTTTAAAGGCCTCTCACTCTGCAGAGTTACAGCCTGTAGCAATCTGTCCTTTTCTCCTCAAACAAACCCTTTATAGGCTTGTTCTTGTGAAATTTATGGGTTGTTGGGTGAAACATTAGGAAACATTACATCAAAAATGTAGAATGCTTTTCCCAGCCTGAGCTATGGTCTATGGCAAGGGCCGCCTGCTGGGCTATGGCTCTGACAAGGCTTTTCTTTATTGTGACTGGGGCTTGCAAGGAGCAACAGCCAGCACCGGGGGAAGCTCTGCCAGGACAGGGGCTGGCTCACCTGCACGCTGCTTCAGCCAGTGACAGCGTGAGGGACTGGATTATCCCTTCAGAATTGTAAAGATGCACAATACATCATGGTTTTGGTTTGGTTTGGCGTGGCTTGCCTTGGCTTAGATTGGTTTGGTTTGTAAAAGATACAGATTTAGGTGTGCTGGTGAGGCCCCTGGGCTCCCCGAGCGAGCACAGCTGGAGAGCAGCTCTTAATGGGGCACGAGAATTTTGAAGGACCTACAGGTTTCCAGAAGAGTCACCAGACAATTGTAACAACATTGTCTTGCTGTATTAGTTTAACGTCCAGTTGAATCACTGACCTTAAGGTCTGAAAAAGACTAAATCTAGAAACAGATTATTTTTCCCATGCAACATGACAGAGGGGCTGTGGTCGCTCCTAAATGCAATTGTACGTTCACTTAGGGAAAGCCGTTGCTCCTCGGCCGCTTCACGACAGCAACCAGCGTGTGTGTGTGTGTGTGTGTGTGTGTGTGTGTGTGTGTGTGTGTGTGTGTGTGTGTGTGTGTGTGTGTGTGTGTGTGTGTGTGTGTGTGTGTGTGTGTGTGTGTGTGTGTGTGTGTGTGTGTGTGTGTGTGTGTGTGTGTGTGTGTGTGTGTGTGTGTGTGTGTGTGTGTGTGTGTGTGTGTGTGTGTGTGTGTGTGTGTGTGTGTGTGTGTGTGTGTGCGTGTGTGTGTGTGTGCGTGTGTCCGGCGGGAGCGGCAGCGCCGAACCAATGCTACCCCCTGGTGACCGCGGCCGCGGAGCTGCGCGACACGGGGCCCGGGGGCCCGGGGGGAGCGCTGGGACAGCACGGCCCGATGGCAGCGCCGGGGGCT
>NW_009953489.1:585689-592441 GCF_000747805.2 Chaetura pelagica | reverse complement strand
AGCTCCGGGCACCCCCCGCACCCCCGCAGAGCCCCCGTGACACTTCTCACCGCGGTTACCGGGACTTCGCCCAGGGCCGCGCTGCAGCAAACCCGGCACCTGGTGCGGTGCGCGGCCCGGCTCCCGGCTCCGCCTCGTACTGCTCACTCTGTGCATCTTGTTAATGAAAAGCAGGGATGTAATTTCAATTAAAGATAATTACATATTTAAACTTAACATTAAATTCTGCACTAAAACAAAATTACATGAAATCTCAGTGTGCAGCCGTGCTGCAAGGCGGCACGTGAGGCGAGCGGAGGAAGGAAATGCTGTTATGCAAAGCGAGCTGATCCTTCCCACGCGGAGCTCCTGCCTGCTGACGCTTCCCTGTCCAGCGAGTTCAATCCGATCTGTTGCCACACGCTGCCTTCAGAGGGGGTTCCTCTCCGTGTTGCTGGGCAGGTCCTGCAGCTGCTCAGCTCTAACATTACTGCACTGTACAATGTTGGCAAAAAAATAAAATACCTGTGAGCGAGACCACCGGTCAGCAGGGGCGGGGCCTGGGCTGTGGGGAGATTTCCCATCCCCAGCAGCAGCCACTTGGGCCCAGCAGGCAGGGTCCAGTGCCTCTTGCTTTGTGGGAGGAGGCTGAGATGCTGCAGTTGCACAAACTCCGGTGTTTTGGGTAAAGCTGGGAAAGTGTTTGGAATTGGTGATGATAAACACTGTTCCCAGATTATTGTTTGTTTGGTTTTTTTGTGAAATCAAACAAATTTGTTGGCCTCAAAAGCAGCTGGCTGGTCACAGGAACAGCATTTCTGTCCCTGCAGCCCACAGGGCTGGTGAAGTGTTGTGAGACCTTCCCAGAGCAGGGATGACACTCACATGTTGGTGGCTCAGCTCAGAGGCCAAGTAGGAACATTTTCTTCTTAGCTTTATATATTTCCTAAAAATAGATGGCCAGTGGATGAGTGGTTAAAGCCACAGTAATTCAGACCAGCGTAAAGCCGTGCTAATGAGACCTGGATTTCACAGGCATGGCTGTGCATGACTCCTGTCCTGGCTGTAGACAGAGCCTTTTCCAAGCTCAGCTGGAGGTGATGGCTCCAGGTAGTGGAGCAGCATGGCCATGTGAAAGGAGAGGAGGAAGCAGAGGGCATCCATGTCCCTGAACCTCCAGAGCAGGCTTGTGCTCAGGTCTATCTTGATGCTCTGCTGTGACAAACCAAAGACACTGTGGCACAATAAAAGCTCTTCAGAGAAAGGCTTTTTTTTTAAGAAAACATGAAAATTATTCATTTTGTGATTTAATTTGATAGGAAATTCATGCTGCTCCTGTAGTAATTATTATCATTATTGATTATTACAGCGTGGCTGAGCAGCTAAAGCAAAGGGCCAGAGCTCCACTGTGCATGTTGTGCCAGGGAACAGTCCTCACCCCTACAGACAAGCTCCAACACTTCTTAACCTCAACTGGACACAAACTTGGTATTGAAATTGCGGGTTTGTGGTGTGCAGTGGTCAGGGCTCCCAGCAGACTTCAGAACTGCAGCAGGCAGCACAGGCTGAGGATGAGGCAATCAAGACATCAAGTGAGCAGACGTGGTGCATTTGAAACAGTGAGCTGTGTCACATTGGTGTTGCTGTCATTAAGCTTCAGTGTGAATGTCACCTGCAGAGCCCTTTGCTCCTTTCCTCAGACTGCAGTTGTTTCCCGACCCTAGAGGATATCTGTTCCTTAGCACATGCCAGGAAGGGCCGATTTGCCACCAGGAGGGAGGGAAGTGGCAGGATTTGCTTGTTCCATGGGTGGACACAGTGAGCAGCCATGTGGAGGGACAGCACCGCAGGCACCAGGCTCAGCACAGCCCTGTCCTCCAGCACTGGGGTTTCTCCTCCTCCGTTAAATGATTGCGGTTATCAAGCACTGACAAGTGGCATTAAAATTTATTAGTCAGCATAAAGTTTTATTTGAGGGATGGCTAGAGATTTAGTAGGCTCTGTGAGCCTGTACTTCGGCTGGCAGTGTCCCCTCTAATACCTGACTGTGGGGTGTACAAGGCGTGGGGTGGCCCTGGGTGCCCTGGCTCTGCTCCCTGTCCCAGGAGGTCCCTGCCTCCCACTGCTGCCAGCCTGGCCCTGCAGACCCTGCTGACAGATGCGCCCAGCTCTGATATGGGAACTTCTCCAGCAACACTTCTATTAATCACTTTGGCAATCATGAAATACACTACATGTGTACTGGAGTTTAAATCCCACACTCACTAACGGTTTACTACCCTCTAAATCCCCCTTCATGTTATTTGACTTTTAAACCCAAGGAATATTCCAAATCAAAGAGGTTCTGTGTCACACTTAGTCCATCTCAAAGAGCCTGGATTTAACATCCCTTCATGGCTCAACAGTGCCTGGCACATAGAGCCACTGCTTGCTCCTTATTAATATTTATGATGGGGAGAGAAAGTTGCATAAATCTTGCTTGATACTTAATTAAACCCCACTTCTTTTGATTTCTTCCCTTTCAGCTTCACTTGGTGTGGGCTGTAGAGGCACTGGATGCTCATCCCGCAATGAACAGCTGGGCACACACAGGGCTAAACGGGATTTAGGGGCTGTGCCCCCCCACTCAGCACTGGCCCCCCATGCTGCTGGTTGCCCTTTGCTGCCCTGGCTGGTGCAGCTGCAGGCTGGGGACTGCAGAGCCCCCATGGGCCAACAAGAGCCTCGGCTGGCAAAGCACAGCTCAGCTCCAGTCCCTTTGCCTTGGTTTATCTGTGTCTCGTGTCTGATCTTGAGCGCGATGCATAAGAAAGCGGTTAACACGCAGCTGACATATCTTTGATACGACGATCATACCGAGGAAGCAGCTTGACCCCCGAAGGCTCCTGCAAACAGCAGGATTGACACTTCACATTGACTTTGCTTCAGGCTTATCAACAAATCTCAGCCAATTTTATTAAAGAGCCGCGTGTGGCATGTGGGATGCGCCAGGCTCCGACAACTTCATCTTGCGGCAGCTCAGGAACCAGGCAAGGCCTTGGCTCATTTTTCTCTCTTTCATGTTTTCACTTTGCTGGTGAATTTAACTTTACAAAAGCTCTTGGTGGGTTTTGGTGAAGGCTGGGAAGCAGTACAAGCCTGTGGTGTTCCCTGGCCCTGAAGAGAAGCAGGGAGCAGGAAGGGGCTGGCAAAGGCCAGAAGGAGTGGGACAGGCAGGCGCAGCCTCATGGTCCCTAGCAGTGCCCGGTAAATCACCGTGGTGACAAGTGCCAGTGGGGCTGGGCTGGAGCCAACCCTGCCCACTGAGGGACAGCTGCAAGTGCCAGCAGCAGGGCAGGGGCATCCCAGCACTCCTGGGCTTCAGCCCTACCCGCCTGGGCTGCCAGACAAGGGGCCTTTGCCCCTGCAGAGCTGTGACAGCTGTCCAGAATTGCAGCCTTGGGGAACATGGTATTCTAAAATTCCACCCCAGACCCATCCAAAGCCTCTCAGGCAGGCCACAGGGCAGCACAGACTTTTCTAGACCAGTTTACTTGTTTTAGGCTCTGTTTTTTAGCTCAGTGTAAGGTGTATATGTATTTTTAGCATCAAAAGAGGGCCAAGGCAGGATACCGCAGGATGAGAATCAGGGCAGTGAGAAGCCAGCAGGATCCACCACTCTGATGCATCAATTGGTAATTGTGTCTCTTTTTACTCATGCAAATTTTATCAATATTATTTATATATTCAAAGCAATTTATAAATAATACATACATGTATGCTAAGGTAATTGCCTCAACTAGATTATTTGTCCCAGTTTTTATTGTCTATCCAGATGCTGAATATTAAAAGTAGGTTTCCTTGTAGTCATTGGTAGTTGAGAGCTGGCTGGTCACAGGAAAAGCACTTCTGCACCTGTGGGTGTACTGGGAGGGAGAGAAGGTGAAGGGGGTTTTTGTGAGGGCAGGGACTGGCCTTGGGGCCAGATCCATGCAGTGATGCTGCTTTGCCCTGGTGCTGCAGCCCCCCTGAGCCCTCTCCACAGGGCATAGCCCCTGGTGGGCTCCCAGTGGAAGGGACAAGGCTCCAGAATGACATGAGGAACTGGTCCTAGTATCACTCACATCCCATCCCACCTCCCAGCCCTTCACTTACCAAAACTTGACATTGCAGTGAAAAAGATTAGGAGCATTGACAGGCCTGCAAAGGTGACAGCTACAAAGAAATATGAAGCAATCGCATTGTCAGAGTGCCTATTAGGAACCTAAAAAACCTCAGCTCTCTACACAAGCAAAACTGATTTATTGCACAGCACAGTTCATGAACTCATCAGTGGTTTTGCATGGAAAAGAGATGGATTTTCTTTCAGATGTTTATGGTGTGAGTAGACTGTCCTGAAAGTCACTGTTTGATTTTGCATCAGTAGTGCTTGCTAGGGTTAGCTAGGAACAGAGCTGGCTTGCCAGCTGAAACTGCCAAAACTCATCCCAAGGCCAAAGGAAGTGCAGTTCTAGGGTTGTGTTACTTGGGAATTCCCGGCACAGCCTTGCTGAACGGAGGGAGGAGCACTCACACGAGGTGGTGCCAGTATCCCAGCAGAGGCAGGGATCCTGTCCCTGTCTCCCAGAAAGCCAAACTGTTCAGCCTTGTCTGACCAGCTTCCAGATCGTGGTGCAGTCTGTCCCTGCATTTGTATGGCATGTGGCTGCTGGCCTGTTCTGTCTGGAGTCAACACAGCCCAGCGCTGGCTCTGATGGCCATGGCAGGGTTTAGGGTGCTGGGCACTGAGTGCCATGGCCAGTGCTGGCTCCTCAGCCCCCAGTGCCAGAAGGGGCTTAAAGGTGCAGATGCAGGCTTGGCTTTCTGACAATCCTGTACTTCTGTTAAACATGTATATGTTTCCTCTCCTGCGCGGGATTACGCCTTAGATGCCCTGGGAGCAGCTGTGGTTTATGCAGGTTTTAAAGGTGAACCTTCATGCTCTGTGAAGTTTTAAAAGCAGCTGATTTACACAGGAATCCATTTCTCGAAGTGTCTTTGTAGCTCTTCTCTTCCCTAATGGTTTGTGACTGAAGAGCTTGGCTGTAAACAAGCGGCTCCTGCTCAGAGCAGCACTGACTGCGTGGTGGCCAAGACCACCCTGTGGGCAGAGTGGGCAGAGAAGTCCTTGGGGCTGTGCCCACTCTGCCCCACGAACTGGTGCTGAATGGCTCTGCTGGCACAGGGTGGCACCTGCCCCATACCCGTGCCAGCCTCGTGCAGCACTGCCAGCTCACCCCGAGCAATGTCTGGCAGTTCTGAGCACAGTGCACAGGTCCCCAGGCCCATTCTGACCCTGACCCTTTAAAGACTCTCTTTTTCCTTTAAAAACGAAAACTTTAAATGGCTCTGAATAAAATAAAATAGAATAACTGAACTGTGAAGGGTGATGATTGTATTTCTTTCACTTGTAAGAGAGACCTTTATAACTCTCTTGGGAGGAAAAAAACAATAATGGTCCTTCATGGATGAAGTGCTCTAAATATGGTGTATATTTTTTAAAATACCAGTTCTACAGTTATTGAAACAAATTATTGTTAAATGCATTTACAGCATAATAACTGTGCTAATTTGCTGATAAAAAGCATCCAGCGTTAAACCCCCCATACATTATTTTGTCATTAGCATTTGTTGGCTCCTCATAGGTATTTTCAGACAGAAGGCTTTGTTCTGTATTTAGCACACAGGCCCCGTGCTCCTCGCTCTCCCTTCCCGGTGGGAATTGCTTGTGCACAGAATTGCAGCTTTTTTTAAAAAAATTGATGTTTAAAAATGGGAACTTTATTTCATTTTATTAATGGGCAAGAGACGGAGGGAGAGGAAAGTGTGTGATTTAGTGGGCAGTGTGTCATGCACTGTGTCAGCATCAGCACCCCTGGGCTGGGGGGCATGCATGGTCCCAAGGTGTCCCCAGGGGGTGCTGAGCCTGGCCATGGCTCCATTGCTGGCCACGTGCAGGAGCATCGAGTGTGGTGCCACTGGAGGTCCTGGCCAGCTCCCACCTGCCAAGGCCAAAGGCCACCAGGGCTGCCATGGGCACTGCTGGCCCCTGTGGCACCTGACAGTGGCATCTGTGGAGTGGGTGACATGGCAAAGCCTGGAATCTCTGGAGCTGGGGACAGTGCCTGGGGATGGCATGCCCTGAGGACAGCTGGAAGGGGGCAGCTTGGGGCTGCCTGTTCCAGAGCTGCCTGGCAGCAGCCCAGGGCTGCAGCGGGGGCTCTGTCACATAGCCCATCCCTCCCGGGGGGTGAGAAGGGCCCGGGGTGGTGGGTCTGGGCCAAAGGAGTGGGCCAGGGATGAGGCAGTGGTGCAGGATGGTCAGGTGGTGGGTGCAGGAAATGGGAAGGTGCACAAGGGAGGGGGCAGCGGGTGCAGCTTAGGGTGGTGGGTGCAGGATGGGGTGATGGGTACAAGATGGGGTGGTGGGCAGGGAATGGTGGCATGAGCAAGGGTAGTTGGGCAGGAGATGGGTGAGTAGGCAGGGGCTGGGTGGGTAGGCAGAGGGTGGTGGGGCAGGCCGGGGATGATGGTGTGGGCAGGGGATGGGTTGGTGGGCACATCCCAGCCTGGGAGCGCCCAGCAGCCACTGACAGTGGTCGGGGGTTTCTAGAGCCACTGTTGCCATAGCAACCCCGCTCCGATCATATCATCACCAGGAAAAAAGCAGCTTTATTATCAACACAGATCTTCCCCAAATTAACCCTTGTGTGCCCGCTCGGCTCCAGCCTAGTGTCGCCTGGTCAAGCGCTGGC
>NW_009953489.1:581648-582089 GCF_000747805.2 Chaetura pelagica | reverse complement strand
AGAGCGTCCTGGCAGCAGCCCAGGGCTGCAGCGGAGGCTCTGTCACATAGCCCATCCCTCCCGGGGGGTGAGAAGGGCCCGGGGTGGTGGGTCTGGGCCAAAGGAGTGGGCCAGGGATGAGGCAGTGGTGCAGGATGGTCAGGTGGTGGGTGCAGGAAATGGGAAGGTGCACAAGGGAGGGGGCAGCGGGTGCAGCCTAGGGGGGGGGGGGCAGGATGGGGGGAAGGGGACAAGATGGGGCGGTGTCTGGGGATGCTGGTGTGGGCAGGGGATGGGTTGGTGGGCACATCCCAGCCTGGGAGCGCCCAGCAGCCACTGACAGTGGTCGGGGGTTTCTAGAGCCACTGTTGCCATAGCAACCCCGCTCCGATCATATCATCACCAGGAAAAAAGCAGCTTTATTATCAACACAGATCTTCCCCAAATTAACCCTTGTGTGCC
>NW_009953489.1:570891-581536 GCF_000747805.2 Chaetura pelagica | reverse complement strand
CTCCAGCCTGGTGTCGCCTGGTCAAGCGCTGGCTCGTGCCCTTGCAGCGGGTGGGCTGGGCACCCTAGGCAGAGCGGTCCTACCTCATGGCAACACTCCTCCTCCCAGCACCTGCCAGAGCAGGAGCATCTGGAGGGCCTCTTCCAACCATAAATTGTTACTGTTGTCGCCGTGAGTATCACAACATCAAATCCTCATCACCCATATCCACACCAGTGGTGTGAAGGTGCTTCTGCCTGTGCAGTGTGGTGCTGGGGGGGTCATCGGGGTGACACCTGGACCAGGTGGAGGGAGGAGCAGGGAGCTCGGGCTTGGCTTCCAGCCCACTTAGTCCTCCTCACTCATTTAAAACAGGAGATATATATTTCCCCCCTGAAATATTACTGCTAATTTTCCATACAAATGTTCCCTGACCCTTCCTGTGGCCTCCGGATGCAGCCGTAACAGATAAATAAAGATAATGAGCAGCAGGGAGGGGGCCAGAGCAGGGTTGGCCGCAGTGGCCGAGGGAGGAACCTGATGGAGCCGTTTGGAAAGGGCCAGAGCCGACACATTGCCTGGTGGGAACACCTCCCAGCACTCCCTGCCACACATGGCCCAGACCCTCCCGGGTAACTGATGGGCTGCAGATCGAAGGCCTTAGACAAATCAATTAAGATAGCTACTGTATATTGATTAATACCTGTAACTATAAAAATATAATTGATTACCTGAAGAAGAGCAGAGGTAATGCACAGAACAGACAGAAAACCTGTCTGAAGAGTGATCAATAGTTACATTCAGGAAATTCACCCAGTGGTATAATTGGACAAAGCAGAATTTGGGGCAACCTGAGCACCGGGAAAATAATTTTGCTCACAACAAGCCATTAGGAAGCTTGCAGGACTGGCCACCATCTAGCCCAGGGTGAGTTTATAGCCATGCTAGCAGTGATATATTTTCATTCCTTTTGGTGAAGGATACAAAGTTTTTGTATCCTTTGATTTGGTCTTCTGACCAGACCAAATGCTCAGGCTGGACTTCAGGGATGGTCCCAGGACACCCCACAGAGACATGCCAATCCCAGGGACGTTTCCCAGCTGCTTCTGAGTCTTGGCAACGTTTCACTTCCGATGTCCAAGGATGCTTGACCCAGCCCTGCACCATTTGTGGGGTGTTTGTCATCCAGTCCAGGTGCCGGGCATGCTCCTGCCACACCGAGCGCGATTAGCAAGACACGCAGCCAGATTACAAAATGCAATGAAATACTTAAAATCTGCCCTCCAGACTAAAGTAAATCAGACATGACTTTGACAAGGTGAAACCAAAGTGATGAAACCAATCCATTGTGCTTGGGGAATCGATCTCCCCGGCAGGGAGTAGAGAGGCCATCGATTCACAGCCTCAGCAGTCAGGAATGTCAAACTGCCTGATCTAAATTTCTATATGCATCACTCCAGATTAAATGATGGAGGAGCAAGCCGTGTGCAGGCATCCACCTGCCCAGCTTCACCCAGCAGGAAACTCGCCTGGCACAGGAAACCTGGAGAGGTGAGGGGTGGGTGGCGGAGCCCCCCGGCAGCACTTGGCTGTCCCTGCACCCCCAGCACCCCAAGATGAGCAACAGGGGCTGCTGTGGGGGTCTGGTGGGTGCAGGGACCCTGACTGCCTCTCCAGCACAGGGAGGGCTACTGTGTTACAGTCTCACTGTGATACCCGGTGTAGTAATTAAGATTTGATTCTTTAAAATTAAATATTTATCTGGAAACATGATCTATAGTTGTGAGAAGCCTGGGCCTGCGTCAGCACGAGGGGGACTTGGGCAGAGAGCCATCTCCAGAGCAGGATGGGGGTCCGGCCCAATCACACGTGACACCACACTGGAGGGGCCAACGTCATCCTTGTCACTTTGTCACTGTTGGACCTGGTGAGGCCATTAGTTTTGTCAGTGTGAGAATAAAGAGCCGTCTCTGGGGAAAGATGGAAAAACTTGATCCAGCTCCCAGCAGCCCTGAGGGGGTTGTGTTTTACCATTGCTTTATGACTTACCAGCTGGAACACGAGCAGGTTTAGCCGTCGCGAGTGGCAGGAGAATTTTCTGCTTCCATCTCCCACGGGGAGCCTGTGACAGAACATCAGGGACTGGTGCAGGCAGCTGAGAAGGCAGGTAACAGATTGAGGGAGGGAGGGACGGTGGCAGCACTTCACGGTGCCAAACCCAAATAACTTCTGGTGCGTGCCAGGCCCGTCCACTCCATCCCTCCCTCAGTGGTGTTGCTGGATGGGCACTGCAGGGAAAGGAAAACTTGTTGAGAAAGGCCCATGGCCTTGGCAGTGCCCAGGGGGACACAGCCATGCACAGGAGGGGCACCACTGGTCCAGGGATAGGCTCTTTAACTGGTCTTGGACCATGGCAGTAAGGCATGCAGCTCTGGGTGCTGGAATGGCTGCTTCCATGTAATGGATGCAAATCTGCACGCAAAGAAATCCCGGTCTTGGGACCACAGAACTCATCAGAATAAATATGGTTTGCTTCAACAATTTTTTCTTCCACCAAAGGAGTAAATTGCTCTTTTTGTACGGTTCTCTCTCATGACATACTTCATCATTTCCATATAATAACTCACCAGTAATAGAGATGATGAACGAATGCACAACAGTAACTAAAAGTGGCTGTGACCTCTGTCCCTGCTGCTAACAGAGCTGCAGTCATCACCACGCCTCCTCCAAGTCACCAAACCACCTTTATTTTTTTTTGTCATTTATGGAAACTTTATGTCCTGCAGCATTGTTTCCACTCTGGGATATGTGAATGTCTTTCTTAAAAGTGCTTTCAAGGAGACCCCATCAAGCAATGGTTGACCCCTCCAGCACCAACAGGCGGGTGCCAAATGTGTCCATGCAGCACGTTCAGTCACTTCCAAAAATGGCATCCTCAGAAATGGTCACATCCATTTTCCAACATCCTTCAGAAGTTGAGTAGAGCAGGATCTGCCAGCAGAGCACAAGGGAAGTCACGAGAATGGCACAAACCCCAATCAAACACCATTTATACAGCTCTGGGAAAAATGTAAGCTTATATAGTTAAAGAGTTATCAGTTTCATAAGAGCTTCTAAATTATTTGCTTCTTTTTAACCTCATAGAACCCATCTGCAGTTATTTATAGCAATCCTGAACAAAACCTACACTGACAAACACACCTGAAAAAAGGGAATAGGCTTGATACGTGGTCATTGTTTGTGCAAAATAAACTGTCACTGCCAGTGTTTGCCATTAAGATACATCTTTGTTGACATTGTTTTAGTAATGTTCCATTTTCTAGATGAATTATTATATTTGCAATTATGAGATACAAAATACCACCTAGCACCCACACCAACTTCAGCTTCCCACTCTCTGGTATCACAAGATTTTTGTACTATATGAAAGCTGGCTTCAGGATTTTGTCTTTGTAGTTACAGATTAAATAATATTAAATGGTATTACACTTGAAAGATTTGTTTCCAAGTAGCAAATAGATTCCCCATATTATTCTTTAGTGTAAGTAGTTGTTGTTATATCTTATTCATCTGGAAAATAATTTCAAACAGCCATGAAAATAGCGAATTTCTCTCTGTTAAAATGATAGTCAGAGCCTGGGCCGCTGACATATAGTAACATGATTCACTTGGACAGTTACTGACTGCACATCCAATTCATTTCTTCTCTAGAGCACCAAGTTATTATCTGAAATGCACAAGGTGTCTGGGGGTAACATATGATCAGCCAGGGACGCTTTTGACGGCTTGAAGAGCAATCAATAAAAATTGTCTCCAGCAGTTTTGTGGAGTATGGAAGTTGGTGGTGAAATGAAGTGATGGAGATTAACTAGTGGAAGTCAATGCCCTGGTGCTGTGAACCCTGTTTTTTAATTAAAGATCCAAAGCTGCTTTTTGCTTGAATAGGGGTACCCCCCTACCAAATTTGGCGCTGAAGGATAACTTCCCTCTATGTGTGCACAAACATGTGTGCTCTCTGCCACAGCTGCTGTCACCTCCCAGAGCTGCTGTGTCCCTGCAGCCAGGTGGGGACATGTGCATTGGCTGAGAGCACTGGCTGGGCTCACCTTGAGCAGCCCTCTTCCCACCCAACACTTGACCATTGTGGACAGTCACATTTGCTCACACTTTGGACATGCATTTTAAGGATAATCTTGACAGTTGTGCTGACCAAATTGATATCCTTGCTTCCAGCTCCATACCCCACTTAGACCCTTCATTGACAGCTGTTAGTTCCCCCACTACAAAACAGACCTGTAAGCTATTAGTCTTATATGACAATAATTTAATGTAGGTCTCATATTTATCAGTTTGCATGCACTCTTGCTGAGGTTAATGCAAGTTTTTCAGTTTCCATTAATAGTGTGGGACTGGGCTCTGTTCTCCTTGCACCAAATGACAGTTGGGTTGTGAGTAAGCACATGGTGCAAGGGCTGCTGGTTTTTTATTGAATACCTGCACACCAAGAGGGGTTTGTGTCACTGAGATAGGCCATGGCAAGGCCAGCAGAGGCACCTGTCTTTGGCCAGCAAGCCAGGACAGCCCATAGCCAGCTGTGGGAAAGCATTTGCCATTCTCACATTTCTTAGTGCAGTGGTTTTTAAACCAGTCTGTTAATTTTCTTCCATGAAACACACTATGTTTGTGATGGTGCCATAGTAATAAACACTTAAGGACTTGTTTACAAATAAATAATTACTGTTTGCTAAATAATTATAGTGGAAACCAGCAAAGCTCCCTGTAGGGGGCTAGCACAAGGCTGCTGTGGATGCAAGGTGGTCAGTCCCAAAGCAGGTTGCTCTTTGCACTTTAGTGCAGAAAAGGTTTTTCTAACAGCTCCAGTGCCCAAGCCCCAGATGATTGCATGCTCTAACGCAAAGGTTCCCTCCTGCCTATTCACGTGGTTTTCCTATCAGTGCCATGTTTAATGCTGGGATTTCTGCAGATGGCAGCTTTCAAACTTGTCTGCTGAGGCTGTGTCTGTGAGCAGTGCGAAGGCGTGTTGACTTCTGCTGCAGATGCTGCTTTAAACTGTCCCTTCCCAGCAGGGTGAGGACCAGAACATCTCCAGGAGAGCCCTGCGCTTCAACTCCCAGGAGCCGAGCCTGGCCCGGCTCCTGCAATTTTCTAGATGAATTATTATATTTGCAATTATGAGATACAAAATACCACCTAGCACCCACACCAACTTCAGCTTCCCACTCTCTGGTATCACAAGATTTTTGTACTATATGAAAGCTGGCTTCAGGATTTTGTCTTTGTAGTTACAGATTAAATAATATTAAATGGTATTACACTTGAAAGATTTGTTTCCAAGTAGCAAATAGATTCCCCATATTATTCTTTAGTGTAAGTAGTTGTTGTTATATCTTATTCATCTGGAAAATAATTTCAAACAGCCATGAAAATAGCGAATTTCTCTCTGTTAAAATGATAGTCAGAGCCTGGGCCGCTGACATATAGTAACATGATTCACTTGGACAGTTACTGACTGCACATCCAATTCATTTCTTCTCTAGAGCACCAAGTTATTATCTGAAATGCACAAGGTGTCTGGGGGTAACATATGATCAGCCAGGGACGCTTTTGACGGCTTGAAGAGCAATCAATAAAAATTGTCTCCAGCAGTTTTGTGGAGTATGGAAGTTGGTGGTGAAATGAAGTGATGGAGATTAACTAGTGGAAGTCAATGCCCTGGTGCTGTGAACCCTGTTTTTTAATTAAAGATCCAAAGCTGCTTTTTGCTTGAATAGGGGTACCCCCCTACCAAATTTGGCGCTGAAGGATAACTTCCCTCTATGTGTGCACAAACATGTGTGCTCTCTGCCACAGCTGCTGTCACCTCCCAGAGCTGCTGTGTCCCTGCAGCCAGGTGGGGACATGTGCACTGGCTGAGAGCACTGGCTGGGCTCACCTTGAGCAGCCCTCTTCCCACCCAACACTTGACCATTGTGGACAGTCACATTTGCTCACACTTTGGACATGCATTTTAAGGATAATCTTGACAGTTGTGCTGACCAAATTGATATCCTTGCTTCCAGCTCCATACCCCACTTAGACCCTTCATTGACAGCTGTTAGTTCCCCCACTACAAAACAGACCTGTAAGCTATTAGTCTTATATGACAATAATTTAATGTAGGTCTCATATTTATCAGTTTGCATGCACTCTTGCTGAGGTTAATGCAAGTTTTTCAGTTTCCATTAATAGTGTGGGACTGGGCTCTGTTCTCCTTGCACCAAATGACAGTTGGGTTGTGAGTAAGCACATGGTGCAAGGGCTGCTGGTTTTTTATTGAATACCTGCACACCAAGAGGGGTTTGTGTCACTGAGATAGGCCATGGCAAGGCCAGCAGAGGCACCTGTCTTTGGCCAGCAAGCCAGGACAGCCCATAGCCAGCTGTGGGAAAGCATTTGCCATTCTCACATTTCTTAGTGCAGTGGTTTTTAAACCAGTCTGTTAATTTTCTTCCATGAAACACACTATGTTTGTGATGGTGCCATAGTAATAAACACTTAAGGACTTGTTTACAAATAAATAATTACTGTTTGCTAAATAATTATAGTGGAAACCAGCAAAGCTCCCTGTAGGGGGCTAGCACAAGGCTGCTGTGGATGCAAGGTGGTCAGTCCCAAAGCAGGTTGCTCTTTGCACTTTAGTGCAGAAAAGGTTTTTCTAACAGCTCCAGTGCCCAAGCCCCAGATGATTGCATGCTCTAACGCAAAGGTTCCCTCCTGCCTATTCACGTGGTTTTCCTATCAGTGCCATGTTTAATGCTGGGATTTCTGCAGATGGCAGCTTTCAAACTTGTCTGCTGAGGCTGTGTCTGTGAGCAGTGCGAAGGCGTGTTGATTTCTGCTGCAGATGCTGCTTTAAACTGTCCCTTCCCAGCAGGGCGAGGACCAGAACATCTCCAGGAGAGCCCTGCGCTTCAACTCCCAGGAGCCGAGCCTGGCTGGGCTCCTGCAGCTGCACCAGCCCTCACGTGGCTCCTGCCCCAGCCCTCCTGTCCCTCCTGCCCCAGCCCAGCCCCCTGCCAGGCCCCGCAGCATGACTCCCCTTCACACACCTGCAGTGATCCAGCAGCAAGGGCCGCCTGCATGGGCTTGAACTACACCGCTTGGTTTAATAAGAAATGTATAAAAATAATAAAAATGGAAACTCATGGATATTATTTGTCAAGTGTGTGCCTAGCAACTCCCTGTTATTTCACATATCGTTCTAGTGGGAACATAAGTAAAACACATTAGCAGTAATTTAAAGTTGCTATGTGCATTGATTATTTATACCCTTACATAAAACTCCAGTCTCTCTGTGCAACACACCAGCCTTGATAAACTGTGTATGTTAAATCACAATCTCCGAATATGTGGACAGAATCTCCAGGCGAATATTGTAGGTTTTTTTAATATATATATATAGAGATAGATCCACTCTTTGGTAGTGACTTGTTTGGTTCAAGTGCATCGCTAAATCACACTATACATATAAATAATAAATAAGGGAGGCTCATATCCTTAATATTATTCTCATGTCTTATTAAACTAATATTTCAAAAAACTTTTATTTTTCCTTTAGTTGCAGGTCACCACTGAAGTTTAAAAAAAAAAAAAAATTACAATCCAGCTCTGATGCTTCACAGGAAGAATGCAAGAGTCCCTGGTAAAGCACAGGCATGAATGATTATTCTAATTGCCTGGAGATGCCTTCTGAGAGATGGAATAATTAAGCAGTGAGATGATTGAGACCTTCGGCACCTTTGTCTCTGTTCCCCCTCTCCCCCCCTCCCAGGCATGGAGAAGAAAAGGACCATTTTCTGAAAGCATGTTTTATTTTTCACTTCATCACTATGAACATTTTATTTGATTTCTTGCCATGAAAATCTCTCACTGCATCTGGGCGATTTCTTATGGCCCTTTGTGCGCAGCTCGGTTTGGAGAGCGAGCTCAGCGCCGCGCCGAGGCCGGGAGCTCTGCTGAGGGCTCCGGGAGCCCGGCCGTCCGCGCGGGGCCCTGCCCGCACACGCGTGTGCAACACAGGAGCTATTGCCATGCCTGGGGATGGCCAGGGAGCTTGGGCATGGTGTGCCAGGAGCCAGCGTGGGAACACCTGCAGGACTGGGAAGGGGATGTCTTGGCTCTGGAGGCACCAGCTGCAGCCCAGGCAGCAGCGGCCACGGTGTGTGCTCAGGACGTGACACACGAGTGTACCCACAGGGTTGGGCACAGCTCTGCCAGTCAAGCCAGGAGTAAACATAATGCATCACAATTTTCAGGGAATTAATGTCCCAAACATCTGCTGGAGCCAGGGGTAGTCTGGCAGGTGATTGTCAACAGGGGAGCTGGCAACAGAGGAGCCTGGCATGGCTGTGGGTGAGGTTGGTGCTCAACAGGTCTGTGCTGGGCCCAGAGCTCAGAAAGGCTCCACAGCCCCCAGCAACGGGTTCTTGGCTTCCATCTGCTCATGTCTCTGGTTTGCAGGGGAAGGCACAACGTGCTGGCACCAGCACTAGAACCAGCACCAGGGGCTGAGCCCAGTGGAGCCCTCGCTCTGGCGAAGGGCAAGGGTGTCTCCCAGCACCCAGCCCAGCTGCCAGGACTCCTGGCTGGGACACCCCATCAGGAAATGTCAGCTGGCTGGAAGCAAGATGTTTTGTAGGAACATGTTGCTTTGAAAAAAAAAAAAAAAAGGAAAATTAGGGTGTAGGGGGAAGGTTTTCCTGATGAGGTCAAAACATTCAGCCTCAACCTTTTCAAAGCAGAACATTTCAATTTTCCACTTCAGCCTGATGCTTCATTTCAATTTTGTACTAAAAATGTACATAAAATAAAATTTTTGAAATGTGTTTAAATTCTCCTGAGACAGGTCATTCCTGTTCACCTGAAACTAGACTTTTCACAGTTTTGTTCCATGGAAGATCCTGGAATAGTCTCCCCACCTCCCACTCAGGAACCAGCTCCTCTTCCAGCCCAGCTTGAACTGCTCTCTCCCATGGCAAGATCTGGCTTTATGCTTTGCACAGTTTCCTGGCCTGGTGAAAGGGTCTCCTATTTCCCATAGAGCTTGCTATTTTTACTGTCATGTAAGTAACAAAATGTGTAATAATACATGACAATATTATTGAGGGACACATGAGCTGCAGTTAATATTGCACTGATGTGACAGTAGGTGCTTCCAGGAGAGAGGGATGCAAACCTGGATGGTGCTTCAGCCCTGGCTGTCTGCAGCTTGTCAGATTGAGGATCCTGTAGTGTGGATGCTCATCTGCATAACCTTTTAAAACGAGGTTTGTTAACTACCATGCCCTGCTCTAATCGCAGGGTAGGTGATGCAGTCACTGGCAGCTCTGCCTGCCTGGCTCAGCCATAGAGCAGCAGTGGAGCACGATGAACCTGAGCAGGACCTCAGTCCACGGAGACCCCTGCCCATGGGGACCCCAGCCCATGGGGCCTCACCAGATGCAGGGAGCTGTGCCAGGAGAGGATGCAGGACTGGTGCCACATCACATCCTGTGCCTGTGCAGGTTGGTCACTGACAGGCAGTGATGACGGCTGATAACACCTGAAATCACTTTATTTGGTGCCCTGTGCAGACCACAGTGAGTTGTTCCTGGGCTGTGACTTCAGAGAGGCCCTGCTGTGGGTACGTGCCTGCAGCCTGCAGGTCTGTCTTCCAGAGCAGAGCAGTGTGTGTTGCACCCACAGCCCCTGCTGCTCCAGGCTCCCTGTGCCACTCACAGCCATTCCAATTATAAATCTCTATCCATCAGGGAACCTTCAAAACTCTGTTAAATCTAAAATGTTTCTATACTTAGCAGACAGGGCTGATTTTGTTGTTGCCAGATGAGATCCATTAACCCCATCAGTGCCACTGTGCTCCAGCTGGGCTGTGGCCCACCATGCCTGGCCAGCTTGGCTCCTGTCTGTTCCACCCAACACTTTCACCCAAAACCTTCCTGCTGGAACCAAGCAGCATCCTTCAGGTTGGCAAGGAGAAGGAGCCCAACAAAACTGCTCAAGTGCCTCTGACACAGGGATCCTCTCAATTCTGCAGCTACAGTGAACATGTGGGGCAGACAAAGGCCTGGCCCAGTCACTCTGTGGGGCTGCCAGCTCTCCCAGCACCCCGTTCCATCCCTGCCTCATGCCATGTCTGCCACCAGGACAGCTGCAGCACAAGGACTGGCTGCCAGCAGGAGGTGAGTGGCAGTGGAGGCTCGAGGGGAAAGGCTCGGCGTGGGAGGAGGGCCAGGTCTGGTGGCTGCTTGCTGCCCAGCTGGGGCAGGGGCACCATTGCTCTGGTGCTGCCCAGCCATGGAGTGGGGACCCCAGGGCCCAGGCTGACCACCGCAGCAGCTGGGGACGGTGTGTGGCAGCGTGGACACTGTGGCTGGGATGGCCAGTGAGCAGGAGGTCAGTGGTGCCTTGGGGAGTGATGCAGCAATGGGGGACAGAGCCAGGATGAGCCCTGGCAGTGCCGGGCCCCATAGCTCACCCTGCAGTGTGGGTGCAGAGGCTGCGGCAGTGTCAGCAGTTTGCATGGGGGAAGGGTCTCAGTTTTGTCCCAGACAACAGGAAGACACTGCCCTGGCTGGGATCCCCCGGCGTGCTTGTCCCCCTGCCGCCC
>NW_009953489.1:568889-570852 GCF_000747805.2 Chaetura pelagica | reverse complement strand
CAGTGACAGGAGAACAATACTTTATGTAAATAACTTCCGAGCGGAGTTACTCATTATTAATGCAGACAGCTCTGAAGGCAAAGCAAACAGCATTTGGCAGCGAGAACTTTTAATGAGAATGTCATTAAGGAATTCAGACGGTGAACCACAAAGTGATTCCTGGTGCACCCGCCTGACTTCTCTGCCTTCCCCTTTCTTTCCTGTCCACTCAACATAAAAATGTCATTTGTTTTTATAACCCCAGAATCCAGGCTTTCACTCTCTCCTTTTATTAACCAATTTATTAGCAGGACAAGAGCAGCCAGCTGGAGTTGGAGGGCAGTGCCCTGTGAACCCCTTTTTTGCAATCACCCTAATTATTTATTGCTATCAGACATCAGCGTTTCTATAAATTAAACCTTCTCTTCCCAAAGCTGCCCCCGTGGGTTTAAATCAATACCCAGCATCTCATATAGTGCACGATTATTAATAAGCAACGGTTTGAGATCATTCTGCATAACATTTGTCTGGCACGTGCTGAACGGGGGGTGGGGGGGGGGCAGGGGCTGCTGGGGCCTCACCAGCCACTGCAGCCCCCAAACCAGGGCCAAACCTGGGCTGTGAAATGGCCAGAGAGCAGTGTTTCTGGTCTGTGGGACATCCTGGCACTTCACAATGCACTTTCCTTTTGAATTGGAATAAAAGTTAAATATTCAGTCAAATATTTTCCTAATCATAGAACAGGAAAAACAAACAAACAAACAGAACCAAAGCTTAATTTAGAAGCACCTGAACTGCCTTCTTTATAACATCAAATTGTTCTATATAAAAATGTATTATCAAATACAACATGCTATATATTATAATGATAAATATTTAACATTTTATGCAATTTTAAGCAAAAGTAATTTAAGTAAGAACAGCAAATGTATTTATTTTTAATATTTTACCTTATCAGATCAAAACTTTCCACCGAATATAAAAAGGAAAAAAATTGTTTAATCTTTCTCCCATCAAAGGTGTCATCAAAACTGACATCCCCACGAGTATTTCCATTTCAATGAAAATGCTTTCCTTGATGGGGGAAAAAAAAAAGGCAAAAAGAAACGTTTCAGCCCCTGCGTGGCTGCCGGGTGGGTGAGGGTGGGTGGAGAGCAGGACAGCCCAGGGCCTGGCCAGTGCACTGTTGTTTTAACAGAGCTTCTGTGCTGCTATTTGCAATGAAGGCAGAGTCATTTTTATGTGCAGGGATTTGCAGGAACAGTGCAGGTGGGCAGGCAGAACTCGGGACAGGGCAGGATGGGATGACTCGGCGTGGCCAGGGCAGAGCTGACAGGCCCGGGGGCACTGCCTGGCTCTGGCCAACGCTGCCAACAGGGACCTGCTCACATGTGCTCACAGCTCCCGCTTCTTCCTCCTTCGCTGCTTTTAACCATTCACAGGATAAACACAAATAACTTTCTGGTGTCATTACTGGCTGGGATGTGGCTCCAACACTGGTGACAAAGGAGGTTTCAGCTGTGCGGGTATCAGCTGTAGGTGCACTGTCTTACTTCACCAGCTGTTCTTGCTGCCGGCGCAGATTCCTGGGCGCAGGAACGGCCCGGCCCGCGCCCTCGGGGCTGCTTTGTGCCTCCCTCGGAGGGCTGCGTGTGCCTCTGCTTGTTACAGAGAAACATCTAAACGCAGAATATTTGAAGCAGTAATCATAGAATCATAGAATCATAGAATCTTAGGGGCTGGAAGGGACCTCGAAAGATCATCTAGTCCAACCCCCCTGCCAGAGCAGGGTCACCTAGAGTACATCACACAGGAACTCATCCAGGTGGGTAATGCAAATGAGCTATAGAAAAAATTTAAATCCTCAAAATTGGCCGTTCCTGTGTAGTCAGGTCGGAGCGCTGCTGGGCTGTTCCCGCGGCCCCGGGAGGGAACAAACCGGCTGCACAAAACCCCAGGCCGGGGGGGGGGAAGCGCCAAGGGA
>NW_009953489.1:552948-559791 GCF_000747805.2 Chaetura pelagica | reverse complement strand
GGGCCCAGCCATCCCCTGGGCTGCTGCCAGCGTTTCCTTGTGCCCGCTCTGCAAACCCCATCTGTGGCAGCCTGGGCACCAAGAGACAAGTGCTGGTTTGAAACACTCCGAGGTTTTGCCTCTGAAATGGATTGCACAGTCTTCTCAAGGACATCTTCAGGAGTCACAAATATTAGCATAAATACTACATGCAAGTAGAAAAGGACCCTCTACAGCTCTGCTGCAAGGGTTCTCTCTGGCACAATGTTAGGCATGATGACTGGGAGCAGCCCTGCATTCAGAGAGCAGGTGAAAAAAATCAACTTTTTCTTGTTGAAAAATAATTATATCTTGTCAAGTACAGTGGCATCTGCAAAATATCTGTTAATCTAAATTATATGATACTTAAAGATCAGAACTGGGAGCTGTACTGATTGTATTTTTTTCTCACACTTTTAGAGGTGGAATTAACATGTTCATGCAGTCTGTGCTCCACTGATGAAGGAGCTGCAGGAGCCAGCCTGTCCTGGAGGTTGGTACCAGCACCCTCCCGTGTGACACCTGCTCACAGCATCACCTTAAGGCAGCTGCGTTCCTGCAGAGCAGCCCGGGCCATGGGGAATGTGGCAAACAGGGCCCAGCCTGCCCGCCTTGCTGCCCCCTCCCCACTCCTGCCGCCGGCCTGGGGCTGTGGGGGCAACTGCAGGTAAAGCAGGAAAACGCCCAGCCCTGTGATCCCAAAGCACCTCTTGGCTTGGGGACCTCTCCCAGCTGGAGGGGCTGTGTTTGTTCATCCTCAAGTCTCAGGAGTTTTAATGTGAATCTCTTGATTTTTTGCAGACAAAGTAAGTGTGGGCAATGGCAAATGTCTCCAGCCTCCTTTCTGCTGTGCAGCTCTGTTCGCTGCCCAGGACTTCTGGGATACTGCCTGGGCATCTGCTGGTGAGTGTCTAAACATCAAGGAGGGCTCCAGACATGAGAAGAGTCCCTCAGGGAGCCCCATCTCTCTGCCCTTCTGGTTCTGCTGATTGGGGAGACGCAGCACGTGTGAAGTCAAGGTGCCTGGAACGTAAAGGCTCCAGTGATAGTGGGAATGGATAGAAATACCTGGTGCTACATCATGAGCCCTGACGAGCCTAAGCACACGTGTCAGGGAAGCAGAAGCTGGGAAGGACCAAACAGAGGAATGTGGTGACAAGCAGATTAAAAGCACAAAGCACCCAAGCCAGGCACAGCCGCTGGGGCTGTACCGTGAAGAGCAAGCGCTGCTGCCCCAAGCAGGCTGCAGCTGGTTACCAGCCACACATCCCGGGCTGCACAACGAGCCCTGGCAGGGCCACAAGTCTCCTGGCACCTCTGTGCTTCCCCTCTATCTGCACTCGCACATCTGTGCTGCTGGTGCTGCGTGCCAGCCGGGGGGGAGCCTGCCCTGCCGCCCAGCAGCATCCGCAGCCGTGTCCTCCCGGGCTCCTGCTGCACGGCACACGGCTCAGCAGCTGAGGCCAAAAGCCCTTCCCAGTCTGAGAGGACAGGAGAGCTTTCAGCGTGCCATGCCTGGTGCCCCCGTCCTGGCAAACGGGCAGGGCTGTGCCACAGCACCGACTGGGCCCGAGTCAGAGAGAGGAGCGGGCAGGGGGAGCGGGGCTTGGCGCTGGTGCCCTGCTCATTACCAAAACCTGCGAGACATTTGTTAGCTCATTAGCACTCCCGCTCTGGATGGCTGCTGGTGCCAGGTGAGCCGTGGCACTCTGAGCTGCTCTGAGTGCAGCCATGCCGGGCACCCCAGCCAGGGGCAGTCGTCTGCTCCTGGTATTCCTGGTGCAGCACCTCAGAGACAAGCTCGCTCTCCCCTTTTGTGGTCGTTGTCTACCAAGGAGCAGAAAGCAGAGCCAGCTGCTCCCTCCTTACATGCCAGAGATGTCTGAGGGGGAGTTGGGATTTGGGTCCGTTGTGTCACCAAGAGCAGACCCCAGGAAGAGCCCTTACCCAAAGGACATCGAACTCATAATTTTTCTGTTGTTCTTTTCCCCCCCATGCAGCCACGGGGCTGTGCTGCTCTCACAGCCCAGGTGCCAGCAATGAGAAAGGCACAGAAGCCAGACTTGTGGCATGGTGCAGTTCTGGGGGGTAACAGCCTGCGTGGCCAGGGAGTTGAGGAGAGCTCTTGGATTCCTCACTGATGCTCAGCTGTCACAGAGCAACATCAATGGGGAAACCTTCCCATCGAGTGCCAGGAGCCTCCCCCCATGCCAGGGCTGGCTGGGCCTCAGGCCATGGCAGCACCAACAGGCGGGTGACGGCTGCGCCTGGCACCAGCGGGGCAGGGCCTGGCCCTGAGGCAGCTGGCACTGGTGCCAGTGCCACAGCTCCTGTCAGGGCTGGCACCCCCTGAACCCTGCCCAGCACCAACCGCAACCCCCAGCCCCTGGCACCTGTTCCCACACTTGGACAGAGTGGGGGCCAGCAGTGAGCACATCACCTGCTACCGCTGGGGTCAGAGAGAAGCTCAAAGTGATGAAGGCTTGTTGGAGAGCAAATGCACCTGGGCAGGACATGGGATGGTCTTGTAGTTGGGCAGCAAAGGGATAGGTTGGCATGGAAGGGGATAAGATGTCCATGAGCTGAAGGTGAGTCCGGGCTGGGCAGGCAGCCCCCAGCACCATGAGACTCCGCTGTCAGGCAGAACTGCCTGAGGGCATTGGTGTCACCTGCATCCACTGCCCAAGGAGAGAAGAAACATGTCCCCAAGGAACCGTGGCTGTGGCAGCGCGGTGCCAGCTGAGGAGCTGCTGGGCCAGTGAGACCACGGTGAGTGACAGCAAACACCAGCGCTGCGCCGAGAGGCAGAGCTGGCTGTGACAAACACTCACTAGAAAATAATAAAGTGGCAAAATAATTCTGCATCGGACACACTTACCAGAGCATAAAGAGTCTGAAAAGGAGACAACATCTTGTATCATCTATCTTCCTTAAATACCCAAGCTGTGACAAAGTGGAAAGCAAAATTATGATGAATGATCGGACATATTTAGTCTGTACCTGTGCTCTTTAACTAGTCCTGGTGAAATGGGTGCTAATGAAAAGCAGAACACCTACCAAAAAGAGGAGATTTCATTGAAAACAAGTCTTTATTACAAATTGGCACTTCGTTTTCATAAAGTGCATAATGAAGGTGCATATTGTGACATAAATTAAAACAGGCAAGTGATGGGTCAGCACTGCAAAACATTACACAAAGACAAATCACCGGTGAGCCCTCAACAATGGCTGTATCTCATTTACAATTTTTCGAGTACATTTTCAGATTGTGAGGGAACATGGCTAGGTTTTGTTCATAAACAGCATGCCATCATTTATTTTACTGCCTCATTTGAATATGATGAATACTGTAGCCCTTTATTTGTTCACAACAACCAAATAATTGTAGATCCATGGGTTTCTGGGCAATTAATCACATTTTTTTCCTCCAACAATCCACTATAAACATGACATTGAACAATAAAGTACATTAACCTCTGCTGTGCACAAAAACTTTGCTTATTTTAACACCACAAGGGTATCAGCTCCCATTCTCCTTCAGGATGCATCCCAGTGTGCTGCCGTGCACGCTCCCCACAGGGCTCATGGGACAGTGCTCACCCACAGCTCCTGGGATGGGTGGGATGGGTGAGCATCCCACCTGCACCAGCATCCTGGGGGGCTGGCAGCCCTCACGCCATGTCCATGTCACACCTTCAACAGCTGCACAGCCACGTGTGCCACTCTTTGCCCTCTCTGGCTGATGCTAAAGTGCAGCAGCCCCCCTGGGATCAGCTGGGGGGTCTCTGGGTGGGAGTGGGGCTGGCGCAGAGCCAGGGACACGTGGGAGATGCAGCTCCCTAGTGGTGCACCAGGTGCCAGCTGGTTCCTGAAGGGCACCCCATAAATGGTAGCTGCACTCACAGCTTGGGAATGCCATGGGCACTGACAAGGAGCCGATTCCTCCCAGCTGCCTGCTGGCCGAGCTGCCGTGTCCTGCTGGCAATGGGCACATGGGTGACCATGGCAAAGCTGGCCACCGTGCCTGCTCCTGGCAGATGTCTTGTGCTTCCCTCGAAGCGGGACAACCGTGGGGATAGCAGCCTGTTAGGGATGCAGGGAACAGTGTGAGGCTGTTCTGCAGGTATGATGAAGGATCCTCCTTTGGGTCATTCTTTAGTCTTGGGCAGGATCATTTCAGTGAATTTCCTGACTCCGAAGAAGTTGGCAAAAAAGTTTGTCAGTGATTCAGATGTCCTTTTTCTTTTTTTACAAAACAAGCAAACAAACAAAACCTGACAGTTCCTGCTGTGGCTGCTGCCAGGTGAGGAGGCCTATTGCCATGTCTGTGCATCCAGGTGTCCCCCTGTCCTGCTGGATTTTGGCTGTCCCCCATCCAGTCCCAGCAGCAGCACAAGGGGACCAGGGCAAGTGGGGCTGCCTGGAACCCACCCACTCACTGTGTTAAACAGGAACATATTTTTCTTCCATGTTGCTGTTACTTTTAACATTTTGAAAAATCCTGTTTGTGGTTTGTGTTTTTTTTTCAATCTACTACTGGGGTTAGAACCTGCCTGGAAAAAAATGGGAGTGCAGCCACTGTTAAGCCATGAAAAGCAGTGACTGGACCGTTATCTAACACTGTTGTAAGGTTACTATTTATCTAGAGCAACTGAAGTTGGCACTCACATCTGGCGCCTGGTACTTAGTGCAATTATTTATGATTTCCACCAAGATTTAAAAGCTCATCGCCGGCCTTGTAATGCAGTAACTGATTGCACTGCTAATGTAATTAAGAAAAGATTATGATGTCCACGTGGCACACCAGATGGTGGCATTCATAGCAATCGGCACACACAACTGGCAGACAACTGCACAAGGGCAGCGAGGCACAGGCAGCTGGAGCGCTTTGGTTTGTACCCTCCGCTGGCAGGAGGGGGAAGGTTTTGCACAGCTCCCTGCAAGGGACCAGGGTCCTGGTTGTGTGGAGCACCTAGGAACATTTCTGCACACTGGCTGTCCTGTTCACCCCTGCAGGGTGTTTGCAGGGGTGAACAGGGCAGCCTATGTGCAAGGAGGTTCCTCTTGGAGGGGTCATGCATCCTCTTCTACACGTGCATCCCCTTTGCACAGGCCCACCCGTGTGGGAAACCATTTGCTACTTGTAGTCATTTCTGTACAATCCATCTCCTGGGAATGGTGACTCTCTCAGCTCACTGTGGTGTTGGAGGGGAAGGAACCTGACATTTTCTCGAGTGCATGTGGATGGCATCCCTGTGGAGGGCCATCCTTGCTATGGCCGTGCCACTGAGTCCCTACACAGAGTGAAGTCACCATGCCAAAGGCATTTCTGCCTGCAGGAATAGGGAGTTTGATTCTGTGACTCCAGTGCTAACTCCTGTGCTAACTGGGAGTGGCCCAACTCCATATCACTGCAACAGGTCCAGGTTTGATCCATGCCTTCCCTGGTCCAAATACAGCAGGAAGGGAAGCTACAAACTTTTTAAACAAGAATGTTTGCTCACACATTTTGTCAGCTGGTGATGGGGTTTAGGGAAAATTGTGCTTCCACCTACATGGGAGGGAGGTTTCTGGCTAACAGTGGGAGTCAGGTCACTGTGGGAGATGCACCTCTATGTGCTGTAGGGGTGGAGGTTACCCAAGTAAAGTACCTGCAAGCTCTGGGCTCTGCCCACCCAGCCTTTGGATCTGGAGAGCAGAGGTGGCTGCAGGTGCTCTTCAAGAGGACATTTCAGAAAGCAGGTGCAGGGCAGGGGCCCAGGGGGCCCTTCAGCACAGCACACCTCGCATTGATCCTCCTGGGACAGAGGCTCTATTGCCACCATGAAGCTGAATTTAGCTCCTGCAAAAGGACAGTCCTGCTGCACTGCTCCAAAAGCTTGACTTGGCCAGGGACCCTGCCAGGCTGGGCCAGGAGCCTTCTCTGAGATTTTGCATTCCCTGTAAGCAGGAGAAGCTCATCCCTGACATTGCAGGATTCATTATTCAGGATTAATGCCCATTTGCTTGTTGCACCTTCTGTTGTAGAAATAATGCTACAGCTTTGACTTGCTTCCAGCAGGGCAATGGAGAAAGCAGAGTTAATATTGTGTCAGAGCAGAGAGAGGAGAGAAGCAGTTTTTCTTGGAAGCAGTAATATATGCAAGGAGCTGGTGTCACCTAAAGCCCATTCAGCATCGTGCATCACCGGCCGTGCTGTTGTGTGTGCATTTAATAACGAGGCTGTGACTCCCTCCTCTCGGTGGTGGGGCTGACTTCAGTAAACAGGCAGGCTGTAACCTCGCTGGAGATTTTATACCATCTGTATTTACAACATGAATATTTCAGCAAATTTGACATTTTGGAGACTTCTGTCTTCCAGGTTTAGCGACAGCAAGTATCTGGGTCAGGAGTGCTGCAGGTTCACAAGCAGCATCCTGTCAATAATTTACTGCTCGGAGCGCTGAGCAGCGCGGGACGCGCCTGCAGGGTTTGTTGGCTCATTGAGCCCACACAGCTCGGAAGCAACATAAAAACAGTTTTTGATCTCTTGCTGCTGGCCTCTGCCTGAAAAGCATAAAGCAGGAGGTAACCCTGTGGCAGCTATTCTGCTAATGTCACCATAATATGGACGCTGTTTTACTGTCACTTCCAAGAGGAAAACAGCCATAAGTGAGGCAGAACAGGACAAGGTATTGCTCAGTCTTTTTTCCTGCTGTCCAGCACTGGGATATGCTGTGTGGCTGCAGCCTCTGTAAAATCTCCAGGGAGCTGGTGCTCAGGGCCCTGTCCCGGCACAGAGCCCTGCAGCCACCCCAGCCCTTGCTGCCCAGACCCGAGCTGGCA
>NW_009953489.1:544713-552924 GCF_000747805.2 Chaetura pelagica | reverse complement strand
GCAGGAATCCTACCCTGCAGACTTCCCAGGGTTTTGTCTCTGACTAATTTAGGCTTTTTTAGCAGACACAAGGTGAGGGTCTCCAATCACCAGAAAGGCTGGGCAGGGTTCCCTGAGCATGGCTGTAATTGGGGTCCTTTGGTGGGCTGTCAGAGCAACACCTGACAGCCTCTGTCCTGCTGAGACCTGGTGTAGGTCATCACACCTGTGGGAGATGGCAGCATTTCCAGGGAGCTCCGCCCCCGTGGGGCACTAATTGCCCTCGGCCCTGACCAGGCCCACCTGGCCCCCCACGCTCATAGGCCCAGAAGCCCATTTAAGCTCAGTCCTTCAGCCCCCCCAACACCCTGTGTCTCCAGCCTCCTGCCTTGTCCTCGTTTCTACCTTGTCCTCGTGGACCTGCCCAGCAGCTGCTGGACCTGACCTGGACTGGTCTGGATGGGGGATGAACCTGGCCATGGTTCCAGCACGGTGAGGGGCTCTGGGCTGTGGGGCCTGTCCTGCCACCTCGGCAGAGCCCCAGGACCCCTATGCGTGTGTGCGCAGCTCGCACGTGTGTGCGCAGCTCGCACGTGTGTGTGGCTGTGCCCGGGGGGGGGGGCCCCGTGGGGCTAAGGAAGCTGCTCGTACCGGTGGCTGCGGGGGCATCGCGGGCTGCGGGTCCTGCCCCCCCAGGCATCGCCCCCCGCAGGCCGAGCAGCCCCTGTACTAAATCCCACCCTTAACCAAGGCCACGGGCAGCAGCGTGTCCTGCAGCAGGACCTTTGACAGAAAGAGAAGAAACTGAATGGGCTTTCCCGGTAAACGCAGGTGAGTTTTCTGTTTTGTTTTGTTTTAAATTCTGTTCTTAAAATATTTACATTGAAAAAATGCACCACTTTCCATATGAAAGCACCTCTTGGCACAGGCATCCTCTCGGCTTGAAAGGAGCTGGAAGAGCCCCTTTCTTTCTAATGTCAGCTCGTTATCGCATTGTTGAGGCATATTGTTCACCCTGAAAGGAAAGCCCTTCTCTCTGTTCAGCCTCCCTTTGGTTAGCAAGAAATCGATGATTTCAGCAGCAGGGGAGCGATCCCGCCTCACAACTGTCGGTGCTCTCAGGGTGTGCTTTGAGGGAACCGCAGGCCTGTAATTGTGGAACAAAAACCTTAAAACTTACCTTGGAGTAAACTCAAAGCTGGAGAGAAAAAAAAAAAAAGGTATGTCAAATTATGTATTCAAGGAACGGCTTCTCATTAGTGATGCTGGGTGATCTGTAGATTCTCCCATCACATGATAGCTCACCCTCTTGTACTTCCCAGCGATGCACAAATCTTTCTGAGAAGCTGGCTGATGTGCTTCATCTTGGTTTTATCTCCCTCCTTGTAAGGACTGTTAAGTGTGTTTTCCTAAAGGGACCCTGCAGACATGATGCTTCCAGTATTGGTAAAGCTGGGATGACATTCAAGCAGGTGCTGAGCAAGCAGCCTCTTCCCTGCCAGCATGAGGGGCTCTGCTGGAGCTTGCACCATGCTGGAACTCAAAACTGCTCAGCAGAGTCAGGGCTTCCACTGCTGGCTGTGGTGGGTATAGGTTTTTCCATGCTTGTACCTCCGTTTCTGGTCCTGAGCCTCAGCTGTATCATACATCTGGCTAGATCCTGCCCTTACCCGAGGTGCCGTGATGCCCTTGGGGCAGGGACCTTGTGTTTGGGGACAGCCGGGCAAGGCTGGGGAGGCTCTGCTGCCCCTGCTGGCTCTTCATTAAGGCTGTTTGGATTGCAATTTTTCTGGTCTCCCAGTGATACTGTAATTGTCCGGTTATGGCTGACTTTGGCATCGTTCTCCACACTGAGTCCTGTCAGACGGATGGGAAACTCACTGGGGTGCTAATATGCACAAGCTGCAGTAGCCAAAGAGCCAAGCAGCAGCGCCGAATGCTGCCAGCTGGCCTGGGAATTGTGGTGGAGGGAGCTGATGGGCTCTGGCAGGAGGGGACGGGGCCCCTGGTGCTGCTGTGCTGCAATGGCAGGAAGGACGGTGTGGGGCTGGAACAGGGGCATTAATTCTCTGGCTGCAGTTTAACTTGTATGTTAATTATTTATTACAGTTTAAGAGGAATGAAGGCTGCTGGCTGTGGCCCTGCCTTGGAGTTTGGAGACCACAGTTGTGGTTTGAGATCCTGTATAGCTAAATGGAGAAGGGGCTGCACCTAGAGAGAGTCTTGCAAAGGCAGCTGAACTGTGACCAACATCCCAGCACCACCTGCCAATGGTCACCACTAACTGGCTGGCATTCCTTCATACAGACACCTGTCATCTGAACACCTTTGCTGCCAGTGTGTTCCTAGGACAGCAGCTTCACCGCTGTGCTAGCCCCTATTCATGGATTTTCCCTGCACGTATCCACAGGGAAGTCTTTGGCAAGGTGGGAAGCAGTGTGCTGGGCAGCCTGGACCCTCTGGCACAGGGCTGGGACAGTGCCCACCCTGAGCGAGAGGGCATGGCAAGCAGTAACACTTCATCAGAGGAGGTCTGCAAAGAAAACATTATTTCCCCAAATGTGTTCATTATTCAAAATTATTCAAGCAAAGGTGTTCATCTCACTGTGGCTATTACTCATAATCTGAGAATCTGGATGTGTGGCTCTCCTTGGTAATTAAGCCACATGGAGTTTTTCCTGCCCTCCGTCTGGGTGGAACAGCAGTCCTGGGGTGTCTCTGCAGAACAACCAGGGCTGGTCCTGGCTGCAGGGCCTTGAAGCAGGACTCATGAATCCATATCTCAGTGTTGGGCCATTAAATGATGCCAGGTCCCTGTGAATTCTGGGCCAGCAGCTCCCCATGACCCAAGAAGGACACAGCATGCTTTGGGCCCTGGTTTCCCTGTCCTGGGAGGGAGGTGATAAAAAGTCCTTCCTCCTCCTGGACCATGTCTTCAGGTGAGGAATGCCTTGAACCTCTGCAAGGGGGGAAGGCTGAATGTCTGCCCTGGCCAGAGCAGTCCCTGGGTGCTGCATAAATCACAACTATCACTAGCATGGGTGTTGTACATTGGTATTTTGTAACTGAAAGGGGGACTGCAATAGAAATGGCAGGATTTAACCTATCCAGCACCAATGCTATTTAACCTGTACAGGGCTATTTAGTAACAAGTATGGGATAGGAAAGTAAACAGGAAATGAAGGAATGGTGTCATTTCCAGATGACTTTGTGTTCCAGAGTGGATCCCTGAAGCAATGGTTCAGAGCAATTTTCTGCAAAGGCTATTTTGGTAACTTCCCAGGCATTGCTCACACAGTGCCCTGTGACTGGGATGCTCCTGATAGTGAATACACTTGCAAACAATATTTTCCTAAATGTATGTGGTACAAATAGAGGAGTCAGCTGCTAGCCAGAGCTGGTTCCCTTGCAAGGACCTAAGAATGTGCTTACAGGGGCCAGCAGGACACTTCTTGCCTCTGCCTGATGCCCACCATGCTCTGAAGGCCCCTGCCTGCAGCCTTGTCCCTGCATGCTCAGTCCCACAGGCTTGTGTGTGCCCCACAGCTGTGCATGTCTCCCAGGAGGGACTTGCTGTCCATGCAGGAACCTGCCAAAGCAGAGGCATGAGGTGTCTTCCCCACTTGTGCTGGGGCTGTTGGACAAGCAGACAGCAGACTGGCTCCTTTGGGGCTGTCATTGAGTCACTCACTGGTGCTGCAGCTGCTCCTGTAATTCAGGAGTGGGTTAAGCACATGCTTGAAAATAATCACTTGTTTTTAGGACTAAGTTTTTAGGGCTAAGTGAGGAGCTAAATACAACATTTTCCTTTTATATGCAGGCTCCCATGTGAGCTGCAGCAACTCCTTGGCTGGCACGGATGTGGCAGGAGCTGCAGCAGAAGTGCAGGGGAACAGCTGCTGGAGGTCCCCCCACCACCCAGGCCCAAGGTGGTGCATCTGCCCCGGAGCTCCTTGTCTTCCAGGTAAGACTGAAGTCAGAACAGAATCGGGGCACATCACTCATCACTGTTTGTTCTCAGCACTGATGTACTGGCTGGATAAGCCCTCCCTGGAGTGGGCTGGCTGCCAGACTTCCCCAGGCAGGGGTCTGCCTGAAGGTGCTCAGTGTCTGGTGGGAGGAGCCCTGCCCCAGGTTCTCCCAGTACCTGCCAGCACCGGCATCACCCTCAGTGGCAGGATGGGGACAGGTGGAGGTTGCAGCACTGTGGAATCCCAGTGTGGGGTTTGCCACTGTCAGGAAACTTATGAAGGATTCATAGCCATGTTTTGTTAGTATGTGCTGAGCAATACTCATTCTGTCATGGAAAACTAGTTACAAGGTTATAGCCAGGCTACTTAAACATTATGATCCACAATAAACAGTGGGCTGAGCGCTGCTGCTGCCTTGTGCCATAGAGAGCCCTGTGCATGCAGCAGTCCTGCACTGGCTGAAAGTGTCCACAGACACTGAGCACTTCTAAAAAATGACTTTCCACTCCATTCTGGGTTCCCACAGCACCCTCAGGAGTTGAGCAGCTGGCCATGGTGTGCCTCGGCTGGCTGGTGAGGAGCTCTGCCTGCTGCAGCCTGGCCTGCAGCAGTACCACACTGAGGTGCAGCAAAGGGAACACCTGAAAGTGAGAAAGAATGCAGCAGTGAAACTGTGAGCTGTTTTCCCTGTAGGAAATATTACACAGCCTTGTTGAACAAGAATAAAAGATTAAATTTAGAGTAAAATGCAAAAGTACTGTGAAACCTGGTGTGTGGTCTGGGGGTTTCTGACTACAGTGAGCTCCTGAAATAATCCTGCATCTCTTAGGATCACATCACTACCTGGAGTATTTCAGGATCTCTTTGTTTAAAAGCAACCCCCACACACCCCAGCAGAAAGCAGGTGCCTACTGCAGAGTGTGCAGGTCTTTAAAAACCTTTGGAGTGGCTTGTTTGCTTTCTTTAATATTTTACCACTTGTAAAAGTGGGGATTTAGCTCTACCATTGTCGACTTGCTAGGGCAGGACTGTGCCCCGGAGTCTGGGTATTGCTGAGGGCAGAAGGACAGAGGTCTGGTAACTCTCAGGGTCTGTCTGTATTCTACCAGAGACAGGCCACCCAGAGCCCTCTAGGGCAGACCCGTTTTGCAGCTGTGCACTTCCCTGCCCTCCCGGCGTGTTGCTGCCCTTCAGGCTGTGTTGGTGACCAGGGCTGGATGTATGTGGAGTCACATCCTCCACGTACAGAGGGGCCTGAGTTACAATGTGCACAGGAGGGATGAGGACCTTCTCATACCTTTTAGAATAATCAAGACTTAAAATAGAAATACAGGAGGGAAGTTGTAGCTGCAAAGACATTTTGGTGCACTTAAAGGCAGCAGATTAAACCTACCTCCAAGAAACCCTAAAACCAGGCAGCAGCAAAGTCTCAACCTGCAGCTGTTGCATAAAATTAAACTATGCTGATTTTTCTCTAAAGGCAGACATGGAAAATATGGTAAGTGCAGCAGTATTTAACCACTACACTAAATGTGGCTAGAGAGAGAATTCCTGCAGCATAAAGGATTTTAGACAAAAAAGCTTGAGCTTACAGTCAGGATAGGGATGCAAGATCCTTTATGGGTTGTCATAATGAATCCCCTGTTTTGATGGTGAAGCCTGAGCAGTGGCTGCCAGGAGTTGCTGCTCTCCCTTGGGAGCAGCATGGAAAGCAGAGCAGGGCCAGTGTCCCCTGCTCTAGCCTGCAGTGCTGCACATCCCCATCCTGGCACCAGCACAGCACCCAGTACCCATGCTGTGCCTCACTGAGGGAGCTGGCAGCATCACTGAGAGCCCAGATTTTTTGAGGACTTTTATTTGTCTGTTGGAAGTGTAGAAACCAGTGCTCTGCAGCACAGGAGGAGATGAGCTGGCCTTCCTCCAATGTGGTTGCAGGAATGGCTCCCTGGCACCTTGGTCAGCTCTGCAGCCCAGTGTGACATGTGCAGCTGTGCTGTCCCCACCATTGAGCCCTGAGGAGTGGCACCATGATCACCACCCTTCCAGCAAAGCTGAGCTGCTGCTTCAGTTGCATGGAGTGACACAGATGCCCTGCTAAGTGACCTTGTGCCCTGCTAACAAACCCAGCCAGCATGCACTGCTATTTGGAACGATGTTCTGGAGGATGCAAAATCTGGTGTCTTTCCACTCAAGGATGAGCAAGCTGTATTTGTCCAGCCACAGCTCCAGCATTGTAGCCAAGCCTGAATAAAATTCCTCCTATTCAGTGTTCTGAAAACAAGACACTGGTACAAACTGGATGGTACGTGACTGCGGAACTCGTGAGAAAACACATGCTGTGAATAAACAGAAGTAAATAAATGCATTTTGAAAAAGATTTATGTAAAATATTCAGAGGAGAACATTATACTTGCAAATACTTATGCTTTTGAGTAACTTCACACTGGTAGATTAACCGACTCCAGTATAGTTATTCATGTACCTAATACCAAGTCTGCAAGCATTTGCTGATTCAGAGCCTCTGCTTGTGCTCTGTGAAAGAGCACAATGGTGCCTTTCCTGGCCTCCAAGCTCTGCCAAGGTTGAAAGGTCTGCCCAGGCAGAAGCACAGAGAGCTGCCCCTCAGCTCTGCACCTGCCTGGCTGCAGCAGAAGCCTTGGCTCCCTCAGGCAGCTTCTCCAAGGGTACAAATACAGCAGCAGCTAAACTGCTGGAAAGTGACTGTCTCTTTGGAAAAAACCTTATTGCAGATCATGCCACAGACACATTGGAATATATGTTTGCAGTGTATCTTAGAATATTTTGTGAATACTAAGCAGCAATTAGAGTCTTCCTTTGGAATCAATTCATTTCCTACCACTGTGGTAGCAAGGAGGATCTTATTGAAACTCTAGGATTTTTAATATTATTACACTAAAGACTCTCTCTGTATCAGCATCTCCATGGGGGAGCATTAGCACACTGTAATGTGTAACAACAACTCCAGTTCAGGAAATCTTGTTGTATTTCTAATAGGCCATTTGGGGCATATATTATGTATGGGACATATCTTTCTCATTTCCACCAGGCATCATCTTTCCTTTTCTCTAAATTACCCTCCAAATAAAAAAACAAAACAAAAAACAAAAACCAAAAAAAACCCACATTGTATTCCTTATCACTTAAAAAAACCCAGCAACCATTTTTTAAAAACTCTTTGGACTCAAAAGCCACTACCAGCCTTCAGGGCTGTATGTGGAGGAAGGCAGAGAACCTTGGTTAAACAATGAGGGAACAGAGCTGTAGTTCAGAATGCCCAGTTATCACCATGGCTCAGCAAGCACTGGTCTAAAATTTTTATCTGGAGAGAGGCACCAGCCACAACAGAAGGAAGATTTGCTTCCAGTCCAGGGTTGTATCCAGGACAAAGTGGGATGCCAGAATTCTGCTGTTGCAAAACACTTTGCTTTATGGACCGAACTCATGCTAATGCAGCATTAGTGCATGTGGTTATGGCTACAGGCCCTGCTCCTGATCCAGGTTTTGCTGTGATTTGCATCATCTGCTAATGAAACAAATGTGTTCTCAATTTCATCACTGGCACTTGATATTATTAAGCAGGACCAGACCCCTGCAGTATCTTAGGTCAGGGTATCTTGTGCTGCAAGTGGACCTCTGACAGCTTCTGGTTACCCCAGCAAACCCTGACCTCTCTGGACTGTGTTTGTTTAGTTTGTTTTCAGGCCATGGTTAGAGAGAGCATCGAATCCCTTACTGAAGTCAAGGCAGCCCCCACAGCTGCTTATCCCCAAAGTGCAGGGATTGTTTCCTCAAGAAGAAAACCGGCTTGGTCTGACAATTTGCCTTTCCTCAGCCCGCAGCAGCTGCTGCCTGTCTCCTAGGTGTAGTTTGTTTCAGACAGAAGCCTGAGTTATGGTGAATTACAATTATTCAGCTCTTTTTCCACCTGGTCTTGCCAGTGTTCCACAGGCTGAAGGACCGGAGCTCAGGGCTGGACAGGCCCCGGCGCAGGGGAGGCTCCGGAGCGGCTCCCCCGAGCGCAGGGCTGCAGGTGAAACCGCTTCCCAAGTGTCACGTCCTGTGGCGGGCGCGGGTCCCGTTCGCTGAACCCGAGGTGGGACGTGCGGGCGAGGGCAGAGCCCGGGGCGGGGGCTGCAGGCGGTGTGGGACCTGCCCGGGGCGGGCAGGGGGGGCCGGTGCCGCTTTCAGCCGTGCCCGGGCGGCAGCGCCGGGGGCCGGGCTGGGGGCGTGAGGCGGGTCC
>NW_009953489.1:534488-544179 GCF_000747805.2 Chaetura pelagica | reverse complement strand
GAAGGGGCTTTGCCGGGGCTGGCGGGCAGGGGCAGCTTCGAGACTCGGTGGTGGTGACCTTGACCTGCTCAAGAGCTCTGAAGTTTGTATTAATGACTGGTTAGAGAATATAACCAAAAACACTTGGTTTTGTGTGGTCTTCTGCTGCGAGTGTTTGCAGCTTGGGTTTACTTGGCTGCTTGGTTTTCTCACCTATTCTCAGGTTTTGCAGGCCTGGAGGTGATAACCTGGGCTCTCTACAGCAGTGCCCAGAGCAGTGGTACCGAGTTGCCTGTTTTATGCTTGCCTCTTGCATTACCAAGACTTGTAAGCTTTCACTGAGGTTTCTGGAGAGACTCTCAAAGATTCACCAAGCTTCAGTGTTTATTGTGCTTTCTTTGAGCTGGGCTGTTCCCAGCTTGGCCATGGTAACACAAGCAAAGTCCTTCAGCTGAAACAAGACTGGTTGGGCTTGGGCAGATGTTCAGCTGCTTGGGCTGAAACTTGGGTTTCTCCGTCTTTGTTTTATTTTAACTGAGTGAGAATGTGCCAGCGTATGCCTTGGTGGGGCCTGTGTCATGTGGTGGGCTGGCAGTGTTATCCCTATCATGTTTAGCTGAGATAGACTTACCTGCTAGATTTTCTCAGCATACTGGAACAAAGGCTTAGATTGAGCTTGTGGAGGTATGAAATAAAACACACAATTTTCAGTCTTGTAGCATGTGCTGCTCTAACAAAGTTGTTCCCAGACTCGAGGGTCCCTTTGGGCCCCAGGGACTTGTTCACACGTAGGCCAAAGTAGAAGCACTGAACTGGATGTCACTTATATTTTTCTGCCTTGCTGCAAGGCTGTCGTGTGTGGAAACTTATTTTGGTTTGAAACAGGACATTGCTCAGATGAGTGTTAATAGTTAAAAGCTGCTGTGAAACAATGCAGTTTTGTTCATTCTGCGACTTCAATTCCTATTTCCATCCCATTTCAGTTACAAACTGGAGATTTTGCAGCTGATATGGGGCAGCTGTCTTGAGGATGGGAGCCTGGGTGCAGGGGTGATTCCAGACATACCTTCATTTGGGGCGAAACGTGAAACTGAAATTCTGCCTGCTTGCTATGGAGGCCTCCAGGGCCCTGACCCTGTGTCCTGCCAGCGTCTCCTGTTTTTGTGACTGAAACTATGTCCTATTCCATGAACAAAAATAGTACGTTGGCTGGGGCTGTGTCCTGTTCCCGGACACGGTGGGAGGGGCAGGTCGGTGTAGCCCGTGCTGTGCCCACCACCTTTCCAAAGTGACCGAGCAATAACATGAGTATGAGATTGAAGCTTTTAGCAGCGTGTCTGCTTTGGTTTGATGGGATTATTTCCCATGGGGTGCAGGAACTCGGTGAGGAAGTTGATAATATTTTTCCAGTTTTGCCTTAGCTTGTACTTTTCTGCCTGTGAGAAGAGCAAATCAGTGTCAAAGTGCAGGGCTTGTAGTTCAAGGAAGAAACAATAAGATCATTCTCTCTAAGTCCCTTGCTGTTTAACTTCAGAACTTGACCTCCTTTGCTGGCAGCGTGATGCTTCTGTAGCATATACATCATGAGGCCTGTTCTGATCTTGAATTTGCTTAACTTGTTGTAAAGGAACACTGAGGGGAAAAATGCTCTACATACAATAGTTCATATCTGAAAATGTGTTGCTTTGCTATATGTGTGCCCCAGCCAGAGGTTAGTGGTGTGTGTGGTCAGTCACCTCAGTGGAATACTTGAAATGGACAGTGAAGCCAGCAGAGAAGTATGCCTAGGATAAACTATAAAAGTGGAGATAAGGTAGCCAGAAAATGGGTAAGAGTGAGCAAAAAGGATGTTAACAACCTGGGAGAATGGGAGGTGTGTGTGTGAGACAGCCCGTTCTGAGGTGTTGAACTGCCCTTGGCTTTGCCATGTCCTGCAGCCATTCCATTCTGCCCCACTCTGCTGTGCTGCTTGGGGCTGGTGCCAGCAGAACACACAGTGACTCTGGTCATCACATCCTTTCCTTGCTGGCTTTGAGTGGCCCCGTAGTGGTTTGAAACTTCTTCCTGCCCAAGGGATCTCATCTGGCTTCCTGTGGCTGCCTAGCCATGCTAGGGGCTGGATGTGGCCCTGCAGTTGTGAATGACCTCCAAGGAACGTGCTCCCAACTAATGGGAAGAATGTTCTTCTAATTGTTTTGGGCTGTTCCCAGAATAACCCTGCAGCCCGGGGAGCAGCACGGGCCCTTGAGCTGAGCTGGGCAAGCACAGCTTAGCACAGGATGGTGAGAGGCCATCTCCTGGTCAGCTGGTTTGAGTTCTTGGCCACCATGATGTTAGGTGGGTGTATAGGTCAAACCTGTGTTGTTTAAAGAGAAATTCATTAAAATAACAAGCTGTCTAATACAAGTATTTATAGAATCCTGCTCCTTAATTTAATCTGTTCTTTCATTGTTTGTTTTTTAAGTTCAAAGTCATGATAGAAAATAAACCAAACTTTGTAGATGCCCTGAAGGAGATGTGCAATGTAACTAATCATCTGTACTACTGCCCAGCCAGAGACTCCCTTCTCACCTTGGCAGAGTTCACAAAAACATTTATCTGAGTGTGCAAACCAATTGCTGCTGCTCCATAGCTGTTCAGATGCATCCTGGGTGCCACCTGCACAATGGGAAGCTGCCCTGAGCAGCTGCCCTGGTGCAGCCCAGCTGGCTCCCCGTGCTGTGCCGCAGTGGCCGGGCACCGGCACAGCCACCCTTGAGCGCTGCTGCCCTGGCCCTCCCGCTGTGCTGCCCAGAGACCTGGAGGTTGGTGCTGTGGGCAGACGTCCCCTGCCTGTCCCCCTGGCCATGGCACAGCCACGGTCCAAGCCCAGCAGAGGAAGCTGCTGGCGGGCGCAGGGAGCTCAGCTCAGCCCTCCGGTTCTGCCTCCCGGCTCGCTGTGCTTAGCCACTGCTATAGAGAAGCTTTGTGTGAGTGGGGACAAAGTGAGGATTGATGAAGTTTCCCCTCCCCCAGCTGTGCTGAGCAGGACCCGAACAGTTGGACAAAGGTGCCCTTCTCCCTTGGGCCAAGGACAGGCTGCCACGCAGCCCTTCCTGTGGTGCTGCTGGGGACCCCTGGGGCACTATCCTTTGCCTCTCCCAGGCTGACTCTGCTGCTGCTGGGGTTCCTGCTGTGGCAGCTGGACCGCCCTGCAGCAGACCCCAGTGTGGTAAGCTGGGACCTGGGCACTGTTTCGCAGCAGGTCCCCAGCCCACATTAGCTCCATCCCTGCCAGGGGCTCCCTGCCCCCTGAGCCCTACCAGAGCCTTAGAGGGAGCACAGCCCCTCTGCATCATCTCCAGGGTGAGCTGTTGGTGCCATCCCAGCTGTCCCTGCTCTCCTGCTGTCTTTGGGGTGAGCTGGCACTTTGACAGGGCAGGTTTGGTGGAAGCCAGAGGCACTAAAGGAGCAGATCTCTTTCCATGTGGTGTAGCTGTGGCCATGCTGCAACCTGCCATGTGATGTTCTTAGGACTCTGGGGAGTATCTTACCTAGATTTCAGTTCAGGATGGCCTAAGAGAAGCTCATATCAGCATTTATTATCTGCCAGCTCCTCCCAATGTGCAATAACAAGTCATCACATTATTGACAGTGACTTGGAAAAGTTTCAGAAAACGTGTATCTGTATGTAAGAACAGATTGTAAGTTCTTTGTTAAATTCATGCTGTGTTTGCTCAGTACTGCATGTTTTAGGCAATGGGTTCTAGATTATTTGCAAGGCATCCAGAGGAGAGCTGGTGGAGTGGCGTGGGCAGCCTGCAGCGTTTGTCTGGGCTGCACCAGGTGCTACCAGCATTTCTGCAGCAGGGTTGGTCCCATGCTCCTTGCCTACCCTGAGGACAGGGAGCCTGTTGGGAGGGGAGGGTGAGCCCCTACAGCTCCGGGTGTGCTTCTAGTTGTGCTTTGGAGGCTTGAACTGCATAGGGAGCAGAGTGAGTCTACTTTGCTCTCTGTGTGCTGGATGCTTGTCTATGTGATGAAGTAGAGCTCTCTCCTGGGTTTGGTTCATTGGCAATAGTGCTCTCACCATTACTGGCCACTAGCTATTGTTCTGGCCTCCTCAGGTAGCCTGGCTGTTCGTGTGACATTATTATTATTTACATAGGGCCCAGACCTGCTCTTTTTTATTGCCTGCAGCACGATGTTTGTTCAGACTGGGCATTGTGAAGTGTAAACCCAGGTCCCACTGGCACCAGCACTCACCTCTGCCTTTTCTAGAAGCAGTAAGTAACTACCTGTCTACATGGCCTAGAAATGCTGGGGTTTAAATTGCTCTGAGAAGGGAATTGAATTAGGTAGCTCTGGATCACGGCTTGTCTGGCTATGCAGCAGTGACGCTTGTTTACACAAAGCACTGCCCTTTTATCTTGGGGTGTGTGGGGGGTGGTTTCCTGGGGCATTCCTGCCTGAAAGCCAGAGAAGACTTGCCCTAACTGGCTGTCTCTGCAGGAGACCACATGCTGAGGCAGTTGCACTTCTCCCCATCCTCCTCCTCAGCCAGTTGTTTCAGCAGCTCTTTTGTTCTCTCCTCCTGCTTCCTGCAACAGCATCTCTCCAGAATTGGTTGGTCCTACGCACTGCTATCCCCTTTGCGGATCTCCCTTCCCTGAAGTACTTGGTGGTGTCTCCCTTCTCCTGGAAGATGCTCAGGCCTCTCCAAGGCCTCTGTCTGCTTTGCCTCAGACCCTCCTGTGCTGCTTCGTCTGTGCTCCCTGGTGTCCAGGCTCTCTGCAATGAGCGTGGTTCTGCACACAGTGCCAGATACATTTGTGCTGCTCCATTAAAGTTATCTGGTTCAGGAGGGTGCGGTGGGACTGAAGACTCATGGGGGAATCCCCAGTGTGTCTTAACACCTACAGGTGGTTGGGGAACCTCTCAGTGTAGCAGTTTTCTTGCTGCTTAAAATGGCAGAGCTTCTTCAACCAGCCTGTCTCAGGGATGAAATTTGCTCTGATTGGAAAAGAAAGGAATGAGATTGGGTTTTGCCATCATTGCTAGGTGGAGACCAGCCCATGCTAAGTATTCTGTAAGCAATAAAATTAATCTCAGAAGAGGCTGCTGGCCCAAATTCCAAACCTATTGGGCATTGCACAAACGTACCCTCTTATCAAAAGCAAACAAAAGTGCAGAAGGTGTGTCTGGCCTAATCCTGTGTTTAACTTGGCAGTCTGTGGTGTGTCAGCACAGGCACTGTTGCATGCATGCAGGCTCTTGGTGCTCTGTCTTCTGCTGGGGTGTGCTGCCAAGCAGCCCTTTGATTCTGCTCCTTTCTTTCAGGACCAGTGCATCATGCCTGAAGTGCGAGACCTCTCCGATGCCTTGCCCGACTTGCTGATGGATCCCATCACAGGGGTCGGCGTGGTTGCGTCCCGGAACCGAGCACCAACGGGTTATGAAGTAGTAAGTAGAGCTGTTTCAACTGCTGTTGCTAATGCTTTGATTCTGTGCTAATGAGGCCTTACTTGGCTGAGAAAAGTGTCTCTTCCAGAGAGGGTTTGGCTTCAGATGTGTGCTTTAAGAAGCAATTTGATATCCAGCTGTCCACCTCTTGGCCCACAGCACTTAGAGCATTCCCTCAGAGGTTTGTGGGTGCAGTCTTGCTTCTTCATGTGTGCCACTCCAGAGGAGCATAATTACCTGGAGGAGGGGTTTTCAGAAACAGCTGGCCACTGTGGCATGCAAATTTAATAATCCTAGTAACATTCATCCTGAAGGAGTCCTAAGTATTGCACAAATTATATCTCTGAATAAATGGATCCCATATCAGCTGTTTAATCCCACATATCAGCACTGCATAATGATGATGAGAAGCTCCAGAATGGGAAACAAGAATTTCACATCTAGCTGAAATTGCAAGGATGATTTTTGATGGACAGAATGCAAACCTCTCAACTAAGCTTTGGCAGGAGGCTTGGCAGCAGGAAAGGGCAGCTGGATACAGCTGAGATGAATATGTGAATGGGTAAAGGGAGGTCACTGTTTAACATCTGCTTATGCCTTGTATTAGTTGCTGTGTAACCAACAGCATGATTTTTCTCCCCATAAATTAGTGTCCCAAACAGTGAACTATCACAAAATACTGACCTCACAGAACTGTATATGGAAAGATTTGGCCCATGATCCATCCATCTGCTTACCTTTCTATGTGTCCTGCTCCAACTGTGCTTTGGTTTTCTGCAGTCACAGGGCTTGAGTGGGGTTGAGAGTGGAAACGAGTTGACTTGAGATTTTGCTCACGCCTTTTCAGCTCTGGATCATTGCATGCTGTGTTCAGTGTTACAAGGAAGAAAATGGATCAGGCTGAAGTAAAGACACAATGGGGGGAAAATTGTGAAAAGATTCCTTAAAGACTGGGAAGGTTTTTGCATTGACTGCGTTTTCCTGTGTGCTGATTACCTGTGTGAGCCAGTCTGTGTAATTAGCTGCTTTCCCTGATAAAGGAGTACGGGACAATGTGAGAGTTGATAACAGAATTGCATTCTGCCTAAATGACTGGGCAGAGAGCCCTCTCACCCCAGATAGCCTGTCTGTGGTTTAATAGGGAGATTCAGCACTAACGCAGTTTAAACTAAACAAGATAAAAGAGTCTTCCTGTGGCTTAATCCAATTATGGTGGTGTTGTGATAATGCTTGTGAATGTGGGTCGCTCTCTCCTAGGGGGCACAGAGTGGAGCCTGCCTTTCCCTTGGTTCTTCTGCCTTACTCTGTTTACAAGGAGCTCTTCTCTGACCCTGGGGGCAGCAGTCCCTGCTGTGGGCCCTGGGGACGTGCCTGCTGTCTGCAGTTGTCATACCCTAAGCACAGCTTCCACATGCTCTCTCCTTTAATCTCACATATGGCAGGTCAGAGCCTGGTGCTGCCAGCGTGGTCTGTGTCCTTTCTACTGAACAGCACCTGCTGTGATAGGGCCACTCTGGGTACCCCTCTGCTGTGACAGGATGTCCTGGTGCCCAAACCCATGGGACAGTGGCATGCAGGGCTGTGCTTTTCTTGCTGGGCTGTTTGGGAAGATGGCTCCTCTGCACAAGTCAGGGCTCTGGAGCAGTGTGGCATGTGGGATTGCCACTTCCCCATGACCTCTCAGGACCTGCTCTGTCCTCAGTGCAGGCACGGAGCCCAGTAAGCAGAGAACACTTCTTGGTGCAGTGCAGAGAGTCGCAATCTGAGACGTGGGCAGCGTGCGGACTTGGCTGGTCTCAGGCGCTGTGTTTCTCCAGATAAGTCGTTTCCCTAATGAGACACTGACAGCAGATTGTTGGTTCAGGGTGTAAAGCCTTGGTGAAGGCAGCTGTTGCAGCTCCATCCTTGGGGTATGCTCCCTAAAGCCCTAATCGTTAGAGGTTCAAACTGCACCTTGTAAAGGAGAGAGTCTCATATTTTGCAAAGTGCTAACACCAGTTTATCTTGAGACGTTGTGGTCCTCTTAGGGATCTATTCACTTTGCCTTTTGCTGCAGCATCCTGCAGCACTCGGTTCCACAGGTAGATTCAGACTTTCATGGGAAAGCAGTACCCAAAGCTGTGTAGTTTCATTGATTGTTTTGAGTTTTGTGATGGTGAAGTACCCAGTTCTCTCCAAGACAGCTATGTTATTTATAGGCTTTATCCAGTTTCACTTTCATTCATGTTGTTTCTCCAATAAACAGCTTTTCCTTCCTTATCCGTTTGCTCCTCTTTAAAACAAGCTAAGGCGTGGGTGCTTTCAGACCAGGTGTAAGCTAAATGCCCAGGGGATGTCCCGGTCTGTTTCCCAGGTTTGCATGGAGCCCCAGGGCTTGGCACACTGACTGGCTGGGGGTGGTGTGGCAGAGCCTGGGGTATCAGACCTGGAGGAAGTTTGGCAAATAGGTCAGGGGTGTTTTTCCCCTCAGTAGTTTTTTAATTACTCAGAAATATCCATTGTGTTTGTGTCTGCTTAGAAAATGGCTAAGGCTGCATGTAGCAACTGGTCAGGTCTTTTAACAGCTGAAGAACCAAAGACTTGGTTTTGCCAAAATGTACAGAGTGTGTCTGAGCTTAGATTCCTGAAAATCTGCCCAAACTGGCAAGACTGAGCATATGGGTGGGGAGGAAAGGGAGGAGAGGTGGGAGGCAAGGAGCCTGGGGTAGGAGAGGTGTGGTTCCTGCGCAGCCACGTTCCTTGCTGCAGGCTGAGTGCCTGCTCCACGTTGGGGTTAGCTCTGGGGAGAGCCTGGGCAGGGACTGCTGGAGCGGGGGCAGCCTCCACACCAGCAGAGGGATAGACCCATGTTGTGGGCAGGTGGTTTAGTGGGGCTGTTGGCTGAAGACTTGCCCTGTGGTAGCAGTGACCCCATCCTGAGTGCTAGACAGCTGGTAGATCACCCTGCACTTGGAGGGGTGGGTTGGGAGACACCTTCCTTACTGGGTGTCACCCCATCAAGTCCGTCTGCTTGTGACACATGCTTCAGGAGTCTTCTCCAGCTCCATGAGGGAATGGATCATTCCTTGTGCCTATGGTGCTGGTTGCCCTGTACAGGTGCCAAGTCCTCAATCCCACGTGTTCCTCACCTCTTAGCCAAGCAGGGACTGGGTGAGCTGGGGCTGCACAGTGCCCAGCCTGCTCACAGCTCCATCTCAGCTCCCTTCCTGTGCTGTGGGCTTGCTGCCATTGTGGAGCAACTCTGCTTTGAGATGTGGTGGGGATCCTCCTTGCCTGCAGGAGCCCAGCACATGATGTAAGAAGTTTCCTGTTTATATTGCACTGTTTTCTTTCCCCATGAATTTTCTGACAAGTTAGTGCATGCTTACATTCTCCAGGCTTGGAAAAAGTCTCCAGCAGGACAGTGTGGGACCAGAGTGCTGGGGGTGTCACCTGTGACTTTGGCACTTCAGCAGGTTTTTCAGGAATGGTCCCTATAATGTGTCCCTATATGCTAACAATTTTTCTAAGAAGTCTGTTTTCTGAAATGTCTTTTCACCAGGACAGACTTACCTATAGGGGGGGGAGATGCACATGGATTTTATATGTTCCTAAAGCAGTACTTTAGGAAAGAATTGAATCCAAGGAATAATGAAGAAACAAAAAAATCCCACCAAAATCCAGATCTAAAATTTTACTGTTTAAAAATAATGTGTTACTTTGCAAAAGCCTGACTTCAAAAGCTGTGTGTGTTGTACAAGGGCTTGAGTTGAGCAGGGGCTTGTGAACAGTAGTTGCTGAAATGCAAAGAGCAGCCAAAGCACTTTGCTGATCAGACAATAAACACGCTTTTCTCTCCCGCACTTGGGATAATTGGAGGGTCTTGTCAGCACACATCTCTTGCTTCCTGAGCCCTGTGTGGAGTCTCTGCTCTACAAAACATGGGTGCAAACAGCAGCAACAAATGTCAGCTCTTTGTTATCAGGCTGTTCTGGGGCCAAGGTCTTACTCAATTCAGTAAGATTAGACTTGGAAGAGCTGCAGTGGAGTGGTTTGTCCCCATCTGAGAGGCATTAGGCAGAAGTTCAGCTGTGCTTCTGCGTAGCTTCAGACCACACTGGAGTCTCCTGTTAGGAGCCATCAGTTGGGCGTTAGTCTGGTGGAGTGATCTTATTTCTTTTACCCTTCTCCTTCTCTTTGCCTTCTTTTCTCCTCTCTTCTTCAACAACAAACTTTGGGGCAAGGGCTCTTGCCAGCTTGTGCCATGTAGGGTGAATGCAGAGCTCTTTCC
>NW_009953489.1:516576-534259 GCF_000747805.2 Chaetura pelagica | reverse complement strand
ACGGTGTTGCCTCCTCCCCACTCCCTGAGTCAGCTCAAGGGTGAGATCTTCTGGCTTTCTGTGCCTCAGGTGAAGGGCCTGGGGTCTGTTTTCTTTGCCCTCCATGCACTGTGCCACTGACTGGACTGGACACAGGATTGTGTTGGAGAGGGACATTTGTGGGGTGCATCCTCACATGCAGCCCTGCTGCTAAACTCTGTAAGCGACCAGGGCTTTCCCCAGTTGCTGGAAGCAGCTTTTCAGCCTGGGAGCCAGAATTCCTTGATGTCTTTTCTGTGGAAATAATGCCGAGAGTGGGCAGTTTCTGTGCTCTGCCTGTACACAGCCCTCCTCACAGCTTGCCCCAGTGCGCCCTTGCGTGCAGGGTGGTAATGAGAGCTTCAATGTGCTGACTTCTCCAAACTATTGTTTGGAGACTGTAACCAAAGGTGCTGTTTCCTCATTAGAATAGTCTTTGTCAGAGAATCTTTAATCAACTCTCCTGAAAGACATCATTTTTAGAACTACTTTTTATACCTCCTCTTGGAAATTCTTTGCACTGAACCTTGTGAAGAAACTAATGAGATGCTGTGAGAGTTCAGGCTACCGTTAATTAGAGGAGGTCTGAGCAAGTAACTGCACATACATTAACTTTATCTTCGCTCACATGTCCTCTCTCCCTCTGTCTCTTTTTTCCAGGTTGCACAAACAGCAGATGGCTTGGATGCTGACCTCTGGAAGGATGGCTTATTTAAAACCAAGGTCACACGATACCTTTGCTTTACGAGATCCTTTTCAAAAGAAAATGTAAGTCCATTTGCTGAGTGTCTGCATGATTTGCATCTGTGCCTGGTATGCTCTTACCAATAAGATGATTCATTTTATGGAGCCAATTATAATTCAAGCAGGCATTTCACCGAGTTTGGGTGACTCAGGAGGCAAACTGCAATGGCCAGATATTTCCATTCTGTCCATGTTCTTTGTGTGAAGAAGTCTCTGGCAAAATCTGCAATAAAAGCAGCAAGAAAGGGAATGCTTGCGTTTCAGCAGCTGCCTCACACTAGCACATCCATGCAATAATGGGCACTGCATGCTCATGATCCTGACAGATTTCTAACTGGTTGTCTAGAGAAACAAATGCTGCGGGTGGTGTCAATGAAGGAAATGTCACTTCCTGAATCCAGGGGTATCGTAGATCTTTTCTTGCAGGATTAGCTTTTCTGTCTTTGTTGCTTTTGATGCTGATTCTTGAAAATTTGCACACGTTGTGTGCATGCTACCATATTGTAATACTCTAGCATGGTTATTAAGCATAAGTTAATTTCTGATTAGGGGCAGTTGTCTGCCCACATTGACCATGTGTGGAGCCTGGTGCCTTCTACTGTATTTCTAGCTGAGGCTAGTGTGGAAACTTCCTCTTTTCTGGAGGAACTATTTAATTCTACAATGAATGCACTCCATCTAGTGGGTAATCCTGCTTTTTGTCGTGTTTTGGATATTCACAGTGGCTCAGTTGTCAGGGTATGGAGATAACATTTTGTGCTACTTCTTTCACCAATGACAGGAGCAGAAAAGCGACTGCTCCTTCAGAGGTTGATTGTGAGTCCTGACAGGAAAGCCAGGGGCTGCCAATTTCCAGCATTTGACCTTTATCCCATCCGCTTCCCTGACTGCCTCTAGATTAAAATAAAGCCCCAGAGCTATGGGAAATACTGCTTCCTGGGATGGATGGATAATAATTGTGCTTTTCATCCTGGAGTAACTGTAGCAGCAGGAGTAACAGCCCCAGAATAGATAGAGAGGGTATTAAGCAAGAATGTGTGATGTTTTGAGTATTAAGTTTATCTGTGGCTACCTTAAATGTCAGGTTGTCAGAAATCATTACAGGGTAGTAGCAACTGCTGGCTACCAGAGACAGTGTACATACCCTCAGTTGGTGCCTGTTGGCTGCTTGGTGTGAATCTCTGCTCAGCACTGTGTGGGAACACACTCCTCATGGTGAGGAGATCAAGTGAGTTAAAGGGAGTCTGGGGGAGAGCTGGGTCCTAGCAGCTGGTGTGTGAGCCCTGCATCCTGCCTGGTTGTCCCCAGCCCTGTGGCAGTGGCGTGTTGGCCCTGCAGGGCTGTGAGCAGAGCTGCTGGGCAGTTGCCTGTGGGCATGGCCATCCGTGGCCAGACTGTGGCCTGGAGCCAGCGCTGCTGCAGTTCACCAGGGTGGTCCAGACAGGTAGTGGGAACCCCCTCCTCTCTTGGAGGGATGTCCCGAGGCTGGTCGGCCTCCTCTGATTGAGGGTCTCCCTCCCCAGGACACCCCTCTGCCCAGACAGACTGGGCGCCTGCTACTTGAGGCCACAGGCTTTGCTTGTGTGAGGGGGCCTTTTTGTGCGGCAGAGACCAGATGGGTTGATGCCAGTTCCAGCCCACCAGTCCCTGGGGGAACAGAGCCTCTGGCTGCTCAGGGCTTTTTTTGTTTTTAACAAAACACTGGGAACTACTTGTTCTCAAGAACATGTTGTAGTTGGCAGAGTTAATGCACCTCAAATACCTGATTGTAATGGAGATAGTCTAGTGTCTCTACCAGAATCATCAGTCTTTGCAAGTTACAGTACTTGGCATATGATGTGGACATTGCTGGTGTTGGAGTGATGTGCTGAGGAGGCCCCAGATGGTGCACCTTTTGGGGGGGCTTTGTGCCCTTTCCTCCCGTGTATATGGCAGAGCATCAGTGCTGGCACCCAGTGTTCAGCAGCTAACAAACATATCAGAAGCATATCTTTATTTAGATAAATAAAACATGAAAGATGAATTGGAAACCACCACTTCATCTACCATTTGCTGTGCCAGAACCACATCAAGTGATGCATCCAGGCTTTGCAGCATCCAACATTGCTTGCTCTGAGATGTCCCGGCTGCAGTTGGGACAGAGCTACCCAGTCTTGGCCACTTTGTGTGAGCAAAGGGTGTGTGCCATACTTGTGTATAGTGGGACAGGGCTGCAGGAGTGGTGGCAATCCTGGTTAAGAAATACAACCTCCAAAAAATACTTTGACCTGAGTTCCCCTTATTTCAGGGGCTGCAAAATTAAATATGTTCTATGAAATAATCAGTAGTTTGATGTAATAATCAGAGAGTAGAGGCTTGCCTGAAATATTCTGCCAGATAAAAACTCCAGGAGGTGCTTAGCAACCAGTAACAGTAAAACGCACTTACATGGTTTGATGGCTTAGGATGAAATTTTAATTGTTCTGTATTGCATTTCTGTTTATAAAGGCTGTGCAGTAACTAAAGTGTGTGTGTTTTTCTTCCATACATGAATCCAGATTATTGGCAGCAATGCTGGCTTTAACGAGAACTGCAAAGAAAATGTGGTCTCTAAACAATTGTGGAGGCTGTCATTCTGAATTGTGTTTTGAGCTGTTCAAGCCTTGATTAATAGGATGAGGCATCAGTTCAGAATGCATATGGACTCCAAATGAAGTTCTTCGTTCCAAATGGCCTGTTCTTCTGGAGTGTGCCTGCGTTTGGAGCTAGAACCATGTCTATTCAGTCCTAATTAGCTAATGCATGTAATAACTTTGGCTGTGTCTGTATGAACCATCTTCCTGTAGTGCTTTCTGCTGTTACTGACAGAAATGTCATGTTACAGAGTGTGTGAGAACTGAGGTGAGTTGGTGGAGGTAATGCTTTTGAATGGCAATGTTTCCAAAGAGAAGAGTTTGGTTGTGCTTCTGAGGATCCACAAGTATGGCTGGGGATAAGGTGCAAGAATCTGTAAGTGCTGGAAGTTGTCTGATATTACCTAGTCAATCATCAAGCAGTTCCTGCAGAGGGGACAGTTGCAGATGTTGGCTTGGTACCTCCTTACCATTGTTAAAATTGGTGAGGTACAATGACTTGGTGTGTGGGGATTCAGCAGGTGAGAAAAGCTGGAGTTTAATTTGGTGACATTGTCAAAGTCAGCTGTTTCTTTTCTCTCTCCAAAGAGTCATTTAGGAAACGTCTTGGTTGATATGAAGCTTATTGATATCAAGGACACTTTACCTGTGGGCTTCATCCCTATCCAGGAGACCATCGATACACGTAAGTTGGCATCAGTTCTGCAGCCCCATGCCTGGGGAGCGGCTCCCGCAGCAGCACTGGGCAGCAGAGCGCTGGGTCCTGGGCAGGGGGACACATGCACTGCTGCTCTCTGGGGCTACATGTGAACATTTGGGGGCAGCTCTGGACTGCAGTGACTTTACACCTCCCTCTGTGCACAGAGCAAGACCTGTGTCCTAGCAGGTGATGCTGAGGATGGTGGGGTGTGTTTACATTTGCTGAGAGAAGCCAGAAGTACAGTGTCCAAGGAAAATACCATCCTTCTTTCTGCAAGGCAGAAATGGCTTTGCTGCTGCAACATTTAAGGCAGCAGTTCCCAAACAGTGTGTTCAGATCCCATGGCAGCAGCAGCTGGAGTAGCACCTGGTTGCAGCACTCCGCTCTGCAGCAGGTATCAAGTGCTTTGGACCTGTGTGGAGGAGGCTGGGGATGAGCCCTGTGAGAGCTGAATGTGGAGGGGCTGCAGGACACTGCTGTTGCTGAGGGCAGAGCTACTGCTTGGGCAGGGCTGGTACCAGTGCTTGGCAGTAATGAAATCCAGCCTGGTTGTGAGTAGAAAGGAGATACATGAGCCTGCTTTGCAGGGAATGATTCATCTGCAGCAGATGAGGATGGTTCTCTAGGCATATCAAGGACATGGGGGTCATCAAGAGCAGTCAGCATGGTTTTATCAAGGGTAAATCATGTTTGACTAACCTCATAGCCTTCTATGAGGAAATTACTAGGTGGATAGATGACGGTAGAGCGGTAGATGTGGTTTATCTTGATTTCAGTAAAGCATTTGACACTGTCTCCCACAGCATCCTTGTAGATAAGTTGATCAAGTATGGGTTTGATGATCAGGTAATGAGGTGGATCAAGAACTGGTTGAAAGGAAGGAGTCAGAGAGTTGTAGTCAATGGGGCAGAATCTGGTTGGAGGTGTGTGACTAGTGGAGTCCCTCAGGGGTCGGTACTGGGACTGGTGTTGTTCAACATCTTCATCAATTACTTGGTTGAGGGTACAGAATGTACCCTCAGCAAGTTTGCTGATGACACTAAGCTGGGAGGAGTGGCTGACACACCAGAAGGCTGTGCTGCCATTCAGAGAGACTTAGGCTGGAGAGTTGGGTGGGGAGAAACCTGATGAAGTTCAACAAGGGCAAGTGTAGAGTTTTGCATTTGGGGAAGAGAAACACCATGTACCAGTACAGGTTGGGGGCTGACCTGCTGGAGAGGAGTGTAGGTGAAAGGGACCTGGGGGTCCTGGTAGACAGGAGGATGACCATGAGCCAGCAATGTGCCCTTGTGGCTAGGAAGGCCAAAGGCATCCTGGGGGGCATTAGAAAGGGGGTGGGTAGTCGGGCAAGAGAGGTTGAAAGAGTCCAGCGCAGAGCTACAAAGATGATGAAGGGAGTGGAACATCTCCCTGATGAGGAAAGGCTGAGGGAGCTGGGTCTCTTTAGCTTGGAGAAAAGGAGACTGAGGGGTGACCTCATCAATGTTTACAAATATGTAAGGGGTGAATGTCAGGAAGATGGAGTTAGGCTTTTCTCAGTGATGACCAGTGATAGGACAAGGGGTAATGGGTGCAAATTGGAGCATAAGAGGTTCAAGGTGAATATCCGAAAAAATTTTTTTACTGTGAGAGTGACAGAGCCCTGGGGACAGGCTGCCCAGGGAGGTTGTGGAGTCTCCTTCACTGGAGACATTCAAAACCCACATGGATGCGTTCCTGTGTGATATACTCTAGGTGACCCTGCTCTGGCAGGGGGGGTGGACTAGATGATCTTTCGAGGTCCTTTCCAACCCCTAGGATTCTATGATTCTATGGTTTCTCAGTCACTACAGGCCTGGTTCTGATTTGAGCCTGTGACCTAGAGGTGAAAGGCTCTGCAGCTTGATTCCCACGGAGAGCATGTTGTGCACATGGTACATGTAGCACAGGGCAGAGTCATGGGCTTACCCCACTTGCCTTTGGGAGTGTGGAACACCTAGTATGTGCTGCTGTAATTTTTGAGAAAGTCCCAGTGGAAAAGTGGAAATGGGGCTTTGCAATTCATTTAAAATGCGTGGGACTGTGGCCTGTACAATCTCCAAGCAGAGGCACCGTCTGTGTTAATGAAGTGATTGAATCCCTGCCTCCCTTAGCATGAATGAACACATTTTGATTGACTATTTATATGTTTACTTAATGTTAACTCTGGTTAAACGGGTAATTGACGATTCTAGCTCCTAAACCAAGTTTGCTACAGACTCTAGCCAAGTGCGAAAGAGACCACAAACAAAAGCAAATAGTGGGCTTTGTACTTACTGTGAAACTCAAATAAGAGGCACTGATTTTGTTTAGAGTTTAATTTGTGGTTATATGTGTTTCTGTGCTCTTCTCTAAGTGGCAGCTGCTTGTAGTATATATATTAAATATAGTAGTCCTTACTAGGTTCTGAGAAAGCTTCAACATGTGGAAGCTTTAAGCTCTGGCCTCCTCAAATCGGTTTTAGGCACTTCATATATAAAAGTCCTAGTTTTCCAAAGCAGAAGATGAGACTTCAGGGATGCAGCACTGCTTTTAATGTTAAATACCTGTAACTGCAAAGCTGCCTACACAGCTGCTGTGTTGTGACACACCTCACGCTGTCTGTACGTTTATTGGAGCTGGTGTGACAGCAAATTTCAGAGGCCAGGATGGATTGCTTTCTCCAAGGTGCAGATTAGGAAACAGGAGGAGCCAATAGAGACAGGGCTGCTTGCCATCTGTTGAAGTGAGAGCTGATTTTTAAGCTGGAGGATATTTATTCATATTCAGCTGAAGGGTTTTTATTTTGCAGGCACTTGTTTGTAGTTGTTGGTTGTTTCCAGGTTTTCATTCAGTGTCTGCACTTCATTTTCATTTTACCAGTAGACTTCTGTCATGCCTTTCAAGTGCCTGCATTCACAAGTAGAAGCCTCACCTTGTTCACGTGGAGGCTCTCACAGACTCTAGGGTGAGACAGGGCAGTGGTTTCCAAGCACCATAAGTCTGTATGTGTGCCAGCACCACCTGCTGTCACACAACTGACCCATGACTAGATGTGGACTGTATCTGCATGCTCCCAGGCACTGTGCATACACATGAATTCATTATCCAGATAAGCCTTAACCGTGATGGGCTTGAGTTTTTCTTGATGGATAACATGGAAACAAGTGAAATGGCTCTGTGATGCACAGCAGGAAAAGGCCGTGCAGCAGATTGATCTGCCCTTTGAACCCAGATCAGTGCAGCACAGCTGCCCTGTAGGAGGTCCTGTAATCACTGCTTTGTAAATCCGGTTTACTCCTACGAAGATTCCAGGGCAAACACATTGGGAGTATCATTTCAGTGCGTGCTGACTGAGTCAGGAGAGTCCATTAACACTTGGAATGCAAGAGATTTGGGCAGACAGCTTTTGCTCTTAGCCAGTCTGTGTGACAGTCTGCTTTTCTGCCCGCTCCTCCTCGTGGTGTGGTTGGCTCTTTGCAGGCACTTGGCAGAATAAACTGACCGGTTGTGTCAGCAGCTTCCAGGTGTGTTTCTAGAGGCGGTGCCTGCGGGAGGAATATTTAGATCAGACTTTCCAGGCTGGCAAGGCTAACTTTATTTTGAAAAGAGAAAGCAAATGTGAGAAATGTGTGGAAGGGGAGAAATCACTTGCCATTTCTGTTATGTGGTGCAGTACTGTGTCATACATGATGTCTTATCTTCTCTGCAGAGGGTAGGAGGGAGTATTGGTTTATCACAGTGCCTAATAACAAATCTCACACAGTGTACAGAGAGCTCCTGCTAGAACATTTCTCCAGTCACTGAATGGCACTGCACTGTTCAGTTTGCTGACATATATCTGTTCTTTGGCTCCAGTTCGTCCTATAATTATCTGCCTAATATCTGGAGAGACAATAAATAACATTTATACCCTAATCTTGCATAAAAACCACCCTGTGTCCTGGGTTGTTTTTGCAGAAGAAGTAGCTTTCAGAAAGAAGAGGCTGTGCATTAAATTCATCCCTCGAGATTCTACAGAGGCAGCGATCTGCGACATCCGAATTCTGGGTAGATCTAAACAAGCCCCTCCTCAGTACACCTTCATAGGGTGAGTACCCCCAACTCCAGCAGCTGTTGTCATAAATTCAATTGTACCAAGGCTGAGCGCACTGTTTTTCTGTCATTACTAAATACTAGTTTGAAGCAACTGAAGCTTGCTGTTAGGAAAGTCTACATAAGTATAAGAGTTACTGAGTTTGATGTAGGAATTAACTAACCCTTTTTTTCCCAGTTAGACTGTTGTCACTAACCGAGGTGTTCATGAAATATGTCAGTGCTTAATACTTGTGCACATGTGCAGCATTTGCCTGTGGCACTAATGTCTTCTGTGTTGATTACACAGGGAATTGAACAGCATGGGCATTTGGTACCGCATGGGCAGAGTTCCACGCAACCATGAAGCTTCACAGTCTGAAACTCCTCCTTCTCAGGCACCATCTTCAACACCAGCTCCTAATCTGCCCAGGTAAGTTTTTCTGCTTTCCAGATCCTTCTGCTTGATGCTGTGTGGTGTGTTGTTACTAACCTTGGCAGGTGGAATCAAGAGCAGGGTGTCACATCAGTGTGAATGGTTACGTGGCATGATCTGATGATGAAAGAATGCGTCAGTCTTTCAAGTGTTTGCCTGCTGGAAGTTTCTTGCATGTCATTGTACAAAGGCATACAAGTGAAGAAATTCAGAAGAAAAGGAAGGGAAACAGCAAATTACGTTTTTTCATTCAACTGCAGGATATTGCAGTTTCCAACAAGTACGTGTGGGTCACCCATGGAGGGTGGGCCAGACTACAGCCAGGCTGATTTTTTTCCCTGTCCAAAGAGAGGGAGAAGCATTCATACAGATCTGAATGCATAGAGAGACAAGGTTTGCTCATTCTCCAGAGTTAATCTACGCATGGTTTGACGTACTGGCCCTGTTTTTTCTTTTCTTGGACATGACTACTGTGGTCCAGTCTTGGAGCTGACACTGAGCATGCAGAGTGGACTGCTCATCCTGCAGCGACTGACAGGAGCAGCACTCCTGGGCAGAGGCTGGCACAGTGTCTGCCCACACTGTTTTCCCGGTGTCACAGGCAGTATCCATGTGCTCAGCTAATGTACACACTTGTGTGTATACCTGCATATAACAGCAGTCGAGTGCTGACAGCTCACTTGCTGGATTTCTCTGGGCAAAACAGAGCGTTGTTAAGCAACAAACCAACCCAGACAGAGGTTAAACTGAGCACTCTATTCTGGTGGCATTTGCTATGAAAGCACAGCATCCAGCTTGAGATGGGCTCCTCCTGACAGGGCTCATTGGCTGAGCTCTGGGCCGGGCTATTGCCTGGGACAGCTCGTTCTCCATGAGTCCCTTTGGGCTTTTGCTTAATTAAGTGAGCACTAGGCACTTGATATACTGCAGATACATTTACAATGTTATAATAACTGTTGGGAGTTAGAATTTGGAAGGAGGCAGTGGAGAGGAATTCCAGGGAGATCCAGTCACTATCATATGGGTGGAAAATACACATCATTCGGAGTCTTGATTTACAGGTCATTTTAGAGAGTGATGCTTTTAAACTGCTGTGAACTGTTTCCAAAAAGCAATCAGGTCTCTTTTAAGAGAAGTTTGTACATCTGAGCCTTTGCCCGTGACCTGGACTTAAATCTGCTCTCTTGCAGGGGCTCTTTGAGCTCTTCAAAGTGTTTGGATGTTTCTTTCACAGAGTTTTGCTCAGTTGCCTGCCATGCTGTGGCACTCTTGCTTGCTGTCCTGTACTAGTAGGTGTGCAGCAGGCAGAGATGCTGTCTGGCTTACCAAGCAGAGATGGAGACAAAAGGCATGAAAAGCCAGCAGTCTTCTGAAGGCTTCAGCCTGTCTCACCAGGAGCTGACACATCTTTTTGAGGCTCCGCTGGACATAAGCTACATGCGAGTACAGGCCATGTGAGATCAGAGAAAACAATGTCTTGATTTTAGGGCACAGATCTTCATTTTCTGTCTGCAAGAAACTACTGCCTGGGCAGATTTCCACAATAAAGAAAAAAAATTATCATAGTAAGAGAATGTCAATGGCAGTCCTTAATCACTAAATGTGGAAGGGTCACTTTATGGCTGAGCAGGGAAGGCTGCAGAGCAGCGTCAGAGCTATTGGGAACAGGGCCAAAATTAGAGCATCCGCAATGGCCTGAAAAGAAGTGTTTACAAGGCTTATATATTTTATAACCTCTTGTTGTACAGTTTATGGTTTACAATGGCTGCAAGGAAATTGGATCAGTTTTGTTTTACTTGCCAAATAAAGCAAATGTCAAAATAGTCAATATAAAATGTATTCTAATTTGGCTGAGTTAAAACAGCCAGTATGCAGTGGAATAATTGAATGTTACATTAATGCCTCCTAGTAAAAGCCACCTGTCTGTAGCCAGCTCCACTCTCATGCCCTGTGCATGATTTACAGGTAACTTTTACACCACCAGCCTGATCATTCAAAGCATCCTTCATGTCTATTTTTTTTACTCTGATTATTTATTATCCAATATATTTTTTAAGAAATAGAAATGTATATAAAGGTGCATCCTGCAAATATTTCATTATTATGGGTACCACACACTACTTGAAATACTTCTGATACTTTATCAGCAATGTGGGAAATTACTCAACACCAATGTTTGTGGAAGACTGTAGTCACAAGTAACCTCTTATTTTTATGTCACCATAGAGAGATGAGATTACACTGGTAGACAGTTTCCTGCTCTATCCTTTGTGGATATATTGGGACAGGAATGGCAGTGGATTATTCTGATGCTAAGAGAAAATCGGTGAGCAGTGCTAGATAGAGAGCACTGCAGAGGTCCTTCTGTTACATTGGTCAGATACTTAAACTGTGCTGTTCAGTTGCTGTCTAGCATTGAAATCAAGAGGGTAGGCTTGGGTGCTTCACAACAATTGCTGACACTGGGTAGAAACTAGACCTGTAAAACATACTAGTGAGCTTCTGCACAGCAAAACCTTTGTAAATTGAAGGACTTTCACTGTGTGAGGTGTTTATTCCTGCACCAGCCGTATTCCCTCCTTGGGTCCCTGGTGTAAGTCACTGATGGTAGTGGATGGTGGCACGTCAGAGCTTTGGCCTGTGTTGGGTCTGACCCCCACAGCTTGGTGCACCTCAGCCATGCTGTTTCCACTGCCTGTGTTGTGGGGCTACAGCTCACAGGCAGAACTGCATAAGGGTAGGCTTTGATATTTGTGCTGGACTGTGTGTTATTTTTTAGCCGTTTCTTCTTGGTGTTTCCTACTGCAGGCATCTGGCTTAATGGTCTCTGTCGGCAGCCCTTGTGCATCCCAGCGAGGATGCCATGCTGTGCTGTGGACCACAGCCCTGCCGTTGTGCAGGGCATCAAACTGCTTTACTGTCTTTTTCTCTCCAAATTCTGTGACAGCTTCTTGGCACTAATGGCAGCTTGGAGAAATGCACTTGCAGTTTCCCATCCTAGAAGGATGCTGTTAAAGAACTGCTTTTGTTTACTTGAGTTACCAGTGGGATTTTAATGTAACTTTCCTCAGTACCTCTGCTCTGTGTTCAAGGCTTGTGCTCTCTGGTGCTGCATGGCCATCCTCCTCCAAAAAAGTGCTAGTAACAGGTAACTCATCCGGCCCTTAGTGTACTTTTGCTCCGTCTAGCCTGTAGTTCAGCAATTGCCAGCACGTGGTCTGGGCACTTGGAGGAAAGTGCACGTCACGAGCGTTTGAACAGTATCTTGGGCATCAGCCCCTCTATGCCTCAGGCTCTGTTGGAGTTGGCTAGAGCAGGATTTGTGTGAGGTTCTCCTCTTTCTTTGTGAGTCTAGTTCCAGACTTTTGGGTGCAAGTCCCTGACTTCTGTGAATGCACACAGAGCCAACCTTGAACCATTTTGCCCTACGGCTGCCTGTGCAATGGCTCTTGTCACAGCCACTGTACTTCGAGCTAATGTGGCTTCTGTGGCTGGGGAATGTGTCTTGTGTCCCTCGTCAAGGTGCTGCAGGTTTCTCTACCACCATCGTTCTAATAGTCGTCTCACGATTTGTCAGCTGCAAGCAAGATGTCAGTCAGTGCTGCTGAAGTGTGTTTTACAGTGACAGACATAATTGCACTTAACTTTTTGCGTGGATGTTATCAATCTGTGACAGATACTTTGGGAAATGGAGCACTCTGATTGCAGATGATGTGTCACAGGCGTTTAATCTTCCTCTCGGAGACACCGGGATTCAGTCACAACTTTTACTTGTTGATGTCAGGTTTTGAAAATGTAGATTTGTGCTGACCCTGGGAATTGTTCAGTCATTTAGTTTGCAGGGCTGTCATCTGAAAGGTTAATGGTTTGCCACGGAGAAGTAAGATCTTGCTGCAGTCCACTCGTATTCATACCATGTGTTAGCGTGGCTGGGCACTCAGCGTCTCGGTTCAGAAGGGCAGAACTCCCCCAGCTGCCTTCCCGTGTGCCTGTGGCATGTCTCCACAGCTGCTCTAATTGGCAACCACAGAGGCAGGGCAGGGGAGAGGACTTGGGCTGCAGGGTAAGCCTGAGCAGCAGGTCTCAGTGAGGCTCATGGTGTGTGTCCACTGCTGCCCAGGAGCAGAGCTGTGAATCAGTCACTTGTGTCCTGGACTGCCTAGAAAGGCACGTGGGTGAGCAAAACCGTGTCGGCCCCAAGTGCTGCACCTGCAGGTGTGCCTGGTGACCAGAATGGTAGCAGAGCTGGTGGGACATCTGGCCAGGAGGTGCCAGGGGTGTGGGATACCCACGCCTCAGGAGAGAGTTGCCGTCCTGGTCAGGTGGCAGTGGGAACACTGAGCAGCTCGGTTGGGTTTCTGTCACATGGGGCTTGTGGTATAGCCAGGCCATAGCCATGGTGGGGACTGGCAGAAGCAGGCACCAGTTAGCAGAGACAAACAGGGAGAGGATCAGAAGAAGGGTGACGGCTCCCCAGGAGCAGCACACGGCTGCTGAGGCACGGCTGCCCGCCCCCCTGTGAAGCCAGCACAAGCCGGGCAGGTGGAAGGGGCGCGATTCTGTCCAGGTCAGCGGGTGAGGTGGCTGGGCTGGCCCAGGGGCAGAGAGTCTGGGCTGAGGCAGAGCCCATGGGGGCTGGGGCTGGCAGGCGAAGGCCCCCGGCACAGCCAGGCAGTACGAAATGCTCGCTGTGGGCACGAAGGGACCATGCTGCTGGTGCTGAAGGTGGGGCCCAGCTGCAAAGGCAGCCAGTGTTTTGTGCCACTCTGTCTGGAGGGGACACAAGTGCTGGCCCCTGCAGCAGCATTGGATGGCCATGGGCCCTGTGCTGGCCATCCCAGGGGGTGGCAGTGGTCCCTCTGGTCTCTGCCCCAGCCCAGGAGCTGTATCCAGGGACAGAGCAGCATCTGGCAGCTCCCTGCTGCCAGCCTCCTCCCAGACATCTGGGCTTCTGCAGTGAGAGGGGCTCTGTGCTGTGCAGGCCCAGTGAACCTCTGCTGTGCCTGTGACTTCTGCCTCATCCAAATCGCTTAATAAGCTACAGAAACAGCTCATTGTGGTGCAGCTCACAGCCATGGGTCCTCAGCCTAGCTGGCAGCCATCCCTCCCTGTGTCCTTCCCCTGCTCTGAGCATAGTTGGTCTGTGTCAGCAAGTACCTAGGTCTTGCAATACTGATCTGGCAGGAGTATTGCACCAGGGAAGTGCTGCTCTGGTTTTGATAAGATGATGGCAATTGCCCTACTTTTAAACCCATGAAATAAGAGCAGGAAGTGTAAATTTTCCTCCTGTGCTACCAATTATCTTTTAAATAGTTCAGCCACCCCTCCTTAGCAAAGGGAAATAAATGATTTGCTCCTATTGCTCTGCTCCCAGTGGAGTTTAATGTTAAGGAATGTAAGAACTTCCTTTCTAGGCATAGAAATCTGATTTTTCAAATTGATTTATTAATGGTGTTTGAACTTTGTTGTGTAAGCTTGCAAAGTGATCGGTGTGTGGCTTTCCGCTGGAGGCTGATGATGTGCAATAGGCGGCCGGTAATAAAGCAGAACCAGCGAGTCTGCCTGGCGGGGACCTGGACTCAGCCTGATGATGAGCCAGTCTTGCTCTGTGCAGTGGGTTAACTGAAGGGAAGTGGGAAGCCTTTTCCCTTCCCTATTTTTTAAGTAGCAACAGTATTATTTATAAATAACCAGCTTAATTTTTTCTTTAAGGCACTTAAAATAGATTTTATTGAGCGTCTGTAGAGGAAGAAGTTCCAGGGTTTCAATACTTGTCTGCTCTGTTGGGAAACAAAGCCCAGACTTTAGAAAGCTGCTGTGGACTAGAGTCAGACACCACTGGTAGCCTGATGGCCAGGATGCTTTCACAGGGTGGTTGGTGGGGGTCTGCCTTCAAGTCCCTCATCTGAACCAGGTGCAACCAAATATGGAGTGCTTTGGGATGGATGTTGCTGGTTTGACTGGAAACTGTTCTGAGAAATGTCGCCATTGGGATCTCTGACAGTCTGATCCTTTCTACAAAATGCTTCCTTGATGGAGTTGCATTTTCTAATCTGTTTCATCAAGAGCTCTAAAGTAAAACTGTGATTTACAACTAATAAAACATATTATTTGGCTTGAATGCTCAAATTACTTGTATTGTGAAATACAGCACAATATTCCTAGTTTTTAAATTAAGTAGCCTACAAGAGGCTAAGGGTGGTACAAGGTCTGTGTTCACATCACAGTGGCTTTGGATTAAAAAAATTCGGTGGCATTGAAACAATAAGTTAAAGCCTGGGGTAGGAGTTTCCATAGGCCCATTCCAGTGGACATGGTAATAAGTAAAATGTAAGGAGGAAATGCCCATGATGCCTGTACACTGTGCAAATCTGAACATGCTGGCTTGTTTGAGTGGGTACGGAGTGCTGGCATACATTTATCCAGAGCCTGTTTCCCATAAGGAATTTATGAAGCTGCAGTGACCGTATGGCTTGTATCCAGCTCAGCTGGATGAAGATGTGCAAAAACTGGTCACAGTCCAGTATGTTTTAGTGGCAGAAAATGATGATTAGGAAAAAAATGTTTAAACAGTATGAGTGGTTTCCAGGCTCAAGAATCCCTCGCATCAGCCGAGAGAGAGTGAGACATTAATTGTAGTTAGAACAAGTTTGATGGATTTAGCTGATTTTGAGGATGCATTGAAAAATTTGGGGAGTGCTCTGAGCAAAGAGACTTCAGTATCCTTAGAGTAATTTTTTTTTTTTGTAGAGCCCTTTTCCTGGTATAGCAATATTCCTAGAAGGCATGTTCTCTTTATGGTGTAGCATAGGGTCAGTAAGTACAAACTGAAGGTATTCGTTCAAAGAAGCTCTATACACTCACTTGTTAAATAAGCCCCATGGGGGAATTGAGCATTTTTTCCCTAAAACTTGTGTTGTCTGCTATTTAATATGATCTCTGCCACTGTTGATTTGTAATCCCTGCTTTTTCACCCTGAAGTGCATGTGGTTGCGTTGAGATATTTCCTTCTTTAAATCAATCACTTTCACCATTTTCCAAAACACTTCTCGAGTTTATTGCTTTTAGTAAAGTGTTTGGACTGTCATTATTTATTACTGGCAAAGTGCTGACAACGTGCTCTTCCCAAATGAGTCTTTATGCGGCATATTTGTTTAGCAGGTTTTTCAGGGGAGGTGTCTCTGCTCCCTGGCTGGGCTGTGCCTGCAGCCCCCTGGTGCTGTGGGGTCTGGGGGGCAGCCCCCTGGTGTGCCTGGGCCTGGCAAGGGGCTCACCATGGAGGTGTGCCTGTCCTCAGACCTGTGAGCCAGGCTTTGTTATGCTGATTAATTTGACAGAATTTAAAATCCTAACTGAGGAAGCTTACAACCGTGTGTAATTTATCTTTTTGGAGTATTTCTGCTGTTTGGCAATTTTTCCCTACTGCTTCATTATCTGAAAACTCCTGACTCTGGAGAGGAGCTGGTGAAGGATGTGGAAAGCTGGGCTCCTCCCGCTGCAGCCTCCAGAGACCCACGCTGCTCATCCCAGACAACCGCTTCATAAGCACCTAGTGCTTACAGTATGAGCTCTTAGTTCTTTGATGCAGTCCTCTGCCTATAACAATTTAATGGGCTCAGCTCAGACTTCCAAGCAGTGTAAATTAAACTCGTTGAGTTTTTTCTATTGTTTGGCAGCTGTTCTATCCTGGTTACTTAAGTCCCTTGATCTAAATTAATCCCTGTATAGAGAAAGCTGCAAGAGCTTCGTTCTGCATTAAGTATTACATTTTGGGTTGCTGGTCTGCAGTAGATCATGCTCCCTTCTTGGTGTCCTCGGGGTTTGTTCTGTTCAGCTGGTGATTGCTTTGGTTTTGACAGAACAGCACAACATGGTTTTCCCCTGTCGTTGAGGTGGGGTTGTTCTTGGGCGGATATGCAGAGGCATGGAGTACGTGTGCTGCAGACTGGCCTTTTTCCCTTTCCCCAGCTGGGAAAACTGAAAGGGGAAATCTAAAAGTAGAAAGAATCAGTCTCTTTTTTTTGTTCTCTCATGCATTTGGGCTTTTATAAAATCTGAATCTGGCACCACCAGCTCTCATTGATTTTTGGGAAACAGGATATTTTTGTAGCTTGGAATGAGATGAAATGCTCGCAGAGCCCATATGTTGCTTGTTTTAGGGAAAGGGTCAGGAAGGTTTTAGAAAATATTTAAATATTTGGTTTACACGATTAGAATAGATTGTCTGGAGTGAAGTCCATTACCCGAGGTGATTCTTGCCTCAGTTTTGTTTTTCATTGCAGTTCTTTGGAGTATGAGGTAGGTGTTCTGGCATCGCAATGACTGAGCACAGTAAAAGTTAAGGACTGTGAATATATTCTGTAGATGGGATTCTGAACACTACTGGAGCCATTGATATCTGCTGTGATGTTGTCTTTAAGCTGCAGTTTGGAAAACGCAATCTGGTGGAGTGAGTAGTTGCAGAGGTTCTCTGATGTCAGTGAAACTCTGACAGCTCGTTTCTTAGAAGTGGTCTTTTTCCTCCCTTCATAGGCAAAGCTTTCAAGTTGGATTGCATTTCTTGAGAGCTACAGCCTGATATTAACTTATTGTGGATGTGTTTTCAGATTTCTACAGCTTGGAATTTAATTGTCCTGTCCTCAGTTTTTCATTATGTGTGATCTTTGCATAATCCATTGATTACAGAAGATATGATTATTTTTAAGATACTCCTCTGAGACTGCAGTTTTTATGGCACTGTTCTTAAATTTGTCTAAAATAAATTGCAGTTGTGACAGTGGCACATCAAAGAGCAGGACCGTTCCAGTCTGCAGCATGCAGTATGGTTTCTAATGTATTTGGCTACATGGGGCAGTTCTTAAAAGTTTTGCCTGATTACCATACTTTTCCAATCCAATTGGAAAGCAAAAAGTTACCATTGTTCTTTTGGTGTGCATCGTTGATATTTTTCTATATTAATTATGAAGCATCTTTTGATATCTGGTGTTGCCCCTTATAATCCTCTGTTACTCTTTATGAGTACTTGACCTCTAACTTCAAAAGCAGTTCATCACCTTCCTGCAGACAGTTATTAATAACTGATTTGGAACTGTTGGGCATTCC
>NW_009953489.1:512074-516542 GCF_000747805.2 Chaetura pelagica | reverse complement strand
ATTCCTGCGCCTGTTTTATGTGAATTTCTCTGCAAAAACATTAAGAAAGTGGCCACAATGTGTGCAGACCTCAAACAGCCTCTGCTAGCACATGAAGGATCTCTCACGTGCTGCTTCTGTTGCTGTTGTGTGTAGACCTGTTCTGTAGAAAAACTGAAGAGAGTAATTAAATCTGCCCTGCCCTGAACTATGCTATTGCAGTTGTTTCAGTCCAAATTGCCTGGAAATTATCATATGCCAGGGAAAAATATTTTTTTATTTAATCCTGTGCTGGAGTAGTGTGGTTTTGACCTCAGCGTTGGAGAGCAAAGGCTGGAGCCTGGGTATTTGTCCTTCCTGCAGCACCAAATCCACCTTGTTGCTTTCATTTGGCAAGGAGGAGGAAGGCTGCTTTTCGTGACAGTACCAAGGGAAAATAATTGGCGTGAGGATAGTAACTGTGAGTTGCCATTCCTTAACAATAGAGATTCCACTAAAGTACTAATAATTACTGTTAATATCTTACAGTGGAAACTTTCAGAGTGAACGAGCGCTGGTGGAGGCAGCGTTTAACAACGTCTGCTGCCATGATAAGAATGCAAATAAGCGTTATTAGCCTAATGATTTTGCTGTCGCCATGGCTGTGCAGCAGTAGTGTTGTGAATATGTCATGCGGTACCCGTGAATTTGGAAAGTGTGTCAAAACACAACTTCAATTAGTTTGCTCTAATTATGGCTCTAGAGAGTTCATAACTATATCACTCCTCATTAAAAGAGATTTTCTTATATGGATTAATACAGCACATAAAGGGATGTTTGAGCCATCTGAGGCAGAGCTGTGTGGAGGGAGGATGCTTGCAGTGTGGTGGAAGGTGCCATGGGTCTGGAGCAGCACCAGGCCAGATCGTGTGCTCCTTGTGCAGGGCAGGGGCTGGGGAGCTCCCCGAGTGGGCAGGAGCAGTCGGGTCAGCTGGTGGGTGACCACCTCGGGATCCCTCAGCATGTGAACCTGGCAGATGATTCTGGACAGTCTGTTCAGTTAAAAAAAAATAAATCAAAAGGCAACAAAATAACCCCAGGAAGAGCCAAGCCAAAACACATAATCCCCAGCAGGAGCCATACTTGATGCTAAAATAGAAATGTGGCCTGAAAGCTTTGCTGTGATAAAGGTCAGGGAGCATGGGTAGTGAGCAGCCTGTGCCAGTCTGGCATCTCCAAAGGAGCCCTGCAGGGCCCTGGGTGCTCTTGTACCTTTCACAGGATATTTGTAGTGTCTTTTAAATGCTGTCTTTTTGTATTGCCTGAGTGTGTTTCTGCTTTGCAGAACCAGGAAAAGGTTCCTGTGCTCACAGGTGAGCAGTTGGTGAAGGGTTAAAATAGTAATTGTTTAAATCTTTTAGGCTTTCCTCCCAGTTCTGTGATAATTTGATGAAGAACTTCACCCTAATTAAATATTCAAATTATGAATAAGTGTCAATATGGCTTCCCATTGCCTGGAATGATGATTAATTGTATTCAAAACTCTAGTGGCCGCTGTAATCTAAACCAAACCGTTGTTCTTGATTATTTCTGTAACACATTCACCATGTTTTTGTTTTAAAATTTAAACTAGTAATTGATTTGCCATATGCCGCAGGGCTGCACATACTTTCACGATATGTGTTTAGGAACTTGGGGACTTTGTAACTGGGATTTTCTTGCTTTTCAGTGGCAGCCTCTTTTTTTTTTTTTGGTCTTCTACAATGCAAAATTATTTGCCTTTCACAACACATAAGGAAAATGCATTATGCAATCAGCTTAGTAAGTATAAGTTATATTGATCCTAGCCAAAGTTTGCATTAATTTATAAAAAGTTAGACTTGTTTTCCACTCTTCCTACGATGTCATGCTTTTGAAAAACAGAAGGGGAGACCTGATCTTCTCCTGGCAGTTCCTGCCTTCTGTTTTGTAATCTTGCAGCTAAGTGTTCTCGTTGGAGAGCCTTGGCTCGTGTTGGTGTGGCTTGGTGGGAGAGACAAAATGCCCATTCCTCCTAGCTCAAAGGTGGAAAGTGGCCATGTTTCCAAATGTCCTCCTAGCAGCCTGTGTCCTGTTCATGGTGCTGGCAGGCTGGTGATTGCTGAACGGACACTGGTCCTGAGAGCTCACGTGTGGGTGCAGGGCCACCGGTCCCAGGAGCAGGTCTCACTGTGCATCTCTCACAGGAAGCATTTGCACCTGCTGCCAGGGAATACCTCGGTTAGTGTGTTTCAATGTTGGCAAGTCTGAAATGGAGAGCAAACGGGAATCACTGTGGAGTTGGGCAGTGAGATTTGGAGATGTCACTTGTATGTGTGTGGTCACAGCCCACCAGGCAAAGAGCAATTCGTTTTAATTACACGTATGGAATGTGCACACCCTTCAGCATATGGTGTGTGCGAAACCCGGTGCTGGCATTTGCTGCCAGGCCTGCTTCTGGTGACTGGGGACTTGCTTCAGAAAGTCTTTTGCAAACTAAGGACTGAGAGCTGTGCTGGAAAGCTGCTGCTTGGTGGTGGGTTGTGGAGAAGGGCTTTCCAGGTGGAGGAGGGTCAGCCTCTCCTGCTGCAGAAGCTGGTAGAAGCTTTTTAAATACTCTACTCAGAAATTGTCTTTTAAAGCTCAGCTTTGTTTGCTTCCAAAACAATTCCTGTTGTTCTGTTTGTGATGAAGAAAGCGATCCCCCATACAATTGAGAAATTCAGAAGTCTTTGTTTGCTGTTTTGAAGCCTAGGAAAGTATTTTTGGATATTGCTATTAAGAAACAAATGAAATGTGTGTAATGCCTACAGGCAGCGGTCTTCTGTTGTAAAGTGTGTTCATGACAAACCTGCCTCTGCTCTCAGGCTCATATGGATTGTGTTTAAAACAGCAAACTGTTAGCCAAATTTGAAAATATTTTCACACCATCTTTTTCTGGTTAGAAATAGCTTTGGAAGGCACAAGAAAACTCAAACTGATATTTGCTTTTCCTTATTTTATCTGTGCTGTTCACCATCAGCTGCATCAAGGTCTAAAAATATATTGTTCTTCACAAAATGTGTCCCGCTTTCAAAGGCAGACAATTTCCAGATGATTTGCTCGATAGATAAAAACCTGCTAGCTAAGAATATTGGTTTGATAGTCTGCTGAAGAATGCAGGGGGCTGTTTCTTCCAGATCAGGTGTTTGTGAGAGGACACAAAGGCCTCCAGTTGCCTCTGGCTGGAGGGCAATGTCAAGGGTCTTGCCATGTCCAGCAACTCTTCCTGTCCCACAGTAGCTGCTGCCCCTGCTCTCAGGTTGCACTAAGCCTATCTATGAAGAGGGAGCATCTTCATTACATATGGTAACAGGGTCTGGAAGATCAGTGATAATGTTTTATAAAAATTCACATGGACCTGGAATCAGCATTAGAAAAACACAAGTTTGAGTTAAAAAAAGAAAAGCCCAACTCTCATCAAAGCATGGAAATCTGTGTGCTATCAATGATGTTTACTGGCAAAAAGCCTTTTCTCCTGACAGGCTCCTGGGTGGAGCCCTGTGGCAGCGAAGCTAGAGCTGTGTTGCTGTGTTGAGCAGCCTCCCTGGTGCTTCCCAGCCCCATCACTCCTGTTCCCCAGCAGCTTTCCTGGGCTGTGTCCCACAGGGCAGGGGGAGCTGGCAGTGGCTCCATGCCCTGTCCTGAGGGCTGTCGTGTCCATCCCAGTGCCAGAGGCTGGTACAGAGCAGCTCCATGTACAGCCCCAGGGGAGCAGGGCTGGCTGGTGCATCCCACCCTCCTGCACTGCATGGTCCCAGGAATGTCACCTGCATCATCTTCAGCATCTGTTCAGGCTTGTGGTGTGCTGGGTTTTCCTTTTAGTAAGCTCTGAGCCACTGAAAATAGTTTGAGCTTCACTTTCATGAGCTTTGTTTTTTCCTATATATGGGAAAGTTTAATGGAAAATGTAAAAATATGTCTGCTGCAGGAATGGTGGACAGAGCATTGTTGGGAGGGTGGGCATCATGCACTGCTGCAGCTAGAGAGGTGACGAGTGAAGTTTGCCTTCCCTTTCTTCTGGGGCTGCTGTGAGGGGAACTCACTCCCAGCCTCAGGGAGTGTGGGAGATGCAGCAGGCTCTGGCTGGCTTTGGACCAGGCCTCAGTCCTCAAGAGAGCTTCATGCCTTTTCAGGTGTGGGTATATCCAAGGCACTTGCTGTTAGTACTTTCTGCCTTGAGGAGAAGGAGATGCAGTTTTGTTCCACAGGCTGTTTGAGCTGACTCCTGAAGCAGTGTTGAGCCTTGCGTTTGTAGGAGGGATCGCCCTCACCAGCCACTGTGTGGGCTGTGCCAGAGCTGCTGTGTCCAGCTGGAGGAGGGGTGCCCACCCCTGTCCCTTTAGGGGGGTGGTTGTTGGCTGAGCCTGGGGTTCAGTGGGCGGAGGGGGCTTGTGCCAGGGTGTAGATGGTCTTGCTCACAGCTGGACTGAGGAGCAGGTCAAGCTGCTGA
>NW_009953489.1:499440-511824 GCF_000747805.2 Chaetura pelagica | reverse complement strand
GCTGAACCACCCTTTGTTGTCATGGCTGAGCCACCACCTCAGTGGTCTTCTGCTGTTTGGGGCCCATTCCAGCTTTTACAAGCAACATTAAAATTGATGCTTGTTGTTTCACCTGACTGGAATTGCCAGGCAGGAGCGAGCTGGCCCAGGCCTACTTTCCACTCTGTTGTAACCTCATCCTTTTCCCCCTTCTCTCCTTTAGGCACATCTCACTGACGCTCCCTGCCAGCTTTCGAGGGAAAAGTCACAGCACTCGCCTGGACTTGGAGCACCAGCACTCAAATCTGTATGCCATCTCAGGTAAGGTGGTGTGCACAGTGGTTTCTCTGCTCTTCTGTGTAATCAGACGAGTAGCCAAGCAAAGCAGCCCTGCTTGCACGAGCAAGAATATTGGCATGGTGTAGATTTGTTTCCTGAGTATAAGAGCAAATTTGAAAGAAGATGCTAGGATCTGGCAGGTTCTGCTTTATTTTTAAGAAGTACGTGCTTGCACATACACGTTTGGTCTCTGTAGCTGCAGCTTTCTCTCTGTTCACCATTCCAGGCTAGTATACAAGTGCTAGAGCTAGTGATAGTTTCCAGATGTCAATATGGAAAACCCTGCCAATTAATAATTTAGCTGGTTTTTATTTTTAACCAGTACTAGTCTGCAGGGAAAATGTGTATTTAAGTAGAGTGGTGAGGATCAAGTCCATTCCTTCAGCCATGCAGGTATGGGTACTTGTTACTGTACTTCAGGACCACACAGTGAGTTTGGTTTGGGGCTGAGGTCCCTGCTCCTTTGGAGGAGGTCCTGCCTTTTAAGTGCTTGCTTTCTTCCAGAAAGCAGTCAGCTAAAAGGGATGTAGCCTAGTTCTCAAGCCCAGGAAGAAATTTCTCTGGGAGAGGCAGGGATGCTTTACAGAGTTGTACCTTGTAGAGTGTCACTTCTGGATGTGCTGAGAGCTGTGTGGTCTGGAAGCTATTCACAAATCACAGCAACAGGACTTTTGAGTCTGCAAACTAAAGAAAAATGTTAGGCCCAGCTGTGGCACAACAGTGTGTTTCACCTGCTGTTTCTTTTATGCGGCCAGCTCATGTGCTCTGTTTCAGCTGAGTTGTGCTGGGGTGCAAGAGAATTTTTCTTAAAGTTTTGGGGTTTTTTTTGAGTAATATTACACCTGAACAAATACTGTGATAGGCACGGTAGGATCACACTTAGGCACAGTTTTCTTTATTATGTCATTTTTGCAAGAGGAGAAAATACTGACTTTAAACCTGACTGTCAAAACCTAATGAAAGTACAGTCCCTTCATCTGGCTGAAGGAGATTTTCAGGACAGTTTGGAAACCCAGACGAAGCAGCGGTGGATTCAGTGGGCTGTACAATAGGTAGTGCTTGTGCATAATCAAGGAAGAGAAGATGGCAAAAATGTGCCATTCACAGATTCTTGCTATTAATAGTGAGTGACACTTCTAACATGGGAACATGGCATTAATTCATGTACCATAATCAAAGGGTTATTTAAAAGGTAATCTCTGACTGAAACTGCAGCTTCAGGTTCCTAAATAGATGGAATGTAACAATGGCATAATTCTTGTCAGTACTCGTTTTTCTTGTTACTCTCCCTCTCTAATAGATTTAGAAATGTAGGGTGTCCACATGAGACAGGCCTGCATGGAGGACAGGAAGCTGTTCTTCTCCTGAGAAAGCATCAAATGTGCAAGCAGCAAGGCAGCAGCTCTTTGTGGATGTCACCAAGGGTGACGCTGCTCTGGGACTTTCATGGAATGCCTCTGCCTGAAGTGCAGCCTGGGAAGGTGAACTGTTTTGCAAAGAACCTGAATACTTTACCAGACGATTATAGGCAAAGCACAGAACAGGCCTGCAATACTGGACATGCCATTAATCCTCCACGTCTGCATGAGCACAATTCAGTTAAGGTATATAGTGTTTTTTCCCCCAACTGCACATTCTCCTCCAGACACATTGTTATACAAGTTGTTGTGCATAGATGTGCTGTAATGGCTATTGCAGCTGTGAATCGTTCCTGAAGAAAAGGTCTTGTCATATGAAACATCCTGTGCATTGGCAGGGATCTTCATGCATAAGTCCTGACCGTGGCTGCCTTTCCAGCAGCTGTGATGAGGTGCTGTGACAATTCCCTTTGTGTGCTTAAACCTTGCCAAGGTAGATTAGCCCCCAGACGAGCTGTGGAAACCATTCCAAAGTTTCCTGTTACGTCAGCCTAGTTTGCAGCCACTCTGTGTCGGTGCTGCACGGCAGTGCCCGGCAGCAGCGCCATGGCAACGGGAAAGGGGTGCTGGGGCGCCGATTGCTGCGGGGGGTCCTGGCTGCGGCCGGGGAGACGTGGTGCGAGGAAGGTGTGTGGGCCATGGCAGCAGTGGTGTGGTGTCACGGTGACCAGGGAAGTCATGTCAGGTGGGGTCAGGAGTCCTTTCCAGTCCTGCTGTGTGTGCGGACAAGCCTAAGGGCTCCCTCTCTTGGCTCTCAGCAAAATGGAAGGTTTCCTGGTGCCAGCACAGGGAAACAAAAGCTGTTATGAACAGTCTCTTATCTTCCAATTTCGGTATTGCCTCGGTCTGATTTCTTCTGGTGGGGACAGGGTGGGCTGTTCAGGAAGGGAGACCTGTGAAGGAGAGAGAAATGAGGAGTTGCAGCATGGATTCAGTTCTCTGTAGACACCCAAGATTTTCCCAGTAGCCAATGAAAACAACACTTCCATCAGGGATTCAGTCTATTTATGGAAGGTGAAATGTTTTTTGGCTGTTGAGCCTGCTCTCTATCTCAAAATACATTTTGGCAGGAATTGCCAGATCCCCACTGGAACTGTCCTGTTGCTCCTTGGAGTATGTAATGTAATTATTATTGCAAAGCTGGAGCTGAGGAAGAAATGGTCCTGAAAGTAGTAATTACAGTTTTTAACCAGCCTTTTGTCATTTCCAGTCTTGGCAATGAAACATTGGGTGACCAGAAACTTAGGGAGACTCCTGTTTGCACAGGAAACTAATGAATCAGTCTTGGACAGGGTGCATGCAGGAAGTGATTGCCTGGACCTTGTGGCCCCACGCAGGGAGCCCAACACGTGCCCTGTGGCACCGGTGCTGCTGGCACCCCCTCCTGCACCCACCCTGCGCCGTGTGCCCGAGACCAAAAGGCAGAATTACTTCTAAGTTGATCTGCAAAAGGTCCCTGGGTTCTGCTGGAAGCGTGGTGCTGAGGAGCTGACAGGTTTAATATGCATGTTCAAACGGGCAGCTGCTAGAAGAAGAATGCCTTGCTCCAGACAGACCTGTCGACAGACACCACTCAGTATTTCACAGCACAGTCTTTCTTCATGGCCTTCAGCTTAATTAAGATGTTGTTGTGACTGCATATTGCCTTCATTTCAGACTTCACCATCTTCTGGCTGCATATTGCTTTGGCTTATCAGAGCCACAAGGACAGTGAGGGAGAGAGGGAGCCCTCTCAGGCAGCCACAGATAATAATGTACAGGGAAAATTCCTGAATGAAATGAAAAATTATTTATAATAATGGTACTCAAATAGAAGGGAAATAAGTCACTCTAAGGGTATATAAATTTTTATGATAGTGTATAAACAGCCATAGCTTGCCTTGTCTCCCATCTATCCCTGCAGAGAATGAGGGCAACATCTAGCATAAAGAAAAATATAATAAGAAAACGAAGAAATGAATGGGAAGAGCTGGAGGATTGATCACTCAGTGTATTTGTATATCCTGATGTAAAAGGTGCTGCTGACAGGTGGCCAGGTTTCTTCTGTATAAAACCATGTGTGTGCTGTCAGGGTGGTGTGAGCAGCCTTGTTTCGATTGATGAATTGCCTGCTTTCTTGATTAAACCTTCCGTCACTTAAGAAACAAAAAGCCTGTGTTTGGATGGCAGAGTGGGACATGTCAAAAAAATCTGTCTGCTTTACCTTTGTGCAGATGTTGGGCACAGACTGTAACATGTATTATTAAAATGAATGTGGCATTTACTGTGCATTATTTCTTTCCTGGGAGAAAGGACCTGTAAATTATATGCTAATAATAAGCTTTAACCCCTTCAGAAACCAAGAGATTTAGGACTGCAAATATTCCTGCAGGCCTTGCTAATTGGATGGGCTCTAATACCGTGGTGGCTCTGAAGTTAATCAACAGTGTGTTTCAGACCAGTGTGCTGATGCCTGTTGGGGATCCAGTAAGATTTTCTGCTGTGTAAGTGCCACTGAAACATAAACCTTTTGAACTGCAAAATCTTCAGTTGGAAGCCCCCTTCAGATCCTGGTTCCAGGCCAGAGCTGTCTCTGCACTGCTGGCCATGCTTGGCCACCTCCTCTACGGGGGGATGACGCTGCCTGCCCAGCCCTGACCTGGGGTTTCACTGGCAGAACTGCTCCAGCCTGCCGGTTGGAGATGTACTCAACCAACTCATATCAGGAAAAGGATTAGGGATGGAAAAAGTCATAACACACCTTACAGAGCACATGTCAGGATGTTGCATTGGAAACTAGTGACTGAATTTGCAAAATGAGATTTTTACAGTCTCAGTGGTGGTTCCTGGGAAATGATGAGCTGGTACAAGCTATGAGCTTCCCCACAGAGAGGGTCAGGTGGGCAAAGCCATTGCTGCCTTTGATGTGTGATCCTGTGCACGGCTGGGTAGGGTTGTCTTTTATTGCCCTGTAGTTTTACTGTAGCCATCTTCTGGGTCATGTTGCAGACAGACATGTTTGTTGGTTGTAGCATGCAGACTTGGGTAACTTGGGTATGGGACAGTAAATACTTGTACCTTCTCTTGACCTACTCTCAAACTGTCAAAACAGAAATTGCATTGCATGGGGAGTGTCAGATGCTTCTGCCCAGCCCCATCAGAATGTGTGCACAAAGTAATTAGTCTGTATGAGATTTTGTGTATGAAGCAAGTGTGTGAACTTACAGATACTGCTGTAGCTGTCATCTCATAGCCAGAAACATTACTTAAGTCATATAACCCTATCTCCAAGGTTTTTTGTTCTAGCAGGAACCTGGGGATAACAGGATGATCACAGTCACTCTTGGATAGGACCAAGCTTAATTTTTTTAATACTTAAATATGAAAACTGTGCTGGAAAAGCAACAGAACAAAATCAGAACAGCAGGGACAGCAGAGCTCCGAGCCCCACGGCTGGAGCCTTTGTGCCATCTGCCCACAGCCCTGGGCAGCTCCATCGTGGAGCTGAGCACTGTCCAACCACCCCTCCCTGCTTTCTTTGCATCCTTTCTTTGCATTTGTAATATCCATTATTTCAGTTGCTCTTGGCTGAAAACACCAGCATTGTTCAGTTCTGCTGATACTGAGCTGAATGTGAAGTTTTTCATTCTCTTTCAGAGGAAAAATGCCGTGTCTTCTCGGTTGGAGCTTAGATGTCACCTCCCAAAACATGTCATGTGCTTTATCTACTGATAAAGCAACACTGGTGACTGTGAACAAGGCTGCAATGTTTGCCATGTGTTTGCTAAGAGTGGTGGGATTTCAAAGTAGTTTGCTAAGAGTGGTGGGATTTCAAAGTAGTTATTTGATGCAGCAACGCCTTTGTGTATATTTCTTATCTTAAAAGTACTATTTGTGATTGTCTTTAGCTACATTATCAATAGTTATTTGTGTGAACTAGTTCTGATACTGCAGCAAGGTCTCCCCCTTGGGCAGGCAGAGAGCCCCAGGCCTGCAGAATTTGCCCTCTTTTATAGATCAGAAATAACTGTTCAAATTAACCAATTAGCATTGGCCAGGTATGTACTCTGTCAGAGGCATCTTTAACCTATTGTCCATTTTTCTGCCAGTTATCGTAAGCCTTATACTCTTTTCTTGTTGTGGACTTACCTGGTGGAGCAAGGAGCCTGTTCCAGTATGTCCTTGGCTGAATCAGCAAAAAGGCACCGCTCTTGTTTTGCTGGCTTGAAAGGCATTTTGTTTAGTCTTATGTGCGGAGAGAGAAGGTGAACTGTTCCCCACAGCTATTTTTCCTGGAGAAACTGGACTGAGCATCAAGGAAGTGAAACACAACCAGTTGCCATCGTGGTGTTGGCTGGTGTGTGTTTGCCAGCTCACTGTGAGAGAGGATGTTTTTGTGGGCAGATCTCACAGGTAGCATTGTCTTCATGTCTCCAATTTGTTTATTTTGGATTTGTGCACCAATTTTTATTACCTTAATATTTACCCTAGAGGTAAATACTTAAATGTTTTATTATATTTTATATATAAATATTTCTTTATGATACTCAAATATTTATTTTTCTCTTTAAGATGCTATAGAAAGGTCACAGCAAGCATTGTGATCTGATCAGCAGCAGGATAGGTTTGAGCAGTGTCTGGAGGGGGGGCAGGCAAGTGTTGGAAGCATTTGGTGTTGTAAAGGGGGTTGGTTGGGCTGCACTGGGAGAGGGAAACATTTGCAAAGGTAAATTCCGGCAGAGTTTGATCTGCTGGTCACCCAGGCAAGGCTCCCTGGCACAAGGACATTTTGTAGGAAATGGAGATTCCGTGTTCGTTCCAGGCTGGTTTATGATCCAGATCTCTAGAGGCAGCAGAGAGAGTGGAAACTGATGTTAATGATCTAGAAAAACATCAAAGGGAGTGAATTCCTGAAAAGGCAACAGAGTTGATTTTCTGTATTGGATAAGGCACATCTTGGCAGGGGGGAGATGCAATTTGTCAGGGTAGCTTTCTTGGAACTATTCATTTCACAGGCTGCTCCTCTGGCAGCAGTTTGCTTCCAGATTCCTCCTTCCTTTCTGGAGCTCAGTCGATTTATTTCACGTGGCTGTGAGTTCTGCTCCCAGACGCTGCGGGGAGCGGCGGGGGCCCGGGGGGGCTGGGCTGGGAACTCTGCTCCCCACTGCTCAGCCATGGACTCAGGAACACCTTATTACATGTGCCCCTTTTTTTCTGGTGTTTCCTTTTTTATTTTTAATTACAAAAGAAATCTCTTTCAAAGGTCTTTCTAGATTAAGAAATGGAAGATTTTGTTATGTTTCAGTGCCCATATGTTAACTTTTCTTGTTGTGAAATGTCAGGTTATCTCTGCCACAACTGCCACGTCTCTTCAATGTACATTTTCTTTTAAAACATACAGTATCTTTTATCTGTATGTAAAGAGGACAGATGTTTTAATCAGAAATTAGTAATTTATTTTTCAAACTATTGTTTTGATTCATCATTTTTGCAGATAATTAAATGGTTCACTTGGCACAGTGTGTTTGCTTTATTAAAACAGGTAATTTTGAAAAAAAAAAAGGAAGATGATATTTTTTGGATCACTGCACAAGAATTGCTTTTATCTTCATCTTCCAGCCTGTTTCTGGTGGTTTTGCAATACCCTCCAATGTTCAAGTGTTCTGGTTCATCCTGCTCTCTAAAGAGAGAGGCCCTGTGCTACATTTTAATGTCGATCCCGATTCCCACGTGTATGTTCTTTGTGCTGCTTAAGAATAGAAGTGGAACTAAATTTATTTTTCGTGGCACTGAATTTTAATCAGGTTCATCCAAAAAACAGGCAAGTTGTGACACAAGCTTTATTCTGCATTGAAACCCCTTTACTGAGGCTAAGATTGAAATCTGCCTGTTCTTTGCCGTGTTGCGATTTCCAATCTTTGGACGAAGAGACCTGGATAATCTTCAAAATATCAAAAGGTTCTATTAATATCCAGCAGTTCAGGGAGACTGAAGTCTTGTATAAAACGCTGCAGCTGCGTATTTCAGAGAGGCAAATATGTTACTTAATACTGTATTTAATGAGATTCAAAAAGGTATATTTCTTATTAAATTAGCTCACTGGTGGTGCACAGATTCTTTCTGTGCCTGCTGCTGCAGCCTACCCCCCGTGTTACCAGTGCTGTGCTCAGGCAGGCTGGGCCCAAACGGTGAAAGATGAAGCCACGAGTTCTCCCGCCTGTATAATTTTTCAGTTGTGTGATTTACTGATTAACCTGCTGTCATCCGAAGCAGGATTCCTTGTCTTCATCAGCTCAGTTTTGCATACCAGCAGAGGAGCGTGGCAGCTCTGGCTGTGGTGCTGCTCTTTCTCACGCGCTCTCCTGGCGGTCCCACCGAGCTGGGGGCTGGCAGGGGAGGCCTGGCCTGCTCCTGCTGTGCCTTTCAGACTTGCCCGTCCCTTGGATCACACCTCACCTTCCGAGGAAGCTGCTTGTTGATCTCTGCCGAGAAGATTGTCTGGCTGCTGCCCCAGAAGCCTTGAATGATGTGTGAGCAGGTGTGGGGCGGTGGTGTCGGGCGCTGCGGGAGCAGGAGCGGGGCTGTGTCCGGAGGGCGCGGGGGGTCCCGGCAGCCGAGCTGGGGGTCCCGGCCCTGGCTCAGAGCACGGCCGCTGCTGGGACTGCTGGTGGAGCACAACCTTTGGGTGGGCTGCACTGTATTTGTTTTGCTTTTCTGAGTGCCATAGTTTAATTTATTATTTTTTTTTAAATGGGAAGCCACTCTGTGGTTTGGATATTTAAACAGTTATTAACCGAATGACAATTAACAGATTGCAGAGACAGATTTTCTTTTCAAAACCTCTGAAATTGAGTACAGTTTGCAAAACTATCACGGCATAGTAATGACAATGAATTTTGATTTCCCGGAACTGATATTAGACTCCTTATTAAACTATGTGCATCTGCTTTTAATTTACTCCAAATAATTGGAAAATGCAATGAAGCTTTCCAATTAAAGCACGGCTTTATGCTGTTTAATAATACCCCCATAATATTATAGCTTATGAAGTGACAGGTGAGTTGGTGTATGAATAAAACATAAAGGCAGCAATAAGGGACAGAAAACTGGAGACAGTTGTTGGGGATTTTAAATGCTGGATGTAATTTGCATATATTAATCTCGTCTTTTCAGCCTTATCAGGCGTTCTTCAGTATTTGAAGTTAAAATAGCGTTGACAGGCGGGAGTACGCTTAGTTTTTTCAAGGATTTATTACTTGTATAATTTCTGATCTTTAATAAGCAGATATGACTGATCCTCATAGTTCTATAGAAATCGGTTAATTGTTCCAGATGGCGTGTACTGATTATGCAAAATTACTTTTCACACAATTTTTTTTTTCTGATGGAGTTTGGAGTAAAATTAAATTTTTTATAGCCTTCTTATCATGCTGTTTTACAGTGGTTTTTGCACAGAAGTTGAATTTAATCTACTATATTACATTGACCAGCAGAGTTATTCTAATGTAGCGTTGTGTGATTTGACAAAGAATAATAGAACACATTGCTCATTGTTCATTACTGTGCTGCTAATAAAAAGGAGTTCTAGTGCAGAAAACCAGGCTGTTATTTATGAAGAATGCTTAATTTGCACAGTTAAAAATGCAAAATTGTTATAATGAGATGTTCTCTCTTTTGGTTAGAAGACTTGGGCAGAACAAATGAAAATAGTCTTGTTGCTACAGATTTCATCTAATAAAGAAGGAATTTTTTTTTTAAATGCCTGGTGTGGCCAGACAGGATGTTACGGGGAGGAGCAGTCATCCAGGCAGCAGGCTCTGACTCCTATCAAGAGGTGTCACTGGTGTTTTCCCTGATTATCGTCATCCAGATATCTTAATGGCATAATTTCATAATTGAAAACATTTATAAAGGTTGTTGGGCTTCATTTATCTAATGAAAAGCTGTTTATACAAAATAAACCACACATAAAGCCCTCTTGCTAGTAAGGTTATTGTGATTCGTTGTGGCGGGGCCTCAGTTGTTGGCAGAGGCGTCTGCTGCCCGGCTGTGCTGGTCCCACCCGCAGGAATACCATGGGGGTCTTGCAGCTGCCCTCGGCCCTGCTGAAACAGGCAAGTTTGCACAGGTTTGTCCGTGAGGGATGTTGGGCTCTGGTTGATGTTGGTGTCATGTCCCATCCCCTGCTGTGCCATGTTGGGGGGCAGGCGTGGGGTGCTCCGCTTGCCAGTGCTGCCACCTGCTCCCGAGGGAGCTGTGCTGAGTTTCCTCAGGCCAGGCCCCATCCTGGGGTCTCTGCCCCTTAGATCTCTGAGGAGGGTCTGAAGGGACAGTTAGGGGCCGAGTCCAAGACATCTTACTGATCTTTGCAAAGCAAAACTGCGAACATTTCTAAAATGATCTTGTGGTTAATGGCATTGAAATCACCAATTAAATTAGAAAAGTGGGGGTACAGTAAATGGACTTTTATAAAGAGTGCTTATTTTTAACTCAATAGAAAAAAGACAAGTAATTAACTCAGCCATTGGAAAGCTCAACATTTCTTCCGTCTCCCATGGAACTAGAAAATTGTTTTGTGTACTCTTATGTATATACAAGTAATCTATATGGAGACAACTAATGGCATAAATCAGAAATGATTAGAAAATATTTGTTCTAATGAAGTAATAATTTGGTAGTAATGCTTTTCATCAGTGTAGCTTAAGGCTACATTAAGTGGACAGACTTTATATGGATTCTCTAATTTTAATTTTCAAAATGCTATCTAATGTCTCATTAAGACTTGCATATAATGTATCTTAAGTACAGTCATTAAATATAGTTTAGGGAGATTTATGTTCAGATATTGCTTAAAGATGTTTTAATAGGCCCATTTACTCTGATGATATTAATGAGCTTTTAACACATATTAAGGTTCTAAAACTAGTGGTATTCCTCTCACAGTGAGCAAAACAACTTAGGAACTGTAAATTAATTGGATGTTCCAACAAGACTGTTTTTCAACTGGATCTTTAGCCTCCCTCTCCAATCTATTTGGCTTCGTGAGCCCTGGGCTGTGTCCTGCTCTGCTGCTCCACAGTCCTGGTGTGTTCCTCCAATCCTGTGTTCTGACAGGGTTCTCCAGCCCTGCTTATCATGCTCTGACTCCCGGGTGTACAGAGGCTTGGCTGGTGTTGCTGTTGCTCAGATAACCACATGTGTGGTAAAAACTGCAGGTTGAAAATGGGCTAGACGTGTGTAAATATCTGTAACAGGTCAGGAAAATTTGGTTGTGTATTTACTAAAATAAATCAGATCATTTAAGGAAAGAGCCAAATACAGTTGTGCTTTTAGATAAATTCTGCTTTTTGATCATCTAAAGTTAAGATGCAAGAATTGTAATTATGGTAATAAAAACTGTTCATTCCCCTATTGTCGCTTTAGTTCCAACTCAGAAAGTTATTGCAAACAAAATTCTCTGGTTTCATCACTCAGCTCTTCTTAAAAAATCCTTCTGAGTTCAGAGACTTTTATAATTGCTAAATTGGTTTGTTAGAAGGAGATAATAGCAAATTTCTTCTTTTCATAATTGGACATTTCTTCCCTGTAGGCTAATGTATGCGCGGCACTTGCATACACAATAAGCTGTGCTTTTGAAAAGCCATAACTAGCTAATAAGTGCTGTGGTGTCATCAGAGAGTAATGGTTTGCTGATTAGCATAATTAATGACAAATGGTGGTGCGGAGCGGGTGGATTGGTTTAGCAGATGATGAATGCGCTGCAGCCAAGGCTGCGTCCTGCCAAGGCGGCCGGGCTGGCTGTCAGCGCTGCTCTGCCGCAGGTAGGCCTCGTTAGTCACCGCCGGCCTCGTTAGTCACCGGCCTCGTGCTGCCATCGCTCCCTGGCGGCCCCGTGGAAGGTGCCACGTGCTGTGGCGGCTCCGCAGGCGGCTCTTGGGGCAGGAGCTGTGGCAGCTGGCCTTCCCGCGGGCCTTCCTGCGGGCACCGGTGGTCCTGGTCCTCCTGGGGCAGGGGGAAGCTCCAGGCTGTGTGAGGAGTTGGGTGCACTTTTCTATGACTTGGTTAATCAGGGATACTTTGCATTCACAAATGAGGCTGATAAAAATTGAGTTACCTTTTCACCTCTAAGGGGGAGGAGGGATTATTTCTAGGTTGTGTCTTTTTTAAGTGATAAGCAGCTCTTTTACCAATAAGGATGAAAATACTTAATTTACATTAGCAAAAGAAGCTAATTATTTATAGTTGATTAGCATCTGGAAATGAGGATTATCTTAATTACAAAGCACAATTTCCTTAATAGCTACAAAACTGTGAGTTTGATCTGTGTGGAGATTGGTGACTATTATTATGTAATTAGTGATCATATTAATGGTGCAGTGTCTTTAGATATAATTTGCATATGCAAATGAAATTTACCTGATAGAAATATGTAGTTCCACTAATGACTCTGCGCACTTAAAAATTAAATTAAGTTAGGAGATCTGGATCCAATAGTTGCTGTGCAGGGGCATGGTGGATCTCCTCCTGCAGAAGAGCCTTTGGCTCCATGGGGCCCTGGCTCCATGCTCTGGCTGTCGGGAAGAGGAGGAAATGTCCCCCCATCCTTCTGGCTCCCCAGACCTGGGCATTGGGTGCAGCCCCTGGCAGCCAGGCGGCCATCGCCTAGTCC
>NW_009953489.1:488399-499417 GCF_000747805.2 Chaetura pelagica | reverse complement strand
TTGGGTCCCTGTCAGGGCTCTCCTGGCTGGTTAAGTGTTGTTCAGTGAGCTCCAGGGCAGGAGGTGGGAGTCTCGTGTCCTTTGTTGCTATGCTTGTGATAAGGTTCTGCTTTCCATTCATGTTTAGGGGTGCCAGTGGTATGAAGAGTGTGGTGCTTTTAGGACAGCTGATCCCTCATCTTTCCCTTACTTTTATTGGAAGCAAAACACTGCCTATGTATTTTAAAAAACTGAAGTCCTTTAAAACAAAACCATGTTAAGAAAGCGTGCTATGAATTCTGGTCTCCCCAGGGAGCCCTGTGGGGCAGATGTTGGTGGCCCAGTGCACAGCTGGAAGCTGTGCTGGTGCTGGGCAGGATCCCAGCTGTCATTGCAAGCAGGAGAATCTCTTGCTGGCCCGTGACCTGGGCCCTGTCTGGGGAGGGTTTTATGTTAGGGAGCCCAGTGCCCTCACAGGGACAGCCTCGCTGCCCGTTGTACAAAATCACACCTCCCGACATGTCTCAGCAAAGGAAAATCAAAGTTTCCAGGGCCAGATACTGTAACAAAAAACAGTGTGTTTCTTTACTATACCCTGCTTCTGACCTGTAGTACTGAAATGACTGAAGTGCAAAAAATACCAGTGCTGGAAGGAAGCAGCCGTTATCCAACAGGATGTTTCTCTCATCAAGAGAGGGATAAATTTACAGCCGCCGGCCAGGGAACACTGCAGCTATTGTGGGCGCTTCCCAAGATGCGTTTTGCAACTGCTTGCTCCAGCCCGAGTACTGCCCGCACCTCCCTGCCTCTGCCGCAGACAGACATTACATGTTTAATGAGTTCCAAGGAGTCTGTCTGTCATTACAGCGAGAGCTGCAAGTAATTGAAAAGCGCCTGTGTTCCTCTGGCGGTGGGGGAGCGCCTCTCGCCTCTGCTTTCCTCCGGCCGGGCCTGCCCCGGCTCGGCCGCGGCCCCGCACAAGTGCCCTGTTTTGTATCTGCTCTAGTCTAATTAATTAAGGGTTGTTGCTTGGAAGTAGCACATGCTTAGGTGTGATCTTTGAAGTTTAGTGTGGTGCAGAGACTTCAAAGGGGACATTTTATTAAAAAATAATAAAATCAAGAGCTCCTAAACACTTGAAATTTGAAGAGTTTGTTTGAAGTCTCTCCATGTTCTCTGATGCTGATACAGCCGCAGTGCTGAGGTACCACTTAGCTGTCACCATGCAGTACTTAACCTTCACTTTATTTAAAAAAGAAAATAATCAAAACCAGGAGTATTTTCTCAAGTGTTTTCATGGCTTGATCTAGCAGTAAAGAACTAATTGTGCCATGTCGTGAGCTATGCAGGAAACAGCGAAAATAAAGGCTGACAATCAAATTAGCAAAAATGAAAATTTAGTCCAGGTCTGGTTTTTTTAATCAAAGTCGTTTCAAGATGAACAGGAAAGCTGTAAATCTTTGCCATCCCAGAGGTTTTGTTCCGCAGCCCAGGAGGCCCCTGCTCACTGCACCGAGGGCTGCGTGGTTTGGTGCTGCTGCTGCCTCCCTGTGGCTCGGACATGGGGCCAGGGTCTTGTCTGCCAGGACGTTCTCCCATTGCCCCACAGCAGTTCCCAGGTGCCACCTCCTGCTCCCCCGGGAGCTGTGGGACAGCAGCGCAGCTGCCCTCAGAGTGGGGTGCAGTGCTCTGGGGGGCATCTCGTGCGCTGGCCTGCACCCCTGCCAGGGCTGCTGGAGGCAGCTCTGATGCCGGGTCACTCAAGTGGAGCATGGGACAGTTGTGACTGCTCTGGTTGTCTCTTTTGTCAGCGTATTAGACTAACAAGGGGCTGCAGAGGACTGGCAAACTGCTGATCCCCTCGGCACAGCTGGTGATGGTGGGCTCTGTGGGAGTGGTACAGATGGTTAGCCCATGTCACAGCATGAACTGCAACGTGTCCTGGAGCCAGCGCTGCCGGGCCACAACTGGTTTGTGGTGGTGTGCTGGTCTGGATGGAGGCATCACCATGTTCCCCTCATTTGAGGAGTCCCTCACTCTGGGGCTACTCTGGGCAGGATGAGAAGGGACTGGAGAGAAGCCAAAGGAAGTGGTGTCAATGTCTTGGTATTCAGGCACTTTATGAAATAAAAGAGTGTGTGCATCTTGGAGGCAGCGTCTGCATCCAGGGAGCGCGGCCTGGGGCGGTCACAGCATTCCTGATTGCAGCCGGCTTGGCAGCAGCTCGAGGGAGAATTTGCTTTTGTTTTCCCCTTGAGGTTTTGCTAACATTAGTGATTTGGAAATGCAGAGTGGTGCTGTTCCATCTGGGACTCAGTGCACGGTAGCACAGAGAGCACACACACATGTTTTTACTATTCAGACTGCCTTTTAAACTGCTCTGTACAGAAATACAGAAGTAGGAGGCTTAGCTGTATGTTACAGAGTGTGGTTTATTTTGAAAGGCTTGTGTCCTTCTCTGGATGCATGGCAGACTTTTTTCCATTCTTCAAATGACTTACCCCTGTACTGAGACCCCGCAGCATGCCTGGGTTCCTGCAGGTGTCCTGTGCCCCCTCCACCCGTAGCTGTAGAGGCTCAGGTGTGTAGGGCTCACATGTCCCTGCTAACCGTGGTTTCTCTCCCTGCTGCGCTCCCTTCCAGCCACCAGGTTCCCACCTGCTTCCAGGTTCCTTTGGTGTAATTTAGCTGGCAAGTTTTCTCTAAGCAGGTGAGCTTTGCTGGTTTTATGGCATTGCTATAGGCTAGTTTATGTGATATTCATCTTGGTAAAATGCAAACACTCTGCTAGCGTTTCAGTCCTGGAGAAATTCTGAAGACTTTTGAAGTATTACAGAAACCTCTTTCTAAAATCTTAAAATTATTTCAGGTTTAAAGGTGACAATAGTACATTCGATGTTGTGGTTCTTTTGGTGTTTTGGATTAGCAATGCTTGGTTTTCAGAGTCATGCAGGAAAATGTTTTGCAAGGGATTTACTTATTTAAATGTTTTTAATATGAGCAGTTGAAAATTCAAATGTAAAAGTCCATGCAAAAAATAGCAATAAAGAAATGCAAAGCTGTGAAAGCTTATGGTGAGAATTTAAATGCAGAAACAGCTGTTATTTCTTTGGGAGTTGAGGTATATAAACTCTTCCATGGCTGTGTATCCCCACAATAGTGGTGTGAAGAATTAGCGCTCACTGCAGTGTGCAAACTGAACCCGCCAAGCACTGAGGCAGCTATTCATCTATACCCAGGAGCTAAATATGACAATGTTAGCATTTTTCATTTCCCTGACGTTACCATTAATAAAGCAATGATCCAAAAGAAGCTTTGCTGAGTCTGTTCTTTATGCTTCCATCACTCATGACTAGATAATTTCACACAGGATCGTTTTTAAATTAAATGACGATAAAAGCGCTCTGCTGTCCTGTGTTCACTAGTTCATAGAAGTCTATCAAGTCATTAATGTGTCATGACAAACTGCTAGTTGGATACAAGAGTAATTAATTATTTGCATAAATAACAGGTTGAACTTCGTGCTTTGAACCGCAATGACATATGCGTTACATCATGGACATCCTGGAACCTCTTGCAGGGAGTTCATGGGAGGGGTGAGAGCCGAGGAGGCGCGTGCGCAGGCACTTCAGATGGTCAGGAGCTTGGCTTCAGTTTTGATGCTTTTTGTGTTCCTGAGTTCTTCATTAATGGCTGTTTCAAGAAAGCATCTGATCATTGGAGATTTCAGTGAACAATTATACAGATTTTCATAATCACCATTAATCACCACATATTTTTCAAGATAATTACAGCAATTATTATTTAGATTCCTCTTTTATGTGTGCATTGTAGAAAAGAACAAGTGCTTATTACGCTGGGTAGTGTAGAGAACTACGGTCTGAAGTTCTTTGTCATCCAGAAACTCATTATGTTAGCTGATGCTGCCTGTGAAGTTTTGTCAGTATGTTTAAATTAGGGTAGCATTGGCAGGTCTGATTATTTAAATCTGGTAGCTTTGCTAAAAATATAGTTATTCAAGAAAGATGAATTACTAATTTGACATTAGAGATTTAGTTGCAGTCTACAGCACAGAAGGCAGCATCTATCGTGTGCTTAGAGTAGGGTAACAGTACTTTTTTAGATTAAAGAGAGAATTTCTAAGAGCTAATAAGTCATATTTGTAGAGCACAGTTTTGTGCCCTGCCCTTTAAAGGCTGAGAATGAAAAAACAGCCACCAGTTAAAAGGTGGTCATGGTTTTTGGTGGTCCTGCACTGACTAAGGGGGTGGCTCTGGTGTCCTTTTGGGTGGCCTGGATGCCATCGGAAAGTCACAGGGATTCTGTTTTGAGGGAGAAGAGCGCAGGCACCTCCCTAATCCATTGCAGATGCTGTGGGTGTAGTTGCACAGGGAGATCCTGCTGCCTCCTGGATTTAGCCCCTTGGTGCTGGGCCCCTGGCATGCCCTGACAGGTAAGGCTCTGCAGGTGAGTGTCGATTCCCTGCTCCAGGATGGGAGCCATGACCACCTGAGGGTGGTGTTCCTTTGCCTGTTTGTGCAAGGAGGCTTTAAGTGAAATGTGCAAACATTTTGTATGTCTTTAAAAATATTTTAAAGTTACAGCTTTTTAAAGTTGTTAAAATCTATGTAGGTCAATCCATGAGCTTGCTCATTTGGTGGTATGAGTAACACTACTGGTAGTAATGCTGCTAAAATGGGACCTGGCCCACTTTCTTTGTTCAGAATCAGTACACATTGTCTCTGGAGAGGGAGCTGTACTTTATCATTCACCAGCACCAACTCCTTTTATCCCATTGTGTTCCCATCTGCTGGTTTCCAACATGGCACAAATGGACACCGAGGAGCATTGAATAGCTCTTGGCCAGACTAAAACAAGAGCTCCAGGCCAGAGCCTGGCTGATGCTGCCTGTGGAAATGGTAGCACCAGGCAGGATCTCAATACAGCTCATCAGAGACTGCCAGGAATGTTTCAAAAGCAACAGGAAAAAAAAAAAAAAGGGAAGAGGGAGGAATCGGAGGCTGCTGCTGATGTTTATTTACAGCAGAACATCAGAACAAGGGACATGGAATTAAAAGCCTCCTACAGTTCTGGTTTCATTTAATTTTATTATGAAATTAACCGGCTGCTGTAAACAGCCCTTGTGTGCTGCCTCGCGGTGCGGGGCGGGAGCGATGGCCAGACCCCGGTGCTGGGCACCCCGGCAGAGTGTGGCACAGCCGGGGAGTTCTTCATGGGATGTTCTTCCTCTCAAGTATTTGCTGTATCTGGGGCTGTTGTTCAGCCTAGAAGCAGAAGTGAGGGCCAAGTGGCTGCTCGCCACGTGTCCTGGGGTCCCACTGCCTTCCCACAGCCCTGATGTGCGCAGGGAGCTCCCGCAGGCACCCCGGGCACGGCTGAGCCCCCCAGTGCTGGGGTGGGCGGTAGGGGCAGCCGCGTGCTTTGTTTCCATAAAGTTTCCTGAACTGGTGGGTATTTAAATCCTCACGACTCCTAGTGCCTGGCTGTGAAAAGAGCTGTTGGATGAGGGTGTTGTTTTCTGATTTCTCCCTTTAACGTATTTTACCAGCAGCCGAGTGACGGGCCTGACACGCCGGCTCCTGTGCACGCTCCTGCGCTTGGGGAGTGCAGCGTTAATAACACACTTCCATGCATCATGCCATTTTTAAGCATGATCGTTATGATAAAGGGCATATACTTAATTACAGGCCTGCTTAATTACAGCTCTGTTGAAGCTCGTTTGTTTAGGAGAGTGCTAATTGCGCTGCTGAGCCTTTGGCACACCCTGCTTTCATCTGCTGCTTTGCTCGGCAGTTTTGAGCGGGGGGGCTGGAGCGCACGGGCCGAAGGGCGGACGGAGGCAGGTCCGGCGGGGCGCTCGCTGCGCTTATTCCTTACACTACTTTGCAGAAGTCAGCATGTGACTGATCAAAGCAGGTTTCTGTTGGGATAGCAAATGCAGATGGTCTTCCAGGTTCAAAACTTGCTGGATTTGGTGATGCTGCTTTTCATCTGTTTCCTTTTGTTTCATGTAGCGCTGTGGCTGCCACATAGCACCTTTGATAACTAAATTACTCTGGTGGAGGGGTTTTTAAAGTAAAAAAATACACAAAGCGAATCTAAAATGCTAAGTATTGAATAACCCTTGTTAAATCACTAACATGGGAACTTACTGGTGCTGATGGAAGTCACAAATAGCAAGCAGAGAAATGCCATGTTTGTAGCTGCAGATGCTTCGTGAAAAAAACCAATAACTCTTTTGAGCATTACTTGAGGGCATTTCAGGGCTTAAATTTGCACTAGTTTTAAGTTTTTATTTATTTCAGAGCTGAAATTTAAGTACTTAAAATGTTTAAGAGGTAACTGAAATAAAGCAGGTGTATTTGGGGCTGCACTCTGCCTTAGAAACATGGCCTTTTGAGTCATGTGTGGAAATTGCTGAGTTACACGTTTTAAAAATGAGTGTCTCCCTTGTTCTGACATGTTTTGGGGGAAGTTTTCTGTAGAGTTTCCAGGTTGATAACAGCAAGGCAGAAACACTGAATACAGTTGCTGTAAGAATAGTAGTGGTAGGGTTCCCTGCTCATGGCAGAGGGGTTGGAACTTGATGATCTTTAAGGTCCCTTCCAAACTTAATGATTCTATGATTCTAATATAAAGGCAAACCATCCTCTTAGTATCATTAAAGTTGTGCTACAGAGAACACTTGGCCCAGTGACATGAGGTGATGCTGTCATGTCCTCATGTCTGTCCTCAAAACTCCATTCTTTTCCATCCTCCAGATGTGGTCTGCAGGTGTTTGAGCTCTGTTGCTCACTGCTGAGTTTGCACTGGCAGCAGCCAGCCCAGGAAGGCTGCTTAGCCCAGGGGTTGGTTTTCATTCTGCCCGGGTAGTTGCTGTTTTGGGGAGGTACGAGTCACCTGAAGCACATGTGTTCCTCATCCTCTTGCTCCAACACTGCCGACTTTGCCCAGGTGATGTGTGTGGTGGTGCTGAAAAGATGTCTGCCCTCTTATTAAACTTCTTGTATTCGGTAACAGTTTCAAATACTGTCCTTTTTTGGCAGCTGAACCAAATTGGAAGACTCAGTTGAGACCATGAAATTATATATGGATAAAGTGGGGAGGGTTCATTGAATTCCTCATTTGGTAGGAGCTAATCCAGCTTTGTCTTGAGGAGAGAGGAACCACTGGCAGGTTAGAGGGAGGAAAAGGCAATAACTTGCAAAGCTATCAGTTGTGTCAATGCCATGTACACTTGATATGTCACTGGGAATGTGTGAAGTTGCATGTCAGAAGTCAGCTGGCAATGTGACGTGTCACTTGTTTTGTCCCTTCCAGCCATGGATGGAGTGCCTTTCATGATTTCGGAGAAGTTTGCCTGTGCTCCTGAAGGGGTGAGTTGCCTTTGTTTTTCTCCCAGTGTCTGAATTTCATCTTTTTGTGGAGAGTGATCACAAAGCATCAACACAAATTAATTGCTCCTGGAAGCTTTTCTCATGTAGGACCTAATATACACCCTGTGCTGGAGATGACACAAGGTTGCATTTCACAGTACTCTCCCATAGGGTAGAAATGGCTTTTGCCTGCTTACTTGTATAATTGAATTCTCCTGGGAGATGAGAGGGTTTGTCACCATCAGAAATAGGAATGGCAGTGGAACTCTGGGTGCTGAAAGCATTTACAGTTTCACAGTAGAGGTTGTAAAGAAAGCTGGAAATACAGAGCTCTCCAGGCTGTGATCTGCTGGGGAGATGGTGCAGCACAGCTTTACTATGACTTTGCTCTTGCACCCTAGAAATTCAAGGCAGTGGTAGTGGGGTGGTGTTCCCTGGTGCTGGCAGCTGCTGTGAGGCTCCTGCGGCTCCACACCCTGTGTGGGCAGAGCCAGGTAGTGGCACGTGGGAGAGGATCTTCCAGAGCTGCTCTGTCCTGGTGGGCGCTGGTGGTTCTGTGAGTGGCTGTAGCTGACTGGGAGTAGCAGAGTTGCCACAGCTGCACTGGCTGAATTCCAGTTTGGAGGGGAGGCTGTGCCCTCATGTTTCCCAGTTCCAGCCTGGAAAGTTTGTGGAGGCAGCTGTGTCCTAATGATGCCACAGCTAGACCTCGGCTGAGTTCCAGGGAGTGGAAGCCAGGATGGAGAAAGGATTCCTGTTGCCCTCTGGCATGGGAGATTATCTAAGCCAAAATGTGTTGAGCGCAGCAGCAAAACAGGCTGGGTTATTTTCACATATGGCACGTTTCTAAGGGAGGTGACTCCTCGAGCAGAGCCTGCCCAGCCTGCCCATGCTGCCAGCAGCACGGCTCCAGCGGGGCGAGCTCGGGCAAGCCCTGTGTCCTGCCGGGGCAGGGCAGGTTCACTGGCTGAAATGGAAACCCAGGTACTCACTCAGAATGACTTCTGAGCATCGCTGGGCCAGCACAAATTTAAGTTGGTGATCCACAGCTCAAAGGCTTATCATCCCATTACCAGTTCCCTAATCCACCCAATCTTAAAACAATATCAGTTTACGAGAAGCTGTTACAGCAAACACGAGCCATCAGCTGTGGCTGATTTTTCACCTCGTGCTCCTGCTTTGTGCTTTCTCCTTCCTGCTGACACATCCTGCAGCAGGATGCAGTTTTTCACAACCATTATTTTCTGAAAGGGTTGTTTATGGGCCATTATTCCCAGAACGACGAAGTCCCTGCTGCGAGGACAAATGCAGAGAGATTAGGTCCTGCTAATCCTCCCCTCGGATCCTTTAGACACCATTGCCACCATATGGTCACTTTGGTCAGGGCTTCCTGCAGCCAGTGCTGCTCACACACCTACATGTTGCAGCCATCTGAAATCCATAGGGTGTTATGATGTGAGTTCCAGGAACAGCTGACCTGTGGCAGCGAGATGGGCAAATATCTACCTGCACAGTGACACCAAGATGAGTGTCAGCTGTCCCTGCTTAGGGTGAAAGGAGTTAGAGCTGTGATCCCTAACCCTCCCTTTGCTCCTTGACTCCTGTGGTGAGCTGAGGAACAGGATCATGCATGTGTTTACAGATGGTGCCTGTAAATCTCTGGTTATAGAGTATTTGCTGACTTTAAATAAACTAAAACTAAAACAACAAAGTCCTGAATTTGACTTTCTTTTTTTTTTTTGATCCTTGCCAGATGCAGCCAGTTGATCTCTTGGGCATCACAATCAAAACCCTTGCAGAAATCGAAAAGGAGGTAGGTACCCAGCCAGGCACTGAGCAAAAAGGTCATGAGAGCTGAGTTTTCTTGGTCCTAAGATCCCTTCCCCTATGGAAAAGTCCTCTCTTGTCTTTCCCAAGTCACTGTTGGTGAATTAAGTCAATGCAGAGTCAAACAGGAAGCTCAGAATTAGGGGTGTTTTCTGTGATCTGTGCTGGGTGAAGATGCTTTAGGTGTTGAATCTAATGACACTCGGCTGCCCTCCGTTCAATACCAGAAAGATATGTAATCTTTCTTTATCATTTATTAACAAAACCTGTTACAAGCAGGGCACTGTTTATGTTAGGTTGCCATTTGAATCTCAGGGAAACAAGTGAACTTGACTAAGCAATGTCAGGTAAACTACTTGATAATTTTTCAGTTTGATGGTGCTGGTAACTTCTTACCAGGAAAACCAGGCTGCACTTTCAGTGAGTTTGACTCTTCCAGGAGCTCAAACCGAGGGTGGTGTGGTGTTCCCCAGGGAGCATTCTGGCACATGCATGAGTTGTGCTGCACGGTGCCAAGGAGCTGCCTGATCTGCAAGGGCTGCCTCTTGGCTGAAGGCTCAGGCCTGAAGGAAAATTGTCTCAGCAGGACACGTTTCTTCTGGCACTGTCGGTTACCACCATCCTCTCTAAGCAGCCAGCTGAGTTGAAGGCAAAGATGGTAAGGCAAAACTTACAGTCTCACAGCTTCTCCACTTTCTGATTCCAGTTGTGAGTCCAGTTTCTAAATCCATCCTCCTCTTCTGCCTGGAAGTTCTGTCTGAGTACAAGAAGAAGGTGGTTGGTTGCCAGGGCAGGCCAGGAGAGTAGTGGTGATGCTCTCACCAGGAGCTGGCCATGGGACAGCATGTCCTGTCTGCCAGAGGGGAACCAAAGTGGTGCTGGATTTCCTTCCACAGCTCTCTGTGTGCCTGGAGTAGGAGCAGCCTGGGACACTGCCTGGAGCGGTGGGCTGTGCAGCCCTGCCCCTCACAGGCCTGTGGAGTGGAGGAACATTGGAGCTGTTTGTGTTGTTTGTGAGGAAAGGGTGGTACCTGCCTGCTTTCCCCACACCCTCCTGATCCGTTACAGGCTGTGTGCAATTCAGAGTAATGAAAAGTATAATTATGCAGCCCATATTCCTTGATGAAGCATCTTGTCTGCACATAGCTCCGCGTATAAATATTGTGAATTTCTGCATGACTTTATTTCCCTTGCAAGCAATAGCACCATTACAGCAAATCTTCTGGATTTCCAAAGCAGCAAGAACATTTTCCCTGGAGCTAGATGCCTTGTAAAAAATACTCCCAAAGAATTCCAAGAGTCATTGTTCTCTGATGCCACGTTTGTAGATGTATGTACCCATCCTTCAGGCTGCTAGGACCCCACCCTTTCAGGAAAAAAAAATGAAAATAGGTGCAGACCCCGTAACTCAGTCGGGCTGTGCCTGAAGCCAGCAGCTCATTGCAGCTGGACTGGGCGGCCATGCCCTGAGGAGCGCAACGAGAAGGGCTCTGGGGAGAGGTGTGAGGCCCAGGGGCTGATGGTGGGTTGGAACTGCGGGGCTGTTCACCCGTGGCTGTTCTGGTGGCCATTGGGGTGCAGGGGAGCAGAGCATTGGGACTGCAGGGCGTTGTCCTCCCTGGTCTGGCCTCTCTTGGATAGGGGATGGTCACTGAGCAGTGCTGGGCCGGCTAGGCAGGCGCAGGATGGGGCAGAGCAGTGCGGGAGGCAGCGGAGGTGCCGGCACTGGGCACAGCCCCAGCACTGGGCAGGGCCCGGCACTGGGCACTGGGCATGGCCCTGGCACTGGGCACAGCCCCGGCACTGGGCACAGCC
>NW_009953489.1:486050-487872 GCF_000747805.2 Chaetura pelagica | reverse complement strand
GTCTGGGCTTGGCGTCGAGTGAGGAGTCTGGCGAGAGTGTAATTAGTAAAGTGAGCATCTAATATTAATCATTCCTTTTAAACTGACAGGGAAGGCAGTTCATTTAACCACTTAATTGCTACAAGTTTTCGTGGGCTGCCTTTCGCAAATATGTTTAATGAAGAAGTTGTAAATCTAAAAGAGCTTAAAATTTTAATTTTATACAGAAATATTTTTCCTTGTTCTCGTGTTTGTAGTCAATTCTCCAGAGCGTAGTCACATGAAATGTTCTTTAAATGAACATATTTGCTAACTGGCATGATTTCAGTTTTTAAAACATTGGTTCCAGCAATTAGGCATTTTTTTCAGTTCCCAAATGACTAGAGAAATTCGTCTTGATTATAATTGCTCTTAGCCACGCATATCTAATTTGTGTCTTTTTAAGTGTTAATTAGTAAACAGTTTGAGCTGACATCTTTATGTGTTTGTGTGTTGAAAAATGAGGCTTATTGCTTATTTAGCTCGGGGCTGGTACCGCTGGCTGTGACATCATGACACTGAGGTAAAGCTAATGAAGCCACGTTGCCAATTAGCAGGCGGTGGCTGCCGGGCGCGGTCCCGGCCCGATCCCGCCGGGAGCGGCCACGCGCCGCGGTCCCTGCGCGCCCCCTGCCGGCCGCGCGCCTCCCTGCAGCCCACGCGCCCCGCAGCGTCCTCTCAGTGTCCCTGCGAGTGTCCCCCCTCAGTGTCCTCCTGCTCTGTGGGACGGGGGGCTGAGATCTGCTCGGCATGTCTGGGGGAAGCAGATCCTCCCGCAGGCAGACACCTCGATGGGGAGCAGCGCTGGTGGCCTTGCACAGCCACTGGGCACAACAAACTGGGATGGAGAGAAGGTTTTGCAATTGGAGCAGAGGCAGCTGGGACACAGCTGGACGAGAAGGTCCTGCTTGTCCCTGTGTAGTCCTCAGACAGCTCTGATGGCTTCTGCCGTCATGGACAAGCCAGCAGCAGCTCTGGCACAGCCAACCCACCTGGCACCGTGGCTGAGGTCAGGCACCAGCAAAGTCGCTGAGTTCCCAGGGCTGACATGGACCAGTGACAAACAGGTGTGGCCCAAGGAAACAGGAATACTGTGGTGACATCCCAGGAATCACAAACAGGACACTAGGACAGGTGGGAGAGGACAGTCTGTATCTGGAGCTGTTGCAGCTGGTGTGGCAGGGCTCTGTGCCACTCTTCCCCCAGCATATCACTCTGCTTTGATCATGCTACCCACAATGGCAGAGCCACTGTGGCCCCCCCCATCTCCTGGTGGTGACACAGCAGCATCCGGGGGGCCTGGGGTGCAGCCCATGGCATGCCACGAGATGGCACTGCTACAGCACATGCCACAGTGGCAGGGATGTCTCTCGGCTGCAGCAGCATCCATTCAGCTGCAGTGACATCTGTGGAGTGCAGGGACACCACCGGTTTGCCAAACCAAAAATGTTAGTTATTATGGTACCAGCTTGTTTAAATTCCCCTGCAAAGGGAAATCTTTCTGCCTAGATGCTTTGCACGAAGGATGAGTGTGGTCATGTTTAACACTAGGTTTTAGGTGAGGGGGTAAATCTGACCTGGGAGGGTTACCCAGGTGGGGTTGGCTGGTGCCAGCACAGTGTAGCACCTGAAGTTCAGGGTGCTGCCGGGCCCAGTTCTTCTGGCTCTGCTGGTTTTATCATCCTGGGAGCATGGTTGCATGGTGTTGTGCCCCACGGTCCCCTCTGTCTTTGCCCACAGTACGACTACAGCTTCCGGACGGAGCAGAACGCGGCAGCACCCCCACTGCCCAACCCCCACCGCG
>NW_009953489.1:478489-485660 GCF_000747805.2 Chaetura pelagica | reverse complement strand
GCCCGCGGCCACCCCGGACCCACAGCGGGTGCCCCGTCTGCCTGCGCTGAGGTCCAGGCACCCTGCGGCTGCTGCGGCCAGATCAACCCCGGACTGGGATCACTTTTTTGCTGTAGGCTGACGGAGACGCAGTTGCTCTCCCAGAGCCGCCCTGGGCTCCATCCCCGGGCCCTGGTGACGCAGAGGGGCATAGAGAGCACAAGCTATGCTGCAGTTCCTGAAGTGAAGCACCTCCTCTCAGCACAGGGGTCCGTGTGTCCGACAGGGCCCAGAGCAACGAACATGCTGTATTTCTCTCTGGGCTGGATGCTGGCAGTCCCCGGCAGCGCCCCACAGACCTGCTTCAGCAGCCTATGGAGCCAGGGCCTGCTGACAACTTGGGTGCTCTCACCTGCCTCTCACTTTTGACAGTTTTCTAATATTTGCCCCACTAGCTGCTAAAATGAGAGATGTTCCTTGTGCACTCACAGGAAGCACTGAACTCTGCCGTGGTGCAGGATGAGAGTGGGATGCATTAAATCCTGACCTCAGCCTCCTTGTGATCACTGACCTTAGCTCGCTCCCCAGTCACATGCATGTCTTGGAGAAGTCTCTTGCTGTAATAAGTTATTTAGAAGTGCCCATCTTGACTCCGTGCTGCTTTTTCAAGTCTGCTGTAGAACAAAGCTACATCATGGCAGCAAAATGGCAATTTTTAAGTGTTAAAACCTACAACTTTTTATATTGTAAAATACCAATTACCTAAGCCTTTTGAAATGCAATTGCCATAGTAGCAAGTAACAGTATTGTCGCTCTCAGTCTGGGTCATACGTATGCCCTGACCTGCTTTGCACTGCTTTTGACTGATCTTGTGTTTTCTAGTTGGACAGAATGATGACTAACAGTAGGTTTTGTACTGTCAGCTTGTATTTTTTATTTGTACATATGTAAAATATTTCTTGTCCAAAGATTCATTTCTGGTTCTAAGGCACCATACTGTATTACTGGGATAATGAGCACAAAGTACCATAACATTCAGGACAGACTGATTCCGAGTCTTTTCCTCAACTTCTTCCAATGAGGTAAATAATTTTACAAAGCTGCCTCTGTAAAGCAAGGCTGTGCAGTTTGGAAAGCAGAGGCCGATTTGGTTGCAGGTGTGTTATATTTGGGCAAAAGAAGTAAAGCTGTGCCATTTGCACCAGCTCTGGAGATGTGGGTGACCCCCTGGAAGTGCTCGTTTACTTGGAGGTTGCAGCACCATTTTTAGTTCTTATTTATTCTGCAGGAAAGCAAAGCCAGACCTCACTGCCAAGCTTCACAAAGGCTAGATTGATGATGCCGACATCAACAAATGAACATACCATGGCAGCCTGGTCATTCGGCTCAGGTTCACTTGAAGTTCAAATCCACTCCATGCTGTAGTACTGTGCCCATCTCATCCATCTTTTGTCTTTCTATTTTTCTGCTTGTAATTTTTTCTGTAGTTTTCTGCAGCATCTGTTTATGGCTTCTCCTGTGGTTTAGTGGACACCACAGGTAGGTGGAAGCTGTTGGCTGTGATGTGTTCCTCATAGCTGTGGCATGAAGGAGCTGTGAAGAGCTGCCCTGTCCCTTATGGAGGAGGAGTAAAGGCTGTGGGCTCATACAGGACAGCCAGCATGGAGGCTGCAGAGCTCTAGGGCCATTTCCTGCTGCGGGGAGATGCAGAGATGGCTGCCAAGAGCCCCTCCTCCAGCTGCATTTTCCTGTGCCAAGGGCAGAGCTGACTGCAGCGCTCCTGGAGCACTTGGTGAGGAGCAGGTTCAGATGGCTGCCCAGCCCCGTGTTCCGTGGGGCACTCCTTGGGTGTGTTGGAAAAATGGGAACAGTTTTGAGTCCCTTCCTGTGAGATTTAGCTTAGCATCTGTAGACAAAATTTATGCTTTATTATTTTTAGCACCAGTCACATTTTCTCAGCCTTCATAGAGACAGCGAGCTCAGCTTTCTTTTCAGTGACCTACAGGAAACACTGGATGCCTCAAAACACCGACAGGACATGCAGCTGGACAGACATCTAAGAAACCTTCAGGATATATTTGTATAGTTGAGTATCACTTTTCCCTCTCATACACTGCACTAGCAAAGCTGCTTCAGGGTTCATTTGCAAAGAAACTTGAGAGTTTAGTTTGATCTTCCCAATGTGTTTCTACATTGCAAGTGCAAGAATACCTTGAACTGAAGGCATGAATAGTACAGGTGCAGTTCTGTGGTACAAACCCAGCAGAGGTGTTGTGAGCAAAGAGCTGCAGCTGCTGAACACCGGCTGAGCTCCGACCTACTAACCAAAGGCTGGAGAACTGGGCATTTCCAAAGGGAAGAGGGCTCAGGGCCAGTGCTTGGAAGCACAGCCAGATTCACGGCGCAGGGTGGTTGACTCTACACGTTGTCTTCTCAGGCCACCAATCACAGGAAGCTTTTAGATTGTATCTCTGGATTCCCAAGATCTTGAGCAGCAGGTCAGCATTTCCACAGGTAGGTTTTGTTTGCTATTCATTAACTTCTCTACTTACAGTAACTCATTGCAAGGCTGGTCCTTGCATCCTCACAGCCAGTCCTCCCAGCTGGGATGTGCTATAGCCAGTACCAGCATCTCTCTGCATCTTCCCTGTCTAAAAGGTGACTGTGGTAGCATTGGCCCCAGCAGTAAACATTCAGAAAGCCTGATGCTGACATCTGGCTGTGGAGAAGCCTTCTGGAGCATAATGGGAGGGGATGAGTCAATGAAAAGGAACTGAAGTGGATTTGTAGAGCTTGACCAGATGTGCTTGGCTACCTTGCCTTTATTTCTAGAACAAAACTAGTCTCTAGGTAGCTTAATCTTGTGTCTGGTGGAGAAATTAGTTTGCCAAATTATCATATGTCTGCAACAGAGACAGAAAAGTAGCAGTGCGAGGTTTGCTTTCTGTAAAATGCACCTGGTGTGGATTAGTAATGACACACTGCCTCCCAGATTTCTCACAGCAAAGAGCAGGTGATGTGCCAAGGCAACTCCTGGGCCATCCAGGCCAGGCTGTACTGTCTGCTGTGTTCATAATGAAAGGCAAGAAATTAGTCCAGAAAATACTGTAGAGTGTGAACTTTGTGATGAAATTCAAGCGTGGACAGTCGTAGCAGGTGTCTTCCCTGTGGGAGCATCTTGTAGCTGTAGTTACGTAGGAATAAACTTCGTCAAACTTTTTCCCTTTGGCTGTTTCCAAGTTTGCCCACAGTGTTTGTAGGAGAGGATCCCTGTGAGCCTCCTGTGTAGTATGAGGTGGTTGGTAGTCTGTAGCTCTGGGCTTGTTTGGTTTCACACCTCCCCCTGCCCCACCAGTTTCCTGAGCTCAGGTGGGACCTGCACACCACAGAGCCTGGAGCAGGTCCTGGCACAGGCACAGCGTGTGCCAGGTGGGCACTGGTGGTGAGGGCGTGCACCTGGGCACCTCCTCTTCAGTGTGACCCTAAAAATCTCCTTGGGGAAGAGAAAAGGGGATGCGGTGCCTTGAAGCTGCTGGTCCCACATTGGCCTCCCCTGCCCTGCTTCCCTCAAGCATCATGGGGTCCATGTCCCCAGGTCTGCCACCAGCTACTCTCCCACTGCCACCCCAGGGCTGGGCTGGAGTGGCCACAGGCACATCCAGCAGGTGCCAGCGGACCAGCCCCTGCAGAGCCCTGCCTGCTCCTCCCCGGGGCCTGTGCATCTCACTGCCTGCAAGTAACCACCTGAGCCTGCCAGCCATGACCAACAGAGACCTGTGGCAGCAGCAACCCAGCAGGTGGTGGGAGTTACCTGAGCCATGAGGCTGATGGCACTGAGCAGAGCAGGTGCTCAGTAAGGTGCTGCTCAATTCATTCAACACAGGGAAACCAAACAGTTTGGATATTCTGGTTGTTTATTGTGAAATTGTTTCCTAACAGTAACAGTTATAAATGTCATCATGCAAATGGAAGAGAGAAACCATTTATGCAGTTGCAAAGTGTTTTTCTAAGATGCTATGCATTTTGTTTGGTTATTGAAAGTGAATTTACTGTGCATTAATCTTATGAATGTTACTACATTTTATATTTATTTTGGGTGACCCTCCTGTGTTTTACAAAGGGAAGTTTCATTGTCTGATAACTTAGTCTGTATTCTTAATATAATTTGTTAAATAAAGCTTGTTTTAATCAGTGCTTTAAATTTGGTGTTTAAGATGCTTATATTGCTTATATCTGCTCTTTTCTCATGTTCCATTGTTGCACTGACCTGCTCAGATCCCAACCCTGGATGTTTTGAAAGTAGCTAAAAACATCAGGAGAAATGAAAGGAGTCAGTGTGTTTTCTGAGCTGAGCTGCCGTGTAGCAATTGTAGCTGTGGTACCTGGAGCTGCTTCTGTTCCTTGCTGTGATCAGGTTGGCTTGGTGCAGGTTAATGCTTCTCACTGCAGGCCTGGACTTCAGCAGTGTTGGGCTGTGTCCCTGGCAGACACTCCTTAAGGAATGGGAATGGTTCCTTAAGGAAGGGGAACAGCCGTGCGCGGCTCAGGGCCCCTCCCCATTGGGTTGGTCCCCGTGGCTGCAGGGCTCCTGGCACCCGCGTGGCCATGGCTGCAGGGAAACAGAATCCTAGCTAGGGAGAGGCTAATGCCACAGCACTGAAACTGAAAATTGTTATTCTTTGTGCTAAATTATTCTTCTGAACTTGACCAAAGCCAGTGGTGCACAACACGACCTCTGGCATCTTCTCTCACCCCAGCCAATATTTCTGCCTTGCTTATTTTGAGTGGTCTTTGAATTAAAGGAGATTAATACCCAAGTTCCTGACATTCTCTTCAGGCACATGTTTTTATAACCTCCTTTTGAAAGTGAGTACCACTTGTTCCACCAAAAACTAAGAAACTGCACCTCGGAGCTGCTGTGGGAGCCGTCACCAGCACCTGATTGAATATCCCCCGCGGTGCGGGGGGGACATAAACCAGAGTGGGCCCGTCCTGCCCCAGCCAGCAGTAGGCAGGCACCTGAGCTGCTGCAGAGCCTGCGAACATCAGAGCCACTTCTGCCTAATGAGCTGTTACCCCTGGACGTGGGCTCTGCTCTGTGACATGGGAAATCGCGTGGGAATGCGCATCCACTGCCTGGAAACACAGCCGAGCTCCAGGCACACCCTCATTCCACACCCCTTGGTTTCATTTGTGGTTGGACCCTGGGCCACTCTCATCCATGGCCCTTCTCACTGCTGGTGAAATGCACTCCTCCCCTGCCTGGCCTCCAGGGTTGCTCTGCTGTTGAAATACTCCAGACTTAACTGAGATCCCAGTATTTCTGCTCAGCCTCTTAAGTTTTGCCTCTCCTAATTCAGCTTATTGGAATTTTGACGTCATATTCAATGTTAAAAAATAATTAATTCACCAAATCTCTGCATTTTCTGTAGCATTTTTTCTGAAACAGCCCTAATCAAAGGAGTTGCTGTTGGTGGTGATGAGCTGGGAGGGGCCCGCCAGCGACAGGAGCAACAGCGACGCCCGAAGCCTGGAGAAGCGAAGGCATCCTCCTGCCTCTTCCCTGCCTGCTGCAAGGAGACATCCCCCTCTGGGCAGCGTGTGACACTTTGGCTGGAGGAGTTTTGCTCAGAAGCTGGAGTGTGGTCATGGTGTTCCAAAGCACAATCTGCAGAGGTGATAAAAACAGAAAGAAACCCAGAGCCTCACCTGCTGCTCCCTTGGTGCTGTCAGGCGCCCAGCCAGTGCCTGAGCAGTGTTTCCTTTTGTTAAGAAAACAAATCTCCCTCCATTGAGCAGCCAGAATTATTCTCTGATATTTCAGTTCCTTCTGCTGCATTTGTCCCTTGTTAGACAAACTACATTTAAATTTGTCTGTGAAGGGTTTTTGCTGTACCAGCTGGTGCCATCACCACGAGCCCTGCGCAGCGGGGACAGGTGCCACCACGCAGTGCCCTGGGAGGTCGATGCTCTGACCTGCCAGCCCAGACGTGGTGTCTGCTTGATGTGGCCCCTCCATGTCACTCCTGAGGTGCTGGGGTTGGCAGGGACCAAACCCCTGGGCAGGGGGCACAGGGCGAGTCTGGAGCTGGTTTACATTGTCCAGCATTCACTGAGTTGGTTTCTAAGGAAAGTTTCTAATTTCCACTCTGTTTAGTGCTCCGGGCACCAGGAGCAGCCGTTTGTCTCCAGCGAGGTGTCTCCTGGCCATTCCTGCCCCAGGGAAATCCCCTGTCAAAGGGGAAGCAGCAGGCGCAGGGGCTGGAAGGAGCCAGCCGCCGTCCCTGCAGTGTCAGGCGGTCATGTTGGGCTTTGTGTGCCTGTGGCTTTGGTGGTGGTGTTTGTTTTCTTTTCTCCTCTCCCTCCTACAGCTTTAAAAATTAACTTGCCTGGGGAGTTTCTCAAAATCTTTTCCTTTCTCTGAAATGATGGATAAGCCATGTAACTGATTGTCATGGCCCTGGAGACGATAAACATCTTCTGCAGTTTAAAATAAAACCTCCTTGCTGCTTGGTTAATAAGTGTTGAAAGAAGCATAAATAGAAATAACACAGGATTTCCATGACTAACAAGATGACCACATCAGTGAATGTTGTTTGGGGTTAAAAATGACTCAGCTTTTGCTTCCCTAGGGTAAGATGTTTTATCCTAGCACAGGAGAGGCTGCCAACAGCACTTTGAAGGTCTGGCAAACTCGGCGCAGCCTGGATTGTGAACTGGGAAGTGCTTGAATGCAGAGTTAAAAAAAAAGTCCTACACTCCACTCCATGTGTGCAGATTTCTCAAAGATAAAGGAGCCCACAGCTTTATCCAGCTTGTGCTGACTCTTTTCTTTTCAAAAGCCTTTTCAGATGTTTTCACTTTTCTGCTTGCTTTGTTGAAAGATGTAAAAATTTAAGACAACCACAAAGTAAACATTTCAAAACTTTCTGTTCTGAAAATTAGTGACATTTTCAAAATCCCTCAAATTCCATTTCTACACTACCAGAAAGGAAGATGTTTGTGGGGTTTTTGATTGACAAATTTTTCAGGCAGGTTTTTGTTTATTGATAACCTTTTAGTTTTCAAAGAAAATAGATTTATTATTCAGTAGAAACACTAGATAAGTAGATGTCTTGTCAAAATAAAGCAGGTTTTCTTTATTAGAGTGAAATAGTAATGAACTCATCTGCTTCCAATATTTATAAAGAGT
>NW_009953489.1:470281-478438 GCF_000747805.2 Chaetura pelagica | reverse complement strand
GCCATTAATTCTACTGCTTGGAAATAAAACCATCTGTGATTTCTTTCCATTTGATGTGTTTTGGTTTTAATATACATTTTTCACAAATAAGTGCAGGGATTTTTTGTGAAAATGTCACATTCAGAATCTCATAAAGAAGGAACGCAAAGAGGGGGAAACGAAATGTTTTGTTAGCTAAGTAATTTCTCACCTTGCACAGAGAATAAAATTCATGCCAACTTTAACACATTAGGCGACAGAATTACATGTTCAGCTCTAATGCAATCCATGACATGTAACAAGGCAAATAGAGTATGTTTGGAAGTTTGTTTTCCTTTGGGAATCACACAGTACATTTAACCTAATCTGTCCTGACACTTGAATTATAACATTATGAGCTTCTTCAGGGAAGCAAAACGGTAGATGCCTCTTTTTAAAGCAAAGCAGAAGTTAATAAAATGGGCGACATGTCAAGGAGAAAAAGCCCGATCAAGCCCCAGTGCAATTCTCCAGAGGAAACAGGTTCTAGGCCAGTTTTTTTTTCCACCAGAAATGCTGGAAGTCTTACGACATACTCCTACTGAGGGTGAAATTTGACCTCTAGAATTTGCTCGATTAAACCAAAAACTGCAAGAATGCCCCAAGTGGGACCACTTTGTAGTTTGACTTGTGAGTGTTGGATCTTAAATTAAACCGAGTCTCCAGGCAGCTGCTCTACCAGGTTTTGTTTCACAGCCGCCCCCCAGCCCGCAGGATGGAGGCCGGGCCGTGGCGCTGCTCTCCAGCACGGGACCTGCTCTCGTCACAGAGCACCCAGCCACTCGTCAGCGTGGGCTGCTGATAAAAAAAAAGCCCAACCCAAACACCAGGTACTTCTCTTTGAGGGGCTTTTATGGGAACAAGCCTGTAGGTGTGATATGCTCAGCTGTGTGTCTCTCAGGAAGGTTACCTGTAGTTATGTATTTTAAGGCCCCAATTTAACATGCACTGTGCAACAGGACCAAAGCAGATCCTCAGGGGTTCCTCCAAAACCTCCTCCAAAACCAACACAAGGGAGTGAAGGAACCTGAAATCAAATCAGGCTCATCCTGACCCCACAGCCAGAACTGCTGCCTGGTGCACCCAGGCCATGGGACAGGGCAGCAGCAGGAGATGCTGGCAAGGGGCACACTTACTTGGTGAGGGACCCGCGATCCTCTGCAGAACTCCTTTGACAGAGAGCACCTAAAGTGCTGCTTTTAAATGGTAACAAGGAAAATCCATGTTGGCTATTAGGAAAACCCTCAAGGGGAAACAGGTGAGGCCTGGGAGGGCACTTACTTGCCATCACTAAGTCCCTGTTAAGCCCTTGTTGGGAGCAGAAGAAGTAAAGCTGAGCCTCTGCTGGGGGTTAGAGCAGCAGTGCCCAGAGCCGCATCACTCCCTCAGCTCTGCCCTTCCTCTGGGAGCACACCAGTGGGCTGTTCCCATGGCCATGGCAAAGGTTTGGGATTTGGGTTGTTTGGGCTTGCTGGAAGCAGGGGGAGGGTGCCTACGAAGTCACTGAAGTGTCAAGAAAACAAGGAGCCCCAGAAACCAATGTGCTCTCAGGTCATTTCAGGTTGTTTCCCTGCCAGGGAAGTGCTCCCAGTGGGAATGTCTGAACAGAACTGGGCTTCAAAATCTCAGCAAAAGCTCTTGCTGTTCCCTGGAGTGTGTCCTGTGGGATCACCTGGTCAGGATGCATTGGGCAAAAAGCAGAGGGCACGAGGGGAGCAAGGAGAATGAGAGGGTAACCCACGGGAGGGTAACCATTGCCTCCCTCCAAGAGTGGGGCAGGACACCCAGGCTGGGGGCGGAGGCAGCCCCGGGCTGGTAGCCAGCATGGCACGGTGGCACAGTGTGGAGGAACAAGGGAAGCAGCAAATGGGCTCCAGAACATGCAAGTTTTTATTTTTCAGTGACTAACAAGTTCTCCACAGACTGGGAAAAAGCCATTGTTTCCAAGAGTTGGGCCACACTGCCAGCCAAAACTGGGAAGTGCAAACTTCAGAGATACATGAGAATCGATTAGTTTGATGAATAATGGAGGTGATGGAGGTGTTTTCCTGTAAGTGACTTTTACCTCAATTATACAAAAATTTTCTGCCATTCCCACCTACACCTAAAACTTTTCCCACAGACTCCCTGCAGTGACCTGTTGCAGTCAGCAGAAGCTGGTCAATGGACCTAAAGCCCTTAATGCAAATTTTTTGCCTGTTCTAACCCTGAATTCCTTTTTCTGCCCAAATGCCTACTTATATGAAACTTTTTAGGAACTTAATTATCCTTGAGACTTCTACCTCTCTGTGAAATCTGGTTTAAATCAGTAAAGAAAAGAGTTCAAAGTTATTGGGCAGGACAGGCAGACAGACAAGCATACAGGGATCACAGGAACCTTGTTTTCATAGGAAACTAGATTAAAAAAATCCCACAGCATTTACCAGCCCCTTCGGTGTCACCCACCCCCTGGGTCCCGCGCGGGGCGATGCTGGGGGCAGGGGACTGGGTAGCAGGCACAGCAGCCCAGGAGGGGGACGGGAGCAACCCCTGCCTCCCTAGGCAGGCTTTGCTGGGCCGTGGCTATGGGGCTGCAGCCATCCTGCAGCCTGTCTGCTTTTCCCAGCTGGATGCAGATTCATGACATCCCTGCTTTCTTTGGCATGCAAACCTGTACCTAATTTCTTCTGAAACGGGCCCTGAGGAAGTCAGCAGATGTTATTATTAAAGCATTGAGTATCAGCAGCTCCCAAGATATTGTCAGTCTGTTAATGAGCTGATCAAACTGGGGAAAGCAAGGGGTTTCCCAACTTCTTATTAAGGAAAATAAGACCTCCAAGGTTAAAAGACTTCTTTTAAACTGCACCAGGTTTATAGGTTGCAAAATGTTCTTTAATCAGTTTATTCTTAGAAGGCCCTAACTGTCCAGGCACAGGAGTGGGCATTATCTTAAATGGTCCCCATAAGGAAACACAGCAGCTCTATTTTGGTAATGTTTGCTGGTGGTTTTGCTTGCTAAGTAGTCTTCTCACCAAGCCAGTGGTGTGCAGTTTCTGTAATTCTTTTGTGAATACTTTAGGCATCACTGCCAGCAGCTCTGTTCCAAGACTTCTGTTGATTTGTGAATTATTATGTTTTGCTGTTTGAAAGTTAAACTGATTTTCCTATCAATACATTTGTATTCTCGGTTTGGTAAACATTAAATCTCAGGTGTTTCTCAAGGCTGGAGGAGACACAAGATGCACAAATGAGCAAGAAATTACCCTGAATCAAGATTCTCTCTGTACTCCCCCTGTGCACTCTTCCTCACCTTGAGCCTCTTTCTGTATCTGGGGATGCATTAGATACTGGTCTCCTAAAAGCAACAACTAATTGGGAAACCACTTTGTTGTTTCTACTTAATTCCACACTATCTGGAAGTTTCCTTGGGATTTTTCAGCTGCAGGAATGTTTAGAATTGGGACTACAGTGCTAATGAGATTAGAGTAAATTGGTAACAGCTAAAAGTTTAGGAAAACCATTTATTATTTCTATAGTTCAGCAGAGGAGCATGACATGCCCCAACGGTGCCTTTACCCCAACACCACAGGAGGCAGGTCCAAGACCTGACTGGGATAAGCTGAGACAAACCCTTGTCTTGGGGAGCTTCATTATATCCAAAATGCAATAAGGTAAACAGCTACAGAGGAATGATCAGAAAAAGAGAATATGGAGAAGTTTGCCTTTAATCCTCTCCATCTGCTCTTGGGTGCAAATGTGAAAGCAAACAAAGGGGCAGGTCCCCACCAGGGTGCCCTGTGTGCAGTGGTCCTGCACGGGGGGTGGGCAGCCTGCCCCGTGCCCGCAGGAGGGGCTCTGTGATCCAGGTGCTCATCAACACTTCCTTCTTGCTATGGGTCGCTGAGCTTCACATCCATGTCTTGATTTATTTTAGCATGGACATATTTATACCATCTGATAAGCAGTGACTGCTATAAATATGTCTGTGCACTCCCTTTTGCTATGCACCAGTGAGGAAGGGGCATGTTGTGATAAATTGACCCTGAAATATAGGGTAGGTACACGATTTTAAAGACAGAAAGGATTGGGTCAGTTTGGTGTCTCTCTGTTGTGGTTCCATTAGTTACTTTTAAAGGCATTTGCTGAACTGCAGCTTCCAGGGAACAGTTCTGACATTACCTGTGTTTTTAACCCTAATGTGTGTCACTTGGTGAAACTTTATGAACACTAATAAACAAGCAGGTCCTTAACTATGTCTCGGCATCAAAGCAGCACTTCCTCCTTTCCCAGCCTTCTGCACCTTCCCGGTGCCCGCGGAGAAGGCAGGACGTGTCAGCAGCCGGTGCCCCGCGGTGGAGGCTGCACCGGGCAGCACTGGCAGCTCCTGCCCCTCGGACTCGGGCTGCCCCGGGACGGGGACTCATCCCGAGAGGGGCAGGCAAAGGGCCCCGGAGCCCCGGGGAAGGCACCCAGCTCGGTGGCAGAAGCCAGGCCCGTGCTGGGGACCCACTGCTGCCACGGCAGGGGGAACAATGGCCCGCGGGCAGCAGGGACGTGAGTCCCCTCACATTTCCCATCCTTGTTTCAAGACCTTCAAGTAACCCATAGCTAAGAGCATCACACACGTGTTTGTGGTCAGTAAGTGCCCTTCCTCTGCCCCGGGTCACTGCTGATGGCTTCAAATGATAAATTGTATCAGAGAAATAATAAACCCGAGAACAACCCTGACAGCCTAGACCTGGCCCTGTTTGTGGGGGAGGACGGCAGGGACTGACCCACATGGCCGGCCCTGCTGAGGCCGGTGTAACCATGTGCAGAGAACGTGACCAGGTGCAGGTCTGTGAAGCCAAGCTCTGCCACGGCCACAAAAGCAGGGAGCTGGCACAGCCGGGCTGTGTGGGGGTGTTTGCTCATCATCACTTTCAGGTGGGCAGCCCAGTAGCAGCCATTTGCAGAGTGGTTGTGTTGGAGCTGCTGCATCTGCCTCTGTCTTCTAAACTGTGAGTATCAGCTCTGTTTTTTAATCTTCCAGATAAAGTTTATAGTTTGGCTGGAATTTTTTGGGAAGAGGTGGAGGTTGTGCTGGTTTGGTTTGGATTGTTTTGTTAAATCTCAAGAGAAGTTGTTCTTTCTTAAAGATTGTGTGTTGGCTGTTGCAGAAATAGCAGAAGGTCTTTCCTCTTTCTTGTGCATTTCTAAGCTTGAATTTTTTTTTCAATGTTAATATTTAAAGGTTGCTTTTCCTTTTGGTTTCACAAAGCTTGAACTGAGCTGGAGAGATGTTTGTTAGCCCTGGTTGCACAGGCCTTGGCTGTATGGATACTGGTAGTGTGCATGGCTAGTAACTGAGTAGCCCAGGAAGGTTTGTTGAGTAAGTGTTAGAAGGAGAAATCTGGTTTTCTAAGGAATTTTGGATGGTTGTTGATCTCTACACAGGGCAGAGCAAGAAACCTTGTTAGGTGAATTAGGTGAAGTGAGCTGTGCTGCTTTATGTGCTTGAGAAGTTAGCTCCTTTTTCCTTGCTACATAATTGTTTGGTTCCTGCTTGAATTGCATTTGGGTGGTGACACTTCTGGGTGTCCGTGGCCACATTAAGTAACTTTTCAGATGTGTATTTTCATTTTATTTTTGAAAATGTCTTTCAACTTTCAGGGTTCCCAGGTTCCATCTGGGTGAAAAAAACACACCTGACTCGTTAAATAATGAGAAGCCAGATGAGCTGTGTATATGTATTTATGTGTATATGTATGTATGTGCTGTGCAAAAGCCAAGGAAGGTGGTTCTTCACACAGCAGGTCATGACATAGTGAAATGTGTTACCATGGATTGTGATGAGATCTGGGAGAAGTTAATGGGGGGCTGCAAGACACAGAAACCACCTGTGTCCTGGGCAACTCCCTTGCCATGGAGTGTCAAAGGAGCATCCATGGGATGCACTGCTCTGCTTTGGGCATTTGCTTCTCACTAGTGTCAGAATCTTGGTTGAACAACTCCTTGCTTTGATCCTTGTGGTTGCTTTCATGGCTTCCATTAGTGGGTCAGAGATTTTAGGTGGAAAGTTTTCTTGCAAACTTTATATCATTATAGATGCAGAGCAGGAGAGAGAAGTAGGAATATTGTTATTGCAATTGTCTATTGCTATAGACATGTCCCCCTCTGTCTGGCTGGAAAGCACACCTGGAAGTGTGGTGAGGCCATCATCCTGCCTGTGTGGGCAGAGCTGCCTGTGTGGCTGTGGCAGGTCCTCAGGTGGGAGGGGAGAGCAGGAGATGCTGCCAGAGCTGGACACCTCTGCTGGGGTGGCAGGTGCTGCCACCCTGACCCTGGTACACATGCCCCTTAACACAGTGCAGTGGTGAAGGCTCTAGACATTAACTTATGGCAAGGCTTTTTTTCCCAAAATAGATCTGAAAGGACTAAGGCAGCAATTCTGTGCTGCCCTGGTGTAACAATGCCCTGTGCCTTGGTGGTTTGGGTGCATGTTGGCTAGGTCCCCAGAGCCTTAGAAACATGAAAGCAATTCATGTAACCAAAAAGGACACCAGGTACAGACTTATTTCTGCATTCGATATTTTGGAAGAAGGAATTTCATAATTAAAAAAATTTAAAAATCAAGATACAGATTATGTTCTTCTTATCATAACACCAAAAGGAAACTAGTGCAACTTTTGGCAAATTAGAAACAGGCTTGAGTATTAGACTTTACATTGATGGTACTCGAGTATTAATCCATTAAAGTAATCAAAAGAGCTTAAATAAGAATCTGAAGGCTGCAATATATATGTCAATGAACAAGCTGTAAAACTTCCTGAAAAGGTGATTTCAAAGCCATATTGCCCAAGCTTGGCAAATTGCATATTTAATTATTTTGTCAGTCCCTCTTTCTACTCTAATCTTTTGGTGAAATACCTTTAGACATATGAAATCAGTTAAGATAATTAGGATATGATGGAATTAGGTGTTACTTGATTTTTAAGAAAGATACCATCCTCTGCCTTGGTATAAAATGTGTGCAGACCCCAAAAGCTAGACTGTATTGTAATGTTTTCTTTTCTATAAAGATCAAAGGTCTCCAGCCCCTTTCAAGATGTTTGCAGAATTTGTTTCCTAATTATCCCACATTTACTTATTTGTGTGCTGGGACATCAGAGTTAACTCTTTGATTGTAAAGATGAGATGGAACTTTCATCCAGATGACTGCAGGCCAGCAAAAAGCCTTGCATCTCTAAATTGTTTTTTAGATTACCTGGCTTCTCTAATTCCAGTGTTCTGGTGCAGCTTAAGGCAGGGCAGATGAGGTGTTGTGTTTACTTTATTTTAATACCCAAGTTCTCTACAGCAAAGATTTGTTTTTCCTCAGTAGGAGTTTACACCTTCATTAATATCCTTTACAAGTTTACATACTCCTCATAAGCAATAGTAAACTATTTAGTCTTTGATTTGTCTGGGAGTTGGAACTGTTTTCACCAAACCTTTATGATCTTTCCATGCTGTGGTACCCGAGTTTCTGCAGGAGAAATTTATGTAAAAGTTTTGAAATTAGAATTTTTTGGCTCACTTCACTGCCTTTATTTTCCCCCCATCTAGAGAGGTATAAAGGACTGAGAGGACACAGCAGAAATGTGAAAACAGGCTGTAAGGTTTGCAGTTTCAGTTGTGAAGTTACAAAAATAAAGTTGATTGGAATAGCATGAAATCTATAAAATAAAAAGTGAAATGTTTACAGGGGAAGTCTAATATGAAACATTTTTAAACAATGTGTTTTATTTACTTTTATATATTTCCTTTCTCGTATTCTTTTGAACTTTTTCGAATCTTCTCATGTGTTTCCTAATTACATTTGCCTCTATTTTTACCTTAGCACTGAGGGGCCGGGCTGTGTTTCTGGATTTGTTTTTGTTTTGTTTTCTTTGAAAAAATCAGGGTGCCGCGTCGAAGCTTTTCCGAGGGGATGTTGGAAACGGCGGCGCTGGGGCAGCCCCGGGCCCGGCCGGGCACCCGGCAGCATCGATAGACCCTCTCTTTGAGGAGGATGGTTCCTGTCTGACCCCTTTAAGCAGCAGCTCGCCCAGAGCAGCGGGAAAGGCGCGTTGCTGCTCCCGGCCCCTCAGCGGCCCCGGGCCGGGCACCGCTCGGCTGCGAGAGCCGGGCAGGGCCGGG
>NW_009953489.1:452533-469770 GCF_000747805.2 Chaetura pelagica | reverse complement strand
GGCAGCGCCTCGTGCTCCTTCCCGCGGCCGGAGGGCCCGACGGGCAACCCCGCTCCGGAGCCCTGGGCCGCTGCCCGTGCCCCCCCGGGCACTCGGCGGGGTCAGGGCCTGGCGGGGCCGCGACCCGCCCGGTTAAATGCTTTCCTGGTTTCTGCGGTGCCATCTTAGCTCAGGTGTGAGGTTACTCGTTGTTTCTTTTCCCCCCGCCTTTTAAAGCCAGGGAGGTTTCCCCCAGGATTCAGCAGCTCAGTCTTTGCTCGAAAATATTTTGTTCAGTTATGATTTTTTTTCCCATAGTATCTATTTACTCCTATGGGACTTAAAATCAGTCTCTTTCACTCACTTTGTTCAGAATAATTTTCTTCTAATTCAGTAATGAGTATTTTTACCTTTTCCCCCCAAGAAGTCAGAATTCATTTCAGAATACTCATTTATTGTTATTCTTGCCTTCAGTAACATCACAGCTGAGTTTTTACATCATGTACCCGGTTCAGGAAGGTGTCAGTGAAAAGTAAATATTTTTTTTTAATTAAACACGCCTAAAATACTTCTCAGATTCCTACAGGCTGAGCTTAAATGCTTCAGTCATTAATATTTCAGGTGATGCTTTGGACCATGAAGTGTATGCCTGTCAGTCTGGGGTAGTCAAAACATTTAAGCTCAGAATCCTGCATCAGGCTACAGTTCTCAGCAACGTCCACATTCAAAATGAAAAAGCATCTTAGGTGTTTCACTGATAGTCCTCATCAAGGTCAAAAGGGTTTCTCATGCACGCAGATAAAAATAATTAGCTAAATGTGGATTTTTAAGCCTCACAGGAGCTTTTGAAATAGTTGTCCCTGACTCTGCCCGAGGGTGCACTGAGGCTGCTGCTGCCCCTCCGGAGCTGCCACCGGGAACCTGCCCGAGTCAAGCCCGGGCAGCACCAGACCAAGGCATTGGATCCAATCTCATCTCAGAAATGTATGATCTAAACTATTTGAGAACTCCAGAACTGTTCATCTGGCTTCTAGCTGCAATTCTGCCTTTATGTCCCTGCACTGGGAAATTGTATTTAGAGAGGAGGGGGGAGGGAGGGAGGAAAGGCAGAGTGGAACAGGAACAAGTATACGGAGATTGTACTGAAACTTGTGTGAGTTCTGGACCTTGAGGAATTTCTGACTTTGGTTGCAAAGATACAAACTCTGTAGTATTGACTCACATGGGGACACAGAACACTAGTCCTTGATTTCTGCACGTGTTGTCCTTCAGCCATCCCTCCTGTATTCCCCGAGGATAGGGACAGGAGCAAGGCTTTGCCACAGGTACAGCAAGGGTTCCGGTGGAACACAGGGAATTGGCAAAGCAATTGCTTGAACAAGAGAGAACTTCAGCATCACTACACGATGCTGCTGCTAGATGGGGATTACTGTGAGCAGCCCTCCTCAGTATGTGTCCATGGAAAAGCAGAGATACATCTTTGTCCAGGTGGTTTTAAAAAAATATCGTCTCAAAGTTAAACACTCAAGGCAAAGCTATCCTCATTGAACTATCTAAGGTATGTTATTACTGGTGACAACTATGTAAACTTTCTTTATACTTAATTCTAAGCAGATTAATCAAATCTATTAATTACATTAAGAATCTTACACAGACAACTTTGTACAAAAGAAAAGGAAAATCTGCAGTGCATTATTTTACCTATCCTTTAGAATGTGCTTAATTGACTTTAACTTATGCTGCAATTTTAGCCAAAGCAGCAATAAAGATATTTTAATATATATTACATTAGCCTAGCATTTATTTGTTAAGTTAGTTAAACACAACTGTAAAAATCCAAGCATTTACCTTGCTGTGATTAGAGGCAGCAGACGCCCTAGAAGGGGAGGCTCCGGGATGTGCAGCCGAGAAGAAGCCCGTGGAGGATTAGGGTGTGTTAAGTCTCTCTTCAGACAGGTGCACAAACACTTCCCCCTTTTAGGTGCTACCTGCTCTTTACTGGACGTTTATTACAAGGCAATGCAATTTCACAAAGCACCTGCATGCAATAAAAACCTATTACATGTGTGAGGCCTTAAGGAAATTAACGGTTCCTCCCTAGGGATGCATATTTTGTTAAGATGTTTATTACAGATGAAGTGGTCCTGGGGTAAAACATTAACAAGTTGTAGAGTGATAAAAGGAATTTTATCATTTCTCAGTGACATAAATAGGAAGAAACCTTTAACTAAATCTATAAAATTCCTGTTTCCTAATGAATTTGCTTTAACTATTTATTAACTGGATGAACTTGTTCAGGACACGATTTGTTTTTCTTCTTCCTCACCCCTTCCCTTTCCTCTCTGACCCCCAAAAAACCCAAGCAGAAGCTGTCCAGCCTATTTTCATTTAACTAATGTGAGCTCTGGTACCCAGAAAAGAAGCCTTATCTCATTATCATTTAAAAAAAATCATTAATTTTCCTTGTTTTAGGCAGAGCCATAAAACTCAGCTCAGTTTTGTGATCCTGATTTTTAGAATTAAATTCAACCTTAAAATATTAATACAACAATGCTAACTCATACCACTCAAATTACATTGTATTTCAGGGTTCAGTCCAGCAATTTAGTTTTGGTTAGCATTACAAATACAAATTCTTTTTTTAACACCATGTTAGCCAAGTTTGCTGTGCACCATTATTAGAGATGAAAGCACAGAATACTGGCATTGGACTAAGAATGCTCAATCTAATTGAATTATATGAATGTAGTTAAATGTCTACTTCAGAAAGGCTATATTCACTTTCAAGATTAGTTACTCCAAGAGTTAATGGGCTATTTAAACAACATAGTCCAAGAGCCAAACACAGGTGGGCTGTGTTAATAACTTTATTTAAACCGTTTTTTCCCCTTTTGAGAGGCACAAGCCATCCATTAATGCATTCATTAGAGTTTATGGCATAGTTCTGCTTTTCTCCTAATGACACTATCCAGACTCAAACTTGCTCAGCTAATTTAGCCCAGCTGCCCTTTGCCTCTCAGCAACAGGTCTCTTGTTCTTCGGTCATACATGCTGAAGTGTCATGATGTTTATTTTTTGTTATTGCTACTCCTTGCAATGTTGTTTGGTGTATTCTCTGCATCAGAATTTACTTTTCCTTCAGTTTTTTTTGCTGAGCAGTTTGCATGGAGCAGCTGTTGGACAGGGCATGGCAGCACAGGGGCATTGCCACATTCACTGCAGCCCTTGCATTCCAATGTGATTGAACATAGTGGTTTATTACTTTACTCTGACCAAACAAGCTCACAGGTTTTAATATCCAGCCCCGCTGAAGGTATTTGTGGCAGTTCCTTGCAACTTTGGCATCTGAGCTTTGCCTGGACTTTTCAGTTTTAAATCCCATTCAAAAATGCCTTTTACTGATGTCGTTACAGCTGTAAAATATATAACTGAGGACAGAAGTGCCTGTTTCTTCCAGTAGCTGCAATGGAGGTAACCTGTATGTGTTTAGTAATGAATTCCCCAGGTACTAATGAACATCACAATGAATAGGAATGACTAATGCGTCACTTGGATATTAACAGCCAGGCTGGCTTGGACTCTGCACCATCAGCTGCTGGCATTTGCAGGGTTTATTTTGGAATGTTTCTATCAGTTTGGGTTTGTATTTCTGGGGTTCTTGGGAGTTCTGTGTTGGTTGCTGGCTTCCAGCCTGAAATACCAGCCCTGCCTGCTGCGAACAGTGGGAGCTGTCTGGGCCGTTCTGAGGTGCTGGACTAGCCCTGGTCCTGCTCAGGGAGGACCCCAGTGCCCCTGAGCTCCAGCAGCCTCAGGGATGAGCATGTGTGGGTGCTTGCTGACAGATGTGTTTCCAGGGAATAACCACTTAGAACATTACTCCTACCTACAAATCTGTAATTAACTCTAGCAGGCTGCGGGATGCTGTGGCTGTGACACATGTTGCTACTTTTCCCTGAATCAACTGTGTGAATAACTTCTACTGATTCCCACTGCAGAACCTCTACACTTGTAAACCTCAGGGCTAAGGCATTTCCTTTTTAATCTGTGAAGCACGACATACGCTTCTGACAATGTATAAATGACAGTAATGATGTGTGTTGCCTGTTGGGTCGTTTCATGCTGTCCCTGGCTCCAAGTGCTGCTGCTGGGCGGGGTCTGCCCGGTCACTGCTGCACTTTGCAGGTCCAGCTTGGCACCTGCAGCTGGGCTGGAGATCAGTTCTGGCTGCATAGACATCTTGTTAGTACAGCTCCTAAGAGCTGATCAGCTTTCTTAAAGTTGATCTGACCTTGAATATTGTTGCTCTGTGTCACAGGCATGGCTGCTCTTTGGCTATGCAGTAGTGTCCCAGGAGGAAGTGGGGCAGTTTCACATACCTTGGTGACATTGTGCAGGCCTTGTGGCTTCCCAGGATGGCACCCAAAAGGAGAGTATGAACTGGCCTGGTACCCCAAACTGGCCCAGTGCACAGTCATCACTGGCACATGTGCAAGGTGTTGCCTAGGACCAACACATGAGGGCAGGATGTTAGTATTTGTGCTTTGGTGGGTGAGGAGAACAGGAGACTTTGTTCATAGCTGACCTTGTTCCTGATAACTAAAGATAAAGGCCAATGTGGAACAGCAGAGACCAGAGGAAATATGTGCTGGGTCCCCTCAAGCCCCCTATTTAGTGCTCACCAACCTCTGTCCACCTGTTGTTGCACTAAATAGCTCTTCTCAGACAAGTGAGGGGCTGAATGCCAAGCACCTCCTGCCATGAGTAAGTTTAAATGGCTGGTGGAAGGAGGCCTGCACGGGGCAGGGAAGGGCAGGAAATGTGGCATCAAAGAACATCACAAGCCTCAAGATTTGCGTGCTGGTGCTCTCATCTGTGTCCACTCATTTCCAGGAAGCCTCATGCCCAGTTGTGCTAAATGCAAAGTAATTGGCAGGGTGTTTTTTCTCATTCCTCTGTCCTTCCCAAAAGACAGAAATATTTTCATTTGTGGTGGGAATTGATGTGAGGCCAAGACCCTGCAGTGAGTCAGGGACATGAGGCAAATAAGTGCTTGCCAAGAAGAGCTGCTCATGTGCAGGCTCTTTAGCCCAGCAGTCTCTGTGAGCAGGACACTTGGGCAAGTCTGACTGTGTGTGAAGCAGGGCAGACTGTGCTCACCCTGGAGGGTTCTGCTCTGCACTGCTGGCAGTGGGAGCTCCTGCACAGGGTGTCCATCTCTGCTGACTCCAGTGAGACAGGTCTCCTGTGCTGCTTGGTGCATGGATGGACCTCCTGCATCTGGCCAGTTATCCAGCACCAACCACAGCTGGACCATCGTGGAGCCTGTGGGAGCCTAAATTCCCACTATAAATTGTGTGCTGATTCTTAACATGGTACAGGGTGATGTGTGATAACACACATCCTACTGCTCGTTAGAGGGCTGGGAGAACAATGAAAGGAGAGGAGAGAGGCAGGGTTTGAACACGCATAAATCTCCTTATGTGCACCTCATATATCATAAACCTGTGAGGGAAGGAAACTTTACCTTAAACACAAATGAGTGGAACATTTTCCATGCATCTTTATTTTGGTGGTATTAGTTTGTCTTTGGTTTAACATGATTTTTACTTTTTACTTTGTGCTGTTCATACCTCCATCACATCCTCTTTCCATCTGTGCTGGGGCTCCCTCTGCCCAGGGGAAGGCCAGGCTGGCAGCAGTTCTGTATGGGGAAGGAGCTGGGCAAAGAGCTGGCAGCTCCCCTGCACCTTTCTGTGGGGGGCAGGACTTTGCTGTGCTCCTGCCACAGACCTGTGCTGGGGGGATGCAGGATGGGGGTGCTGGGGCCAGGGGGATGCCATGTCTTTGGTATTGGGTGCCACGTGGGAACATGGTCTGATTCTTTCTGTGCTTTGCCATGAAATGAGCCTCATGTGGCCAAGTGCAGCCCGGACCTTTCCCTGCCCAAGTCCCAGCACCTCCTGCCTTGCTTAAGGAAGGGCACCTGCAAGGACCAGTACCCTCTGAAACTACAGCAGGCCTGGGGGGGCTGCAGCAGCTCTCACATCACAGGGGACAGCTGTAACTGTCATGATAGCCTCGTGAAACCAATGCAGTGCCCCCTGGCCATGATGAGAGGAGATCCCCTGGTGATCTAGCATCCAGGAATTCTTCCCCAATGTGCTCTCCCTATTTTCTGCTCAGCAGAAGTCTGGAGAGGTTTTCCCCTTCCAGTACTCTGGTGTGAACTGCTTTATTACTCTGAGGAGCTTGGCTTGGGGAACAGGGAGGCACAGTGCCGATGCTGCTGGGATGCAAACCATCTGAAAGCAGCTGCAACACAAGTCAGCTTTTGTCACCCTGCCCAGTTAATGAGTTTATCCATGTGCTGGGATCCCTATTTCTAGCAATGAGAGAGAGAGTATGCAGTTGTCTTCCCTTTCAAAGCTGTGGTGAGTTATGCTAGGACAGATGACACTGCCCATGCATACAGATGAGAGATACAGACTGACTCGACCATAGTGGTCAAGCCCTTAATGACAGCCCAAGCAGCATGTACTCTTCAAAATCAGAAATTATTTTATACTTAGCACCAGGGACAGACATTTAGCTTGAATCATTGCTTCATCATGCAGCACTCCCTGCAGCTGGAGAGGGCAAACCAATGTCCTGTGTGACCCACTGGCCTTTCCAAGCAGGCTGTTTTCCACTGCACTGGGCTGTCAGCATCCCTCCCCACCAGTCACCTCTGTCCTGCTACCTGTAAGTGTAGTCTGTTGTGACACTGTCAGAATGAACTCTAGCAGGTCAGAGATAGAAGTAGCAGGGTTGCTTGCTTTCTTCAGCTGTGAGGCAGCCTAGTCTAGAGCAGAGAGGCAGATGGCACTGGAGGGTGTGTTCCTTGCCAAATTGTTTGTAAACATTTGTTATCCCCAGATCAAAGAGTGCATTAGGTCAAAACATTGTTACTTACGTTTGCCATTATGCTATTTTGATATTTAGTGTATTTACTGGCACAGCTGGGTGCACGTGGTGCAGAGGTGGGCTCTCTGGAGCACTGGCTGGTGGGAGGGAGGTGGTGCCCACAGACCACCCTGCTGCCCAGCACGTGGGAGCCAGCAAGCCCAGCACCAGGCTTGGTTGGCTCACAGATGGGTTTGTGCCTTTAAAAAATATTTATTAATGAAATTCAGTGCTGCCCTTTGCTAGACATTTTGCAGACAGTCATGTCCTCGTATTAATCGGTATTGCTGGGGTCGGATGTGCTGTCTGGTGTGCTTGCCTGGCCCCAGGCCTGCCTGCCTGCACGCCTGCTCTGCTGCCTGTTGGCTTCCTGGAGGGAACTTGGTAACTCTTGGAGTCTGATATTTCCAGCAGTGAAAAATGAGCAGCCAGGGAGGGTCCCCCTAGAAGGCTCTCATCTGCTGTCTGGCTGCTGGAAGTCTCCTGTTTTTGAACCTCTTGCTCACTTACAGCCCTCATCACTCTCTTACTGCAAGAAGGGGCCTTGGGGGTGCCCTGACTGCAGAGGGGTCAGAGCTCACCCCAGCAGGGCGTGGGAGGGGGAATGGTGGGCAGGACTGGGATTCACTTGCTTGTGGGCATTTATCTCAGCAGCAGATGAAGACAGAACTTGAGTGTACCTCAGGACCCTAAGAAGTCCTGTGGCAGCACTATTTGAGGAAAAAGCATTGAATTACAATTATAGGTTTGAGGGGTTTTTTGCCTCTGTGCAAGAATTGTGTGTTGCAGGCTGTGAGTGTCATTATGAGGGGCTACCAGTAATCCCTTTTCCTTTTTTAGGCCTGCTTCATTTGATGACTTTTGGCAGACTTTTTTACATAGGCATGTGTGTTCCCCATTTTCTGCAATACTCTGATGATTAATTAACACACTCAAGGTCTTTGAATGTGAAATCTCACTCTGAAGAAAGGGGAGTTGTGTCCTGGCACAGGCAACTACAATATATCTGGATGAATTGGAGCAGGATGTTGAAACTGTAACATCTTGTGACCCTAATGCTTTCATCTGCAGTAGCAGTGAAAGAGTTAATGCATTAGTTAAGATTTTTAGCGTGGGTCTGAACCAAGGCTGACAATCCATTATTCATAACTCCTTAGAAACTTGTAGCCTAATTCTTTTCTCTTTTGTGATTTATAGAATATTACAACAACTGTAAGCACTTTGCAGTTGGAATTTTTTTGCATAGTCCAAAGTGAAGAGTTATGATTTGGAATTCACAATGAGCAAATATTTTCTGGAGTCTGTACATCCTTTTCATCTTCTCTGCCCTCATCTATAGCTTGCCCCTAGTTGGAGCAGGGAACTTCTGCTGCCCGTGCAGCTTTGCTCTTGTGCTGGGGAGGGGAAGGCCACGGCCCATCTGCAGCAGGGGATGCAGCTCTGGGGGTGGGTGGAAGCCCCGTGGACATCTCAGCAGGCAGGACCTCTGGGCAGTGCTGGGACGAGGGGGAAGCACTATAAGGGTCCAGCACAGCATTTATTGCTGTTGTGCTCACTTTGCCCTTGCACTGGCCCCTGAGCGCCAGTCGTGGATGTGAGCCTTGAGTGTGGCCACCACTTCAGTTGTTGGAGGTAAAAGTCCTGTTCTCACCAAGGCATGGGCCATTGGGAGGAACAAATTTTGGGACTAGTTGGAGACCAAAAAGCTCCCTCTGCTGCAGCCTGTGCTGGGGCATGTTGCTGGTGTCCTGTTCGTGCAGTGCACACCAGAGCAGCTGCCCACTTCTGCTCTGAGCAGCTCCTGGAGGAAAACAATTGACAAAGGTACTGCAATTACAATTCAGAAACACCTCCCTCAAGGGGCTTTGCAGGCCCATTTGAGGACTACTGCTGCAAATGTTAAGGGGTGGTCCATCATCCAAAAAGCATTTGAGTGCCTTTGCTGCAGCTCTCCTTGGCTCTGGAAGGAAACTGCAACAAGAGATAATTTTTCATTATGGACAAGAGAATTATGAGGTACAAATGAGTGTGCACAAGAAGATTAATAAATTACTTGGGATTAGCTTCAGTGATGGGTAGATCTGCTGTGTGCAGCATTAGCCTGGCAAGACAGGATCCTGTGCAGTGTTTGTCACAGATCAGAAACACTAGCCCTTTGACAGATGCCACGTAGATCTTCATTTCCAAATTCACCCATCTGAGAAACATCTGTGTGCTTAGGCTGGCAAATCTCAAGGAATGCTCTGCCAAGGAGTCTGCTTCCGCTTTTATAGCTCTGTAATCCTCACTTGGGACTCCTCCTCTGGAAAGAACAGAAGTGTGTGCAGAGCTTCAGGAATACTGCATAGGTCCAGGAGGAGTCAGTGAGGAAAAGATTCATGGCATGATCAAAAAGCACCCAGGCCTTTTACAGACTGGGCTCAATAGGTGCTTTAAACAGTTATAAATAATGACAGGGAGGAGGGGAACATATTAAAGAGCAGAGGGCTGTTCTGGGCTGGGCACAGCCACAATGTTTGCTCACTGCTCTTGCACAGCAAGATGTCCCTGGAGTCTGGGCAGGGTTGTGCACCCGCAGCAGCATCACCTGGCGCTGCAGGATGTGGACTGTGCAGCTGACCCTGCTCCTCAAGCCAAAGCAGGGGGCCTCAGGGCTCGGCTAAGGCAGCTGATGTTCAGAAACTGAGGGATTTTTCTGTGGAAATCCACCACAAAGTGAGCTCCCTTGCAGAATTTCCAGCGGTTTGCTGATCCTGGGCATGACAGAATTGCCTTGTAAACAGAGCGGTTAGCAAGGGTCAGGCACCCAGGGTGCCAGCCTGGCCTGAAAAAGCAAACACCTGCAGTCCTGAAACCACGGGAGCTCTGTCTTGTGTGTTTTAAATTCTGGTTCCAGCTAGCCCAGTTTGCTCAGCTGTTTCAGTTTTGTTTCTTCCCTATGTGTTTCTCCTTTGCCTTCAAGCTGCACCAGGGAACGCGGTTGGGGATGGAGCGGCTGTGCAGGGCACGGCCTGCAGGGAGGTGTGAGCAGAGCTGTGGGTGTCCCTGGGGAGCAGGTCTGTGGCCGTTCCCTGCTCCTCTCCCTCCCCTCACAGCCTGTGGGTGAATTCCCTCCATACCGAGTCTCTGGTGTCTCTTTGCCTCTGTTCCGTCTTCCACCCCTTTCGGAGCTCCTGTGCTAGTTATAAAACAAGGCCCATTTCCCTAGGGGATTTTGAATGTGGAGCAATTCTGGGAAGTTGCTGGATTTTCCATACACAATCTGCAGCAGTCACGAGTGGTTTTTTTATGCTTTTGTTTTATTTTGAGATAAACCTTTGGAAAAATATTAATAGCCTTGGGGCTGCCCCAATTTTTTCCACTTGTGCAAGCAAAAGAATGTTGATGGGGAGGTGAAGAAACACCCACAGCACCCTCAGGGCTGAAGATCTTTCATAGGAAATTGTTGTTTTCAGACAGATGAAAGAAGATCCCTTTCATTTTTTTGTAAGTGCACACAAGTAAAAAAAAAAAAAAAAAAAGCCCTGTTCAGGTGTGCTGATATTATCCCCTTGGATTCAGGCTCTGTCTTGGTGGAGCTTGCTCTCCATTAGTCTAAAAATGAGATGTTAGAAAAGAGTAGCAGAAGTATTTTGTTTCCAGAGAAGTATCCCCTGGCAGGGGGTCCCAGCAGGCTGGGGTCCCAGCGAGGCTCCCAGCTGCCCCACAGGGAGCAGCCCGGCCCCTCGACCCCCTGGCAGCCTTTGGCCTGGGCTGCTTTGCCATGGCACCAGGGAAACCTCCCCTGATCCTCTGCCCACATCTGTGCATCTACTGTATGTTCTCTTTATTCCCTCCTACCAGTGAGGAAGGCAGTGTGTTTTCTTAACATTTGAGGGCATGATTTATAAACAACCATTAATGCGCCTTTAAACCTCTTTTTTTCATTGTTTAAATTTAAAATTTTTTGGATGCAAACTCCTTAAATCAGTTCAATATGCTCTAAAGGGCTTTGCTAGAATTCAAGTTGAATTGTTTCCAAATGGAAACACTTACAAAACAACAAAAAAAGGCATGTCAGTGATTTTAATTGACTCTTCACTGTGTATGCACTCTTAAATAATTGAAGTATTTCCAATACTTACAGATGCCTTGATTTGGCAGCCATTTGCAAATAGCCATAAAAAAGGCATAACACAGAGTTATTATACCTGGGGCTTCACATGGGATTCACTCTGGATTTGGTTGGATTCCTGTAAAGTGATGCAGAAATTTGGCAATCATACTGGAAACCAGGTGAGCTCTTGGTGAACGTGTGTGAGTTTTAGTGTGACCAGAGCAGCTTTGAGGTTTTGGGTGGAAACCAGGCAAAAGTCACTAATGTCATGTGAGCCACCTTTTCAATTTTGGGCTTTGTTTTTAGCTTGATACACAATACAAAATCTGAGGGGTCTGGATTTCCCTGTTTAGGGAACTTTTTGAATGAGGCAGGTTAAAAACTGGTCATCTGAGGATTGGGCTGTTCCTCTCTGGAGGGCCTGTGAGGTTCTCTGCTGGCTTAGGCTGCCCCAGGGTTGACTTCTGCACTAAGTCACAACAGGCTGGTGATGTATTTCTTCACTGTCATGTGTAAGCTTGGTGCAAACTTGAGCTCTGGTTGCAAACAAGAAAAAGGTCATCAAGAAAACAGGACATTCACAGTTAAACACTGTTCAGACTGCAAGATTTGCTCTCCTGAAGTTTTACTGAAGTAAATTCCTCTTAATCCAGCCAATACGAAATGTTGTAGGTTTGCAGTTGCAAGGTGCCCAACTAGCTCTTTCTCAGCAGGCACATACTCTGCTTGTCTGCTGGTCAGGGTGCTGCCCCTTCCCTTCCAGCATCTATTTTCTCTTATCTGAGGCTATTTCACTGAAGTGGAAAGGGAGAAACTGTAGAAGTGAGACTGGACACATGGAAATGCAAAACACAAACAACTGCAGCATTTTAAGCAATGCTAGTTTAGTTCACTCACATTAATGTGTTTTTTAAAAATCTGAATGTTTCCTTTAATGTAGTGAAACAAAGTTTCAACAAATTAAAAAAAAAACACACACCAAGGTTTCAACAACTTCTACCTGGCAAGCAGAGCCAGGAGACCAAATACAACAAGGCAGTGAAGTAAAACAGAACTGGAAAAGAACGCTTGTCTTTAGTAATGGGAGTAATTAAGCTTTTCTGCAGACAATCAAAGACAGGGGAAACACTGCCTTCTGGGGAGGTTTAAAGTCCAGATGAGGCACAGGTTCACCTTAACACAAGCATTGCTTATCCAGATCAATGCAGAAACCAGAGAAAGCTCAAGCTTGATTGTCCATATAATCTTTTCTGAGGATAAATCAAATTAAAATGGAGAGGCTGGAAGATTTTTCTCTTCTGTGCACTAAAAATTCCAGTGTCAGATTTTAACGTATGAAGCTTCACTGACTTAGCTTCATTGCCCATGTTTCAACCCCAACTGAAATAGCTTCACCCACTTTCTTATAAGAGAGGATGGATCCTAAGGCTCCATGTCCTGCAGCTCGGGGGGCAGGGGGTGGAGGGAGGGTCGGATCCTGCTGCGCGTCCGTGTCGAGCGGAGCTTCAGCCACGTGCTGGGGCAGCCACAGGGACACCAGAGCCAGTGCCCAAAACAGCACTTTCCTGCTACCTCGAGCGTTTTGGTTACATACCAGCAGGATGTGAAGTCTGCCTCACTTTTTTTTTTCTGCTTGTGTTTATTAGATATTCCTCTGACCTTCCTTATTTTTCCCAAAGAAGGAAGCTGTGGTTTAGTAGTACAAACACTGTGAGCACGCTAAAGAAATGCCAAAAACATTCAAAACACATGTATGATCCTGTGTTGCTTTAGGCTCAGTTTGAAACATTTCAGGATGCTGCTTAGGGCAGTATCTGGGCCTATGTATAATCTTCTTGAGTTTTGCCCCTGCACAGTAAGTTTAATGAAAACCCCTTTAGGTCCCTGTGCTCTGAGGTAGGGCTGGAAGGCTCATGGTGGGGGCTGCTCCCCTGGGGTTCCTCCCCTCAGAGCCTCAGCTGCTGGCAGCAGCAGCCAGGGGCTTGGGGGCAGCCCCTGTGATGCCCCACAGTCCCACACAGAGTGGGACTCCTTGGCTGGAGGCAGCCCTATGGGAAGGGTCTGAGTGGGAAGCCTGGCTGGAAATCCCAGAGCTGGGCCGGTCCTCTGGGCCTCCCTCATTCCCCTCTTCATGGTAATGGCACCCACAGTGTGGGGCACCCTGGGAATCTCCTGACTTTCCCTCTGGCCCTCTCTCCATGTTCATCAGCACCAGAGACAGGCAGAGGCCAACCCCAGCTGCAGGTGCTGGAGTCTGCCCAGGCAATGCTGCAATTCTGTGATAACTTGCCATGTTCATGGTGCCTCATTTGCTGCTATCAGAAGAGCAGGCCGAGTGCTTTGATCAGGGTAGGGGCATCTGGCATGATGGAGCAAAACTGAGGGGGGAAAAGGGATCAAGGCCCCAGGCCAGGTGGCAAAGAAATCAGGTGTGCGAGACCTCATGGGAAGGAGTTAGCCATTTGGGTTACACCAAACACTGTAAAATGGCATTGAAAATACAGTGTGTCCTGCCTGGTTTTTCATGGGCATAGCTAAAAGCTTTCAGCATTCATGGAGGCACTGGATTAGTGATGTGGATGATCTCTCAGATCTGGCAGATGCTTCTCCATTTAGATGCAAAAACAGTCAGAGTGTATTTGGGGGACTTTTAAAATCTTAAGGTGGGGAAGTTATCCACAGAGTTAAGTAGTTAGGAAGGAAATGTTACTTTCAAGCTTCATTATGAGAAAATACAGATCCAGGTGGGATTGTAGTTACTGACAATGCTGATCATGTCAGTTTTCCCTGCAGTAAGAGGGAAAGCCTGAATCAGTAAAGAACCCAGCAGAAAAAATTGTGTGATATTCATTTTAGAAGGCTGGTCTTATTTTACTGTAGCTGTTCATTTGATTTTAAAAACCTCAGATGTGAAAAATCCAGATTGCAGGAAAAATTCTGTCAGTCTCCACTGTTTAATATCCCTTTTTGTTTTGTTTTGTTTTTTCCCCAATAGGTTTCTAGTATGGATAAAATAAGCAAAGTTGGTTCCTAAAGTGTATTAACTACACAAAACTATACTCTCCTCATTGGTATAGAAATTTCCTATCTTAGTGCAACACATCTCACAATCTGGGTTTAGCACTCCACAGCTAGACTGTACATTCAGATTTCAGACAGGTTCCCCAGTGCCATCAGAACCCAAGTGAGCAGGAAACAGAGGGATTTGGCCCAGTGTAACAGACAAAAATGTTCATTTCTTGGATACAAAACATGTCTGTTTTGACAGTATGTAATACCTGTTTCTAAAGTGTATGTTGTCTCTATATAATGGGCATGAAACAAAAGCATCCTAGAGATTCTTCCATCAATTCTTGCTAGAAAGGAGATGATGCTAGGCCTGCTGCACCACAGCAGAACATACACGTGTATATTTTCTAGACCAAAGTCCAAAACATCACCTGCTCTTGCATCAATTAGTTAATTAGATTTCATTACATACTGGCACAAGTTGTTCAATCTTTTCATATCCACAAACCAAACAATCAGGAAAGCATGGGGGCAGAGCAGCTCATCCCCTGGCATGCAAGCTATGCATGTGGGGGAAGATGCAGAGGAAAAGGAAAAATGTTGGAATTTCCAGTGAGTGTGAGTCATGCTGCCCAGAGCACTCTTGCAGGATGGATGGTCTAATGAGGCACAGAGCAGGCAGGTTCAGTTTCTGGGGCTCAGCCAGTCACCCTGTCCTCTTACCCAAACTTGGCTGCACATCAGCATCTGAGGCTGCACCATCGGGGTGCCCAAGGCAAAAAAAATCGGGAGCTTTGCTCCTTTTATTTCCTGTTGTTCCCTGGGACTGTGCATTTCCTCTCTCCCCAGCTCCGAGGTCAGATCATCTCAAGATCTGGGGTGGCTGAAGGACACAGTTCAGTCAGGTTGGGGCAGCATCACCAAACTCATTGAAGATGCTAACCTCTCTGCAGTTTGGCAAGACAAACTGTAGGCAAAGAAAGACAAACTTTCAAGCCTCAGAAGAAAATCACATTGGAAGCCTGAGAGCTACTGCAGGCATGTGCATGGCAGGAGGCTGTGGGAGGGACCCCCATGGTCTCCAGCTGTCCTGGGCAGGGTGGAAGGCAGCAGAGGAGCAGCTCAAAGCTTTCACTGTCCTGGCTACCACTCATCCCCTCAGCAATTTTCCTGATCCCTGTTACTGACTGCTGTACCAAGCAGCTTTTTTCCTACAACTTAATTGTCTTCATCCTTCCTCCTGAGCCCTGGGCTTCAGGAACAGAGGAAGTTTGAATTTGGCCAGGAGTTAATAGATATTCAAGCATCTCTTGCTGTTGACACGTTTCCAACCTGGAATAATTAGAAAGTACCAAGCATCTTGGAAAGCCGTTGACTCCCATTAGATTTCCAGCCTGATCTCTGAGCCAAAGGAATCAGATAAGTTGCAGTGATGTTGGGGAATGCTTTATACAAACCAGACCTGCTCTTCTTGTGTGCTGCATACACGAATGCATTACAAGCACCAATCTTTCAGTACACGTCTCAATAAGTAGCCTCCAATGTATAAAGTAATTAAATCCTCTTCATCCCTGTTCAGTCTTTCCTGTGTTTCTTCTCGTTGTGCTAATACCTCTCCTCCTGAGCTGTCCATGTGCTGCAGCAGGCTGCTAAGCTCTTGCTGAGGTCATTTGCCAGGTTCTGGATAACCTGGTGTCCAGGACACACCACATTCTCAGCTGCAAGGAGACCCTTGCTTGGTTCTGGTTAGATAGTGAGACCTGTACCTGAGTCAGTACAAAGCTGGACAATCTCAGCAGGGTCGAAATGGGTTGTGGCTGAAGCTCCCTGAGCTTGGGACATTCTCCTCTTCCTCCCTTGTGTCCGTGCAGCCCAAGAAACACAAGTGCAGGGGCAGGTTCATCTCTCTCCCATCAGCTGCAGTGTAACCACCATGGTGTTCATACCTTTCAGGTCATGACAAGAAATACAAGTGTTTTGAGGTTTCTCTCTGTGTCACACATATAGGACATACGTCATGTAAGTAATTGTCCCCATGGTGCAAATATTCAAGAGGAAATAAATAGTTTTAAAGGTGCATAATGTCTGGGAAGCATGCACTGTGCTGTGATCTCTGGGGAGCAGCTTGATTTCCTGAATGCATTTTGAACCTACCACTTCTGACAGATCTCAGTGTTTCTCCAAGCCATTTGCCCATCAGTTACAGAACCCACTTCAAGCCTGAAATAAGGTTACCAATGTTTTCTAGTATTTTTTTTATTAACCACCTCCACCATATTGTAATTTAAAGCACCTGTCCATTTAAATTTTCCTTCTGACCTACTAAATAACCCTGCATGATACATACAATGAAACTAATGGCTTTTGGATGATGTTGTTGAAAACTAGCTTATGAAAAGTGAGTTGAATGAACCACACTGCAGGAAATCCTTTTCATACCCCCTGGAAAACTGAGCTGGAACACCTTTCTGGTTCAACATACACGGCTGAATTCTTAAAGAGTTATCACTCACTTTGCACTTGAAGAATGAGGACTGTTGTGTGATTTCTCAGCATTGTTGGTGTCAGTGTGCAGCCCTTCCTGTGGCATTTTGTGAGAAATGCCAGAGGCTTTGCACACCCAGGTGCACGGTAAAACCAAGTGCACTTGCCTACTAAAGACAACCATGCAAACAGACTATCTGCTGCCTTCTGCTTCCTTTACTCTTATTCTTAGAGAAAATAGAAATATTTGGGTTGGTTTTTTTTTCAAGGAGTAATGAGTGGGTTTCCTTCCAGCTGCAGCAAAAACACTTTTGTGCTTTTACTTCATTTACTGCTTTAGTATCTGTGGGTCCGTGGGCACAGCCTGGCGAGTTCTCAGGAGGGAGCTGGCGCTGCAGGGCGCCGGCTGGAGCGGGACGTGCTCTGGGCTCCAGGTGTTTTCAAAGGGGCTTTCCTGATGCTGGGAATGCCAAACCGTGCGGGAAGTGGGATGACAAAGTGGTGCAGGAGCCTCCCCGGCGGGGCCGTGCAGAGGAGGGGCTGGGCCCGGCCCCGCAGCCCCTCGGTTTGCCCGGGACTCTGCTGGGTGGGGCGGGCACATCAGCCCTGCCCGGGAGAGAAGGGGTGTTTGGGCTGTTCCTCTTTCGGGTGTCACTGCGCGGGGACGTGAGCTGGGGGGTCACGGGTGGGTGGCTCCTCCCGGAGCCGCGGCGGGACAAGCGGTGGC